>NC_136624.1:28910187-29192687 GCF_933228915.1 Telmatherina bonti
TAGGACCCTTATGAATGTTCTTACTTTGGATGAAAACTAAAGACAGAAAAAAAAAAAGCTCGGCACATTAATCCTTGTGAAATTGTTCCTTTAAATTCAAATAAGTGAAAATACAGTAATACATTATAAAATAAAAAAATGTCTAAATATTCAGCATATTGACATTATATTAAACAGTTGCCTTATCAAATTATGGTGACAAAAGACCACAAAAAATAATCCTGATTAATATCAGTGTTGAGCAATTGATTACACGTTAATCAAAAGAAATTACATCAGCAAGGGCGAACAAATAAATAGTAATCACTGAAAAACTTTAGTGAGACAGACTGCTTAGGTAACACATTTTTATTCTGCAAACATTAATGACACACTGCGCAAAAGCATGTGCCCTATTAACGCAAAGAGACTCTGCCTGGACAAAGGCAACACTAAAGGGAGGAAAAAATACATAATCTGTGTGTCACTAATGAACCTCCTAATTAATAGAATCAAAAGCAATGGCTGAACGTAATAGTGTTGTGCTATATCTACAAAAATAACTTGAACATAATCTGCAATTTAATAAAGTCATTTATTTCATTATGTACTTTTTTTTAAATAATCATTTGGAAGTACAACATTAAATGCCCATATCTTGGCTGCCACTTCATAACTGGGCACTTCTCATAGGGTGACACTATCCGTAAGTTTAAATGTGTAGATTATGCAAATCTGTATCAAAAAATGTACAAAAGGTTAGCGTAAATTCTAATTAAATGTCGACAAAAGGAGATACTGTATAGGCATCTGTCCATCATGAATTATCTTTAAATCACTGCGGTCGGAGACGTCTTGTTTGGGACATATGGATGTTAGATCAAGATACCATGAATCACATTTAATTGAAACCTGAAGTCATTTTATTTTTTTTGCTGCATCAATGAATAAACCAAGCTAAAGGGATTTGAGTGTTTGGGTGATCATGAAGGATGAGGTCATGGTGAAGCAGCATGTCCAGTTGTGGTGAGTTTTAAAACAATAAGCACCAGTAAAAAAAAATTGACAAAGCTTTTTTGGGAATCCAAGAATGAAGTTTTTGGGATCTCATGCAGTGAGACTGAATTTACCTGAGCTGCGACTGTGGGTTTTGTTTTCTGACTGAGAGAATAAGAGGGAAATGAACAGACGGTTACTGTCACACACTCCAGTGCTGTCTTGAAAGGTGTGCTGTCAGGCTTTTCCATGAATTCTATTGATGAAGGCCAACTGTCTGTCTGAAAAACCCTGCAAGAGGAAACTACCTTATTACCATGCAAGTGTGACTGACTGACTCAGAGAAGCTGCTGCTGTGTTAGCTTGCCGCATAAATACTGTTTATATCCCAGGAAACATGAATTCAGTCAGTGGATCTTAGCAGGCTTCCCCATGCATTAAAAACACTTCCATCTCGCTGTGTGTAATTTAATGAGTCTTCTTATGCCATATTTTGTTTGAAAATGAAGAGAGAACACTGCCGGCTGTGGTTGGATTGTCAAAATAAATAACATTTTCTCCATTTTACCTTTTAAGAGCTTGTTGTAGTTTTCTGTTTTCTGCCACTTCTTGTCTGTGGGCTGTTTGAAAGTTTAAACAATTCAAAACTTGCAGATCAGGGCTGATGTCAGTAATTTCTAAGGTCAAAGAGTGTGTTTAGATCATATACAACAAGAAATCATCTTGGTTTTTGTATTCATCCCTATGTTGTAAAAAAAAAAACAGTGCAAAATCTTCAACCACACCTTCTTTTTATAATTTCAGGTTAGTTCTTAGCCATTTAACAGGGACTTAAGAACCATTCTAACATGAACAAAAGATCCTAACTCAAGTGTCGTTTCCACAAAAAACTTAGGAAAGAAACCATTTTAATTGTATCTTCAGACACTTTGTTATTAGCAGGCTATTGTGGTCCAGAGCCTGGACCTCAGCATTATTAAGGCAGTGTGGGATTCTCTTGACAGAGAAAAAAAAAGGCAGGCAACATCCGAAGAGAAGCTTTAAACAGTCCTTTAAGAAACCTGGAAACATATTTCTGAAAACTACTGAAAGAAATAACCTGAAAGTTTGTTTAAGAGACTTAGAGGTAAAGGCTGTGCTGATGAAAAATGAGAATCAACAAGATCTTGAGATCGGGGTTGCGGATGATGCATGATAAAGTAGAGGAGCCACTTGCTGACCCGGACTGTTGCTGTATAAGGTTTTACAGGTAAAATATTCAGTAACTTCATGTAGAAGAAAAGTGATCTGGTGTATATATAATATAATGTGATTTACAGTATAACAGGACAGATTTTTTTTTTTAACTCAGTTTAGGCTCTTGTGGGGTGGAATGAGTGAGCTAGAAGAGAAAATAGTGCTTAGTGTGAGTGTTGAAGCTTCCAATTAGATCCACGGGGATGCCATTGTTTGGAAAGCCTCCAGGCGTACAATGATGGGAGGGAGGAGACAGTAATTTTGAAGCCTTGGGTATTCACTAATCATCACTATGTCTCATGAGGAATCCTGCAGGATGACAAGTTTCTACTGCTTTCCTGTCATTGTTCCATAATGCAGTGTGAGAATGTAATTACCATAGTTTATATTTTGACTCTGAAGTGATTATTTCAGCAGGTTGGTATTCAAAAGACATAAAATGCTCAAGTTTAAGACAAAGCTCATCAATTGCTTCTTGTAACACAATAAAATTGGGACCATTTGCATGACAAAATCAGCATATCTGTGTAGGGAAGCAACTTAACATTTAAACATACTAGTTTATTCATCTTAAGTGATATGATGACATGGCTTTAACTGGAAAAGAGAAACCCAGAAAAACTAAATTCTTATCTATGAGCTGTAATTGGTCTTATCTAGTTGAGGGATTTTGTGGCACTACAGAGGCTGGTGATCTGGATCCCTGACAGACTAAAAGGTTTGGATAGAGGAGCATTGGACTGTTCCTGATTTCATTGCCAGGTCTGCCACAGAGCTACAGCAGACTATCAGACATTATCTTATCTTTGCACTGAATGATTCAACTTCACCTGCAGATCAAATGGATGTTGACATGTTAAAGGTGAAAAGGCTGAGTAACAGCTGAAATCTACAGTTAGAGCAGAGTGATGAAATTGTGAAATATAGAGACGGTGAGACGTGTATCGGTCAGATTTACACTTTCTTACTTACTGCACTCAAAATCTTTGAGCTAGCGCAGGAAGGCAACTCGAGCTGCTTTAATACTTCTCATGTGATCTGCCTCACACTTTTGATGCCACTAATCAATCTGTAGGCTATTTAAGCAGCAAAGTTTCAATTTCGTTCTCTGCTTCACATCGGCTGCCCTCCCATTACCAGTCCTGCCCCGAAACACTGGGTAGTGTCTTCCTTTCTCAGGCTGATGGACAGAAATGTCCTCATTCATTCATTCATTCATTCATTTTCTATACCGCTTAGTCCAATTAAGGGTCATGGGAAAGCTGGAGCCTATCCCAGCAATAATTAGGTGAGAGGTGGGGTACACAGATCACCAGTCCATCACAGGGCCAACTAGAAAGGGACAAACAAACGTTCACACTTGCATTTATTCCTGGAGAAAATTTAGAATAATCAATGAACCTAACATGCATGTCTTTAAACGGTGGGAGGAAGCCAGAGGACCCAGAGAAAACCCACACATTCATGGGAAAACCCATCAAACTTTACACTGAAAGGCCACAGTTCAAACCTTGAATCAGTGACCTTCATGATGAGGCCACAGTGCTAACCATAATGTTACCATACAGCCCGGAAATGTACTCATAACACAGAAATCAAGCTGAAGAAAACATGTGAAAGGAAGGACTGGACTGAAGAACGTATCCACCAAACCTTTAGGTTTGAACTGAAACTTAATTTTCAAATAAAGCTGAGAAACATTTACACAAACTGTATCTATCAAGTGTGTCATGTTAGACTTTAAAGTGGAACTATTATGTGCATTTCAGGCTAATTTATTTTTATTTCTGAGGCCAGAAGGGCTGAGATTGATCGAGTTATTGCCACAAATTGCTTTATGTACGTCAGACCGACCCTCTCCGTAGGCTGTCAGATCAGCCTGTGGGCAAAACGAGTGGATTGAGACTCTTCCGCATTAAGCCCCGCCTCCCGCCACTGCACTACATCGGGAGCGCGCACTGCACCTGCTTTCGCCGTCATTGTAACATCTCATAAACAGAAGGATTAGGCTCATATGAACTCAATAGAAAAACAAAATACCATGTCAACACATAGCATACAGCCCTACATGTTGGAACCTGAATCAGACCCTGAAAACAAAGTGGAAAACAGCAACCCACAGCAACGAATGCAGCAGGATGTCTCCCTTTGGTAAACCCACCAGCCATCGTTGGAAATAACTTTATCCGACGTTTTCCACCCACCTGATGTATTTGTACATGCCCTTGTTAACCAGTAGAAGGTAACCAATCACCGAGCCTTATCCCCCGGGACGTCACAAGGATTTCCAAGTAGAAAAAACTCTCTAAAACTACGCGTTTTTCGTCGCCATGGAAACCGAACGGCGAGAGTGCTGGAACTCAAACATGCGTTTAGGTGATAAAAAACAGTGCCGTTCACATGTCTGATGAGGATTCAACACTGTAACACTGTAGAGAGCTCAGAAAACTCCAAATACCATAATAGCACCCCTTTAAACAATTTATAACATGCTCATGTGTACTGGGATATGCGAAGGAAACAGATGCAACCACAGAAAGTTGCTCTGTGTCTTTGAGAATCTATAGGAGACACATAACAACAAGCAAGTGATAAAGCAATATAGATTTGACTTCATAATTTAATGGATTATTTACAGTCAGATCACTCCCCACAGCGGCCCCCTTTAGCCACTCTATGACTGTTGCACAGTTTTATGCTGACAGATCTTTCCACTCAGTTATTAGAAAATTATTCATTGTCCACTAATCAATGCAGCGCTGCACCATTCAGAGTTTCAGAAATCAGCATTCATTTAGAATGTAATCACAAAAATAAAATGACCCATTTGGCTCTTTGTTCTTCTGCCATTTCTATGAAAAGATGTGAAACTGCAATTTTATTTATAACACAGCTTAGAAAGCAAAGTTGACCAAAGTGCTACAGCATGCAACGCATCATAATTAAATCAATCATATAAATAGCATAAAGTACATTAAGAAGAAGTTTAAACACTGATATAAAGTAGGCTTGTCTGATATACAAAGGCAGTTTATGTGCAGCCTCTGCAAAGGCTCTGAGCTTCCAACTAACATTTAACAGATTACTAGCATTTACACTGAAATTTATACTAAACAAGGAGGAGGACGAATTGTCAGAAGGTGCTGTAAAAGTGATTATTAGGCATTAAGTACCTTAACAACTTTACTGAACTAAGAGCTCTTAAGAGATTCTGTGCCACGTTAAGTGTGCCCAAAAGCTTTGGAAAGATTAAGCCTGAAATGTCACACACTTGATAAAAAGTGGTGAGTCTTGGATCTGTTATGTCTACTTTATCTATATCACAGTTAAACCAGACATGACACACCTTTTCCATGCATGTGTTGCCCTCTGCCAACTTCTCCAAAATGTTTCTGTGGCATTAAATTCAAAATTTGCCATTTGATATATATTTATTATACTGTTTCTAGTAGTACAGTCATTGTTTCTTGTTAAAATCACAAAAATGTACTTTAATAAGTCATCCTTATATGATATATGAGTAGTTATTAAAAGTAACAGCATTTTGCTTTTCTCCAGGTGGCCAACCTCCTGCGTTTGTTCCAGATCCCTCAGATTAGCTATGCCTCCACAAGCGCAAAGCTCAGTGATAAGACTCGCTATGACTACTTTGCCCGCACTGTGCCCCCTGACTTCTACCAGGCCAAAGCCATGGCTGAAATCCTGCGTTACTTCAACTGGACCTATGTGTCAACAGTAGCATCTGAGGGGGACTATGGTGAGACTGGCATAGATGCCTTCCAGCAGGAGGCCCGCACTCGGCAAATCTGCATTGCCACTTCAGCTAAAGTCAGCCGCTCCATGAACCGCCAGGGCTATGACAATGTGATCCGTTCCCTGCAGCAGAAGTCCAACGCCAAGGTGGTCATCTTGTTCACCCGCAGCGAGGATGCCCGTGAGCTGCTGGTGGCTGCTGCTCGAATGAATGTCAGCTTCATCTGGGTGGCCAGTGATGGATGGGGAGCACAAGAGAGTGTGGTTAGGGGCAGCGAGACTGCAGCAGAAGGGGCTTTTACAATAGAACTAGCATCCTACCCGATCAGAGAGTTTGAAGACTACTTCACCAAGCTGAACCCATACACCAACATGAGGAACCCATGGTTCAAAGAGTTCTGGGAGCACCGCTTTGGCTGTAGCCTTCAAGAGCCGGACTGCAGTGAGCACAGCTTACGAGATGGGACTTTTGAGCAGGAGTCAAAGATCATGTTTGTGGTAAATGCTGTGTATGCTATGGCATATGCTCTGCACAACATGAGGCAAGCAGTATGCTCCAACACTTCCAAGGTCTGTGATGCTATGAAACCAGGTAATGGCAAAAGATTCTACAAGGAGTTCATCTTAAAGACCAAGTTTGAAGGTACGCAAATCACTGAGAGCAAACACAGACATGAAAGGTTTCAGTCCAACTAAGTGGAGCTAAATAATTGTGCTGTGACTAAAGAAATAGCTGGAATTAAGATTCATTTCACTGACAATTCTGAAAGGTAAAAGAAGTTGGGTGACACAGGATAAAGACCTTATACAGTTTCCTCTGTAGTACTGAAAAAACAAAGCTTTGCAGTTATTTAATTAGCCAAAAATGATCCATGATATAGCAAAGAATCAGTGGGAGGGAAACCTATGTGGTACAAACTGAGTCTAGGACACATAATACAAATGCAAAATTGCTGGTTTTGTGTATTAACAGGCCAACTCTTTGAGCATTGGTACAATGTTGTTGTAGTATATACTTATAATAATTTCTTCAGAACAAAATACCAGACAGCATAAAGAAAACTGATAAGCATGAGTAAAATGCACAATTTTAGTGTAGAGGGCATTCTAGTGGTCATTAAACGTATAACTCTGGAATAAAACATCCACAACCCATCAACAATATTAAATGTAATACACACAAAAACAAAAACTGGATAAGAAAATACTATACAACTCCAAGTAAACTCACTTTACAACACACTCAGAGTGTTTTATTCACCATTTGAGAATAAAACTTTTAAATGTGAACACAGTTGTGGTGGGACACATGTTCTTTTAGTGAGCAGGACCAGAACTTTAGGAACCCTCTCCGGACTTTAATATAATTCTGGAAGCAGTGTGAAGACTGACACCTGATGACCCAAGAGACCTGTTCAGGTGCTACACAGTGTGAGTCGGGATGCAAATCAAATAAGACTATATTTTAAACTGGGAAGAAATGAAGTGGCTTTCATATGGAAGTAAAACATCAGGGGCTGTAACTCTTGAAATCATCCTGATGAGCTCGTAGAAAAAACACTGCAAATAGTGTTACTGTAATCTAAAATGCTTGATATTAAAACATGAGACAATTATTTAGAGTTTGTCTTTAGTTTATAAGCTCAAACAGAGAAACAGTTGTGTTTGAGTCAGAGTTGATGTGATTCTTTACATTAGCTTGATGAGCAAAAGTTCATGTTTACATAAACTAAAATCATGAGGGTATTTTTTATGTAGGTGTTAAAAGTAAATGAGATAAAGAATTGTACCCTCAAATTACTCATTTACTACCTTTAATCATACACATTTTTATGATGAACCACAAGGTTGTAATAAATTATGGTAGGAAATTACTTCAAGCATTTCTGTATTTTTGCTTCCCACCAGCTCCTTTCAGACCTGCTGACACAGAGAGCATGGTGCGTTTCGACTCTGTCGGCGACAGCATCAGCCGCTACAACATCTTCCATTACCACAAAGAAGAGGGGAAGTTCATCTACCGGAAAGTCGGCTACTGGGACCAGATACTGACCCTGAACAACTCCCTGGTAGCCTGGCAGGGCCTCATTCCTCCAACCTCACAGTGTAGCGATCCCTGCAGGAAGAACGAGGTGAAGAGCATGCAGCCAGGAGATGTGTGTTGCTGGATCTGCATTCCTTGTCAGCCCTACCAGTACCTGCAGGATGAGTTTACCTGTGCTGACTGTAGCTTCGGTCAGTGGCCTCTGGCTAACTTGACTGGCTGCTATGATCTGCCTGAAGAGTACATCCGCTGGGAGGATGCATGGGCTATCGGGCCCGTTACTATCTCCTGTCTTGGTATACTTTGCACCCTTTCTGTAGTGGCCCTGTTCTTTAAGCACAATGAAACACCTGTGGTTAAAGCAAGTGGACGTGAGCTCTCATACATCCTCTTGTTGGGAGTGCTGATGTGCTACAGCATAACCTTCATCTACATCGCCAAACCCTCCACCGCTGTTTGCACACTGCGCCGACTGGGCCTGGGCACCTCATTCGCTGTGTGTTACTCGGCCCTGCTTACCAAGACCAATCGCATTGCTCGGATCTTCAGTGGGGTCAAGGATGGAGCCCAGAGACCCCGCTTCATCAGCCCAGCATCCCAAGTAGCCATATGTGGTGCTCTGATCTCCTGCCAGCTGCTGGTGGCTGTTATCTGGCTGCTGGTGGAGGTGCCAGGGGTTCGGAAGGAGGTGAGCCCAGAGAGGAGAGACGTGGTTACCCTCAAGTGCAACAGCAGGGACACCAGCATGCTTGTGTCCCTCACCTACAACTGCCTCCTCATCATCCTCTGCACTGTCTACGCTTTCAAGACAAGAAAGTGTCCTGAGAACTTCAATGAGGCCAAGTTCATAGGGTTTACCATGTACACCACCTGCATCATCTGGCTTGCCTTCCAGCCCATCTTCTATGTTACTGCCAGTGACTACAGGGTAACTATGCATTGAATTATTGTTTTAAATACATAAGCTTCCTATATATTCATAAACTTCTGTAGCCCACAGTTGTGAAATAATTACACAAAGTTTGTAAATGACTGCTACCTGTGTGTTTGTCTTTTACTCGTAAATTCCATTTGATCTGCTTCAACCAAACTCATGAAAGGTTTTTCTTTTCATGTGGGCTGAAGGATCTTTTAAGACAAGAACAAAGACAGATCAGGACAGAATACACTGACAAAAGTAATTAATGACAGTCAAACTGATTCATCCGATCACAGCACATCTTAATGTTTCATGACACATCTTGGGTGCGAAAAGCTGCTTTTCTATCAGACTGAAGCGGCGACCTTGTGCAGTGAACTCACACTTGCTTAACTGTAAGCAGGGATGGTGAACGCTCGATGCTTTGTGGTACCTCTGCCTTAATAGTCACAGAAGATGTGACATATATGTCACTAAATCCTAAATTTAGCTCGAATCATACAAATAGCAGTGCATAAATTAGTTGCATGTGCATTCTGAAATTGCTTGCATTGTGATGTAACAGAAGGAAATCAGATTGTTTTTTTTCTCTGTCTGTTGATTCTCATTATTATTTTTTTTTTTCCATGCAGTCAGTGTGAAATAATAGAAATAATACAAAACTTGTATAGTGCTGAAGGCAGACCCAAAGGCCTCTGCCACAGCGTTTTGGTCAAGGTGTGCATCATGCCTTTGTTGTTCAAACAGATGTGTGGGTGGAGTGTCTAGATCACACAAGCTTCATATCATCATGAGGTACCTCAGGCTTTCTGCGTCTGTGGTGATCTCCTTGTGCTGAAATCATGAACTAAAATTTTAATTTTATGATGCTCTGCGGGGAAGAGTTCAAGAGATCAACTGAACACTGTGGGAGGCTTCATATTGGAGATCCACTACACAGATGAAGTCAAAGAAATTAGGTTTGACATTGCAACGGAAACCATGATGCTTCGTTTCAGCGTGAGCACAATAATAATGCCGACCATATAAATTAAAGTTGAAATTATTAGAAACATTCTAATCACACAGTATCACAGTGATACCAGTAACAAATACAAACATACGTCCACTAATGACGTTCTTAGATTTCAAAGAAAGCATCTCCAATAAGGCATTGAATTGGTGAAACACCCATTCTGTGCCATCTACATACATTTCAGTGTTTTAGCAGGTCCTTTTAGCACTTTTAAATCATTTGTGGAAAACATTAAGAGAAAATTAATGTTAGATAAATATCCTAAAAATTGTGAAGACTACATCCAGCTTTAAGTTTAAAACTGAAAAGGTCTTGGATGAGAGGTGAAAAGCTGTTCAGATACCTTTAATTCAAGCTCTTTAAATCACCATGACCTAGTTGATTGAGATTTTACACCAACATATAACCTTGCACTTTGGTTGGAGAAATATCATATAAGACACAGCTAGAGCTGGAGAACTGTACGATGCCATGGACTAAATAGTCTTATGCTTGCTGTTCCTGACATGTAATGTCACACAAACCGACAAAAACACTGCCCCCAAAACATTGTCATCACAGAACTTTTAAGCTTGTTTTAGGAAACTACTAAATAATTCACATGTAGACAAACAATTTCTGCTGAAACAAAGCCTGCAGTCAAAGGAATAATACTGGCTACCTGCTGGTGCTCACCATCAGCTGCGTTAAATACAATCAGTTGTAGCAATTAAAATACAGTGTTCCCTTATTTCTGCTGTGCTTTTGTTTGGCAGTATGCTTGGTAAGGATTTTTTGCTTCATGCTGTGGTTCTGCAAATAGAAGTTTCTGGACTGCAGGGGTAACCAGTGGGGCGGGAAGAGATGGAGCCCAGGAAGATGACCCCAGCAGTCAGCTCACATTAGCAGCTGAAATATGACTAACAAGGCCCTGACTTTCCAGGAGAGCCAGCTGTGCTTATCCCATATTCTTCTTCTGGCCCTCATATTCATGTACATGCAAATTTCCAATTAGAATTGCTAACATAAATAATTGAAAGCCTAACACACATTTATAATTGAAAATGGAAATGTAGCTAATAACGCAGGAATAATAAGGATATGACTCACAAAGAGACATCAGAGATTTCTGGTTTTGATACAGGCGCAGCATCAACTATCTTTCTAAATGTAGTATTTATTAGAAAGAGTTCATTCAGCTGTATCTAACACTGATTTGAACTAATTAGTTTTCTGCATGCAATCTGATTCTATGTGTCATTTTCTGAAATGTGAACAACCACAACAGTTTCTGGCAATGATTAAAACAAATATCCCTATACATGGTTTATGCTGTGTGTATTCAGAGCTCAGGTCATGTTTTTTAAAACAATGCTTGGAAAGGAAAATGAGGAAATTTACAAACTGCTTAAAGGCTTCAAGTGTAACCGCAGAAGAGACCGGAGGGAGGTCTACTGATCGGATTGACGGTCTGAGAGCAACAAGAGCAGGACATAAATAAAAAATTGTGAGTGAATGGATTTGATCAAAGGCTGAAGAGTGTGTGTATGTAAGGAGTGCTGCCTGGGACCAGGTGGGCTTTGAACAAACTTCAACAGTCTTTTTGAAGACAAAATGATAAGACCCGAAGCCAGATGGGCACCATCATATCACACTCTCTCTTTTCACAGGTGCAGACCACTACCATGTGTATTTCTGTAAGTCTGAGTGGGTCGGTGGTTCTCGGCTGTCTCTTTGCCCCCAAAGTCCACATCATCCTGTTTCAGCCCCAGAAAAATGTGGCTACCCTCAGAGTGACAACCAACCGCTTCAGTGCCACAGTATCCACTTCTGCCTCTGCTCCCAGTTCCAGCTTCTCAAAAGGTATGAACATAACAAAAAACGTAACACAAAAATACAAGTCCAAAGAATTATGATGCTATGCAGTATTTAAATATAAAGTGTAGTGTTTTCGCAAACATTTCAATGAAGTTGGGAAAGGGAAAAAAAAAAACAAAAACAACGAAACAATTGAAAAAGTTGTGCAATGCTGAGATAAAAAATTCAGGTCGAACGTTTCACAGCTGATTCTGTTTATTTGGCAACAGGTGAGTGACTCGGTGAGGTATAAAGCATCCAGGAGAGGACAAATTTTTCAGAGGTAAAGATGGGGAGGGTTTAAATATGCTGTGGTTAACAGTTTTAAAGTAATATTGACAAGTTAAAATATCAAAGAATTTGGGGATGTCTTCTTCACTGCAACATGAAATTTCTATCATCTTGCAAAATCTTAAATTGACTGAAACAAAACTCCAGTAGATTATCACTACATGCGAAGGCTTAAAACCCAGCGTGTTGATGCATCTACAATTAAAATTAAGACATGTTTAAACAGACATAAAGCAGCTATTTCTCTTGGTCTAAACCTGGGGTGCATTATAACACATAGAGGGGGTAGCTTAAACATTTGCAAAAGCATCTTTTATATTGAGCCATATTTTCAGAGAAGGTCTTGCTTGTTTCTGCAAGACAATGCCAAACTAAACTCTGCACGTGTCAACAGCATGGTTATACTAATGGAAAATACATGCATAGTTACTCTTCTGTTAGGACGGCAGTCAAAACCTGTTGCAGAGGAAAAACATATGCTGCCAAATGCAAAAAAAATATCACAAAACTAAAAGAAACAAGAAAAAAAAATGCTCCGAAAATGGATCTCAAGAGTTTTCTTCATGCATTTAAATTTTGAATTTCCTTCCAGAAATTCAAGTATTGGTAACCTGCCAATTAAACAGTTTGCATCAAAATACTGGAACCATGAAAAAACCGTAGCCTATATGTGAAGGGAAGAATTAAGAATCTGCCTTTAAGAATATTCATAACCTGTAATGTGTTTTGTCTCATAAACATGAAGTCATATAGTAATTAGAGTCAGACAATCAGCAGAAATTTAAGCTGTGCAAGGTGATGGTTGATTTATCTAATTTTTTTTACTCAAAAAAATCTCATTTTTCCAAGTGGGTGAAGTTACATGAGTGGTGAGTCACCTTTGAATTTCCTCGCAGATCTGATGACTCAGAATGATGAAAAGTTATTTCACCAACATATAAAACTTGATTTATGTTTCACATCCAACAAGAAAACCTATCTACAGTGAAGAAAGTTTTCTTTGATTTTGAGTTCAAATTGTGGTTTAAATAATTTAAACATATTCAGTTTCATTTGATGCTGAAAACTGAAAAAGTCTTTGGTAAAAAATAAACAATAAAAAGACTATAGTGAAAAATGGTCTTTGTGCCATTTGCTGCTCTTGAGCCAGATAAGCTCACATGGCCTTGTTTACCCAAGTTTCCTCTCACTTCAGTTTGATAAAGTGTCACGTAATATAAATAAAGTAACTAAATATAAATGTCTCTTTTCTTGGATGCAGGTGATGTAAGAAGTGACGTTTTTGCATTTCAAAACACTTTAGCTGTTGCTAAAGAAGCCACAGTACAGCATAAAGCCCTACATTGCATTTCATCCTCAGAAAAAGTAAAGAAATACTGTCAACAAAATGTACTTTAAATGGTCATTTAAAAGGTTTTGTTACTCATACAAACTTGACTTTTTAATCCTATATGAATATATTGTTTTTAAAGCTTGGGTGGTCATTGTAAAGCACTTCATATCCATCATTGTTCTCGCTGTTTTTATCTCTGCTCCACAGTCTTGTTTCTTATCAGTAAAATAAACGCATGCCTGGCTAACCCCTTTGCTCCTACTCTCTCAGGATCAGCCTCCAACTACGTGCCAGCAGTTTGCAACGGCCGTGAGGTGGTGGACTCCACAACATCATCTTTGTGAACAAAGTTCCTTTCTAAACACAGGCGACGTTCCCATGATTATTCATCCTTCCCTGGAAGCCCTTGTGCCATCTCGCATGTTGCAGAGAGATAACTGATGGAGTAGACTGACTGACAGTGGCAAGAGTAACTCTAACTGTGAAAGCTAAATGATGTTCCTGCATCGAGCAGTATGTATCAACTGTAAAGCCTTTTAGTATAGATTAAAAAAAGCTGTGATCTCCTTGGTTTACAGATAGATGTGATTAAATGCACCGTGCCTTGTCCTCAAGAGTCTTGTTATCAAATGGGTGGTTGTGAAGCAATAGTGTATTACAAAAGGCTGTTCTTATCTCGTACCAACAGTGCTGTGAATATATCCAAATGTTTTAGATGATGACTAAAAAATAAAAAAAAAAAAAGAGAAAAAGATGCTCTGAAATAAATTTAATCTTTATGTTAAAATGTGTGATTAACCATAGGGAATGATTAAAAAAAACAAAAAAAAAAACTAGACACTATAAAGGATGTGTTTATGTAGAATGGTATAAAATGTGTGTTTTCTTGTAATTTATGTAAATAAATGTTTTCTTTTTTTTTTTAATATTAAAAGACTGAATTCCACCGAGTCTGATTTTGCAGTTCTGCCTGGCTTGACTTTATTTCTTTTTTAAACATGAGGAAAAACAACAAAGTAGATCTTTTGGTTTCTTAGGTTTTACAAATCCACAAAAGCAACAACAAAATAATGTGGTTTTTTGTTAAGCTTTTAAAGTAATATAACCACAAATGAAAAATAAATGTTGCACTATGTGATTATTTACTGAACAATCAGCGAACATTCAGGAGCAGAGTGTATAAAAACACTCAGGGCAAACATTTTCTTCTTTTACTAGAATTGAAAGAAACTGGTAAGATAATAGAAATCAAATGCATTTGATTAATTCATCAACTGTAAAGTCCTCTGGTTTCTGGTCTGGTGCAGTCAGGTGTGTGTTAACACAATGCCACAGAGGAAAGACATCAGCAATCTGATCTCTCAGAAGTAGCTGTTGCTGTCCATTGATCAGGTGAGGATTATACAACTATGTCCAAACAAAAAAACATTTTTTTTGGACAGTCACTAATCTACAGTGAGGTGGACACTTCCAGTTTAGGTTGAGGCCAGACTGCAGTTCTCACAAACTGAAAACATGCAGCTCATATTCTGCATATTTTGGTTAACTTTATGATAAAGTTTAATGTTGGAGTTCATGGTTTATTATAGTACAGGTAGAAAATGGTAGACCATTAAATTAAAACAACTAGAAAGTATGAATAAAAAACAAAAGTGGAGAAAGAAAAACAAATCATGGCAGTTCAGCTTACATTTGCATCTGATTGAACAAGGTGGACAATGATAGGACAAAATGACTGGAATAAAAAAAAAAAATCAAAAAAAAATCCAGGTTTTGAGATAACACACGACACAACTGAAATATAGTCAAGAATCTGGAGAGCTGTGAATGCACCGATGCATACAAACCTTAAAGAAGTGAAACAACCCTGAAGAGGAGCGAACTGACTTGCTTTCTAAAGGATGTGAGACTGACACCAGAAAATGCTGACAACAAACACCTTCTGCTAGAGGTAATTCTAATTACTCAACCATGGAGAGTACTGTTTTTAAAACCACTTAAGAATTGTAACTTAGATTCTATGCGACAAATAATATGCCATGTGTTGTTAATCTGACGCAGTATTTTCCTGAAGTCCAGTCAATAAGATTTTTTAAAAAAAAAAACTGTTTAATTGCAAAACATCTTCAGACTGCTTCATTTTAGTCTTTTTAACAGAATACCCAAATAAAAAAGTCGAACATATGATATAACTTTGTTGGCTAGTTGAGTGCAGTTTCCATAAGAAACCATTACTTGAGGTTGGTTTATTCTAGATTCTGTTTAACAGCTCCCAATTTCTACCTGCTTCAATTCAGGAGTTACATGCAAATTTACAGAAATCTGCAGTTCAATCACAGTTACACCACCACTTGTTTCACAATAGTCGCAGAAAAATATGGCTTTACTAGA
This sequence comes from Telmatherina bonti, assembly GCF_933228915.1. Lineage (NCBI taxonomy): Eukaryota > Metazoa > Chordata > Actinopteri > Atheriniformes > Telmatherinidae > Telmatherina > Telmatherina bonti. The sequence goes on from NC_136624.1 coordinate 28,925,981, forward strand.
TAGGCAACCATGACAGAATTGAACAGAGTGAAATTTTAAATAGAAGGACTCTTGGTCTTACTCCTACAATGCAGACTACTGCCCACCTCAACCACAATGCTTTGATTCCTTCATTTTAAGCTGTAAAAGCACTTCTATAAAAACAATGGCCACAGGGGAGCCCAAGCCAGTGCCTGCACGCTCTGTGTTTTTAATAGTAAGAACTTAAAAGAAAAAAAATAAAGGCAATACACTGCAAGTATTTATATTTTTTTATTTACAAAAAAAAAAGAAAAAAAAAGTACAAATAAAATTAATTAATTGGCCATCTTTGCTTCTTCTGGATTAGAAGGTTTCCTTTTAAGTGGAATGATAAAGATCCCATTTTTGGACTCTTTAAGTCGCCACCATCGTCCCAACCTGGAAACATAATAAAAGCTATTAGAGGAGATGAAATGTCATCATCAGGTTTGTGTATATGATGTACCAGTTTACCTGTAAGGTTATTCACTCAAACCCAAAGCTTCTAGAGGATTAAATCAAAGCTCCCTGACTTCAAATCTTTTCATTTCCAATCTTGCAAAACAAAGAAAGCTTAGTAATGTAATAAATCACGACATACTGCTTTTTGAAAAGCCACTGAGATAAAAACAAACAAACAAAACAAAAACAAAACACTGGATCTGAATGTCCAACATGGATGCACTCCACAGTGATGATGGTATTGTACCTGTTGCTGAAAACCCCTTGAATTCATTTCAGCCCTGTTTATTTACAGTGAAAACTCTCATCAATAATCACTTGGTACAGTACCTACCCCCCCCCCCCCCAATTCAATAAGTTGAAATTTTTTTATCAACTTAAATTTCTTTGCTCAGATTTTAAAGCTATACGCTACACTAATCAATACAGAATAACAATTCAAATAGGTAATGTGGCAACATGTGGCAAGTAAAAGGCCTGCAAACAGGACATCTGCCTCTTTGATGAGTCAGGCTTGACTGAAAACCACGTTACTACAACATACACATAACAAGACTTCACTGCTTTCTGGTCTGCAGATTGTTGTTTTGGTTCTTAGTTGCTTCTTTGCAGAAAGGAATTCTTTGTTATAAAACTTTCATTAAAATGTCTATAAGCAACAATCTAAGAGTTTGTTCAAAACAACCATTAGTACCATTTTTTAGTTAATGTCACAAACAAGAGTGTCTGTTCAATGAAAGGCTGCTGGTTCGATCCCAGCTTCTCCAGACTATACGTATCAAAGGCAACATACTCAAATTGTCTATCATGTGCGGATTAGTGTGTGTGACTGAAGAAAAAAAAGATTTTACAGATAACTTCTTGGAAGTTCTGTATGAGTGTGTGAGTGTGAATGGGTGAATATGATATGCAGTGTAAGAATGTTTTGAGTGGTTAAAATGACTAATGCACCATGTAAGTACAATCCATTTACCATGTGACTGATCTCAAGCCCATGTCTCAGACAGGTTGATAAATGCAATATTATCTAACAGAATATTCACAGATTTTCTCTAATCAGCTTTCATTTTCTCTCGTGATCCATTTCTTTTCTTAAAAAAAAAATCTATATAAAACAAAAACAGTTAAAAATGGATTTTCATTTGTGCCTGGGATGGAATAATACTGCCACCTAGTGGAGGTCTCCATCAATGCAGCATGAACCTGAAGTGGCCTTCATTTGGCAACTCTGTGGACTGTTTCTATGGAAACTGGGTATTAGTCCTACCTGTGCTCCTGTCCAACTCCAGCCACCAAGAACTGACCAGAGCTTGAAAACTTTAGGCTGTTCACGAATCCAGACTGGAAGAGAAGACAAAAGAAAAGAATATACATAAAAATGTTGCAGCAGAAACATTCTAATATTTACTATTTGTTAAATAACGTCTTGTGCTACTTTTTTTTTTTTTTAATGGGAGAAGCCACTTGAAGGAGCTTACCACTGGTATGCTGAACAAAAGCTCCAGTCCACGATAATTCTGGCCACACTTCCACACATTTACCTGTGAGTTGTGAGAGCCTGAACAGAAGAATAACTGTTAGCTAAATTCACCTAACACCTCTAATTAAACATTAAAATCAACTGTTTATGTGAAAAACTTAAATCACAGCTAAATGTCAAACTTGAATTCAGTAAACTTGTTTCTACACGACAACTCTGAAATGGTTTACTGGAAGTATGATCTCAATATAATCATGTCTGTTATTAAAAAGCTAATGAATAGGACTCTCACAGCCGGATGCACCTGAGGCAACAATATCAGAGTTCTGAAGGGCCGCTACCGAGGCCACCCAATGAGGCTGCTCTAGCCCGACATCACCATGGCAACCATGAGCCTGCTGCACCGTGCTCAGAGGCTTCTTCTTGTTGACACTCCAAAGAGACACTGAGCTGATGTTGAGACAAAGGAGGCGTAGAAAAACAAATTAAATCTGCTAGTGAAACAATTTCCTATAAATAATACAAAATGAAACCAAATGAATGTAAAAATGGCAACTCTCACCCATCTTCTGCTCCTGATATCATGTGCTCCTCGTTTATGAGCTGAATGCAGTCAATTGATCCTCTACAGGACAAATAAAGACAAAGTAACAATCATTACCATCCTCATATTAAAAAAGACAAGTCTGTAATATAAACAGTTGTTATTGAGGATTTAATGTTTATCAGAATTTAATTTTACCATCAAATTATGACTGTCGAAGGAAACATCAGATTGTTAGCACAGAGTGATGTGCATGTCTAACATGACCTTTTAGATGCACTGAGAAAACATTGAATCGTAAGATTTTAAAACTCAATGCTACAATACAAATCTACCTACCTACCTACCTATCTATCCAGCCATCATCTCACCCAGTGAACACGTTTTCCATTAAGAAGCAATTTAACAGGATTTTATGAATAATAACCTCTAAGTAACAATGCTTTTATTTAGTCACTTAATCAATTTTAATAAAGCATAGTTAATCTGTGCTTTTACTGCCTAAAAAGAAATTATTCCATTAAATAGTTTACAGTATTTTCATGTTTGTGTTTAACTTAAAATCAACTGAGAATTGGCCCAAAAAGTTTAAAATACATACAAAAACTCATTGTGTAAATTAATAACTATCTTTCAAAATAATCAAAAAATTAATTAATAACATTATTTTTAATTAACATAATTTTCATCTGGACTCTTAACTTTCCCCCCCAAAAAATACAGCAACACAAACTACAGATTTAAAACAGACTCACTTGTGTCCGTGAAACACCAGCTGAGACTCCTCAGCTATCTTCCACACTCTCACAGTACCGTCCCGTCCCCCTGCAGTCACACAGCGCTCACGGCTCAGACTGTCCAGTCCTGTGATAGCATCTTGATGGCCAAAGCTAACAGATTCAATGTAACAGGGTAATTTTAACAACAAAAGAATGGTTTTGGAAAGTGAAAAATGACCAAAAAAAAAGATTTACTTACAGTGTTTCCACATATGCGTTCTCATCTACATTCCACACCTTGACAGAGCGGTCATGAGAGGCACTGTACAGATCATGAGTTCCCCTCCTGAATGAAAGTCCCTTAAAAAGAAAAAAAGAATGAGACTCATCTCAGGAGTAACATCGACTTGTCTATTAGTATATAAAACATAGTTGCTAGTATTTAAGCGTTAAATAAAGAATTAACACGTACCGACACAGGGCCTTTGTGTCCTGTAAATTTATAAAGATGTTTACATGTTTCTGCTTCCCAAATCATTATCAGCTTGTTCATGTCTCCAGTGGCCTGAAATGATATGAAATAAAGATACAATCATTGCACTTAACATTGACAACTCAAAATTTCTTTCAAATGACAAAAGCAGGAATTAATGTGGAAAACATCTTGACTCACCAAATATTTGCCATCTGATGATATGGCCATGCACAAGATGTGAGCCGTATGTCCAACATGGCGTTCTTCTGTACCCTTCCTTCCTCCTGGTATTGTGTGCAATTTTTTACCACTCTCAAAATCCCCTGAGTACATAACACAAAAACTTAGTAACGGCTTTGCAAATAGGTTTCTCTGAACGCTACTTTAAAAATGGCTTGGAGGACAACACTGTTTCTAACATTTAATGATAGAGCAGTCTTTGGCAGCAGAAAAGATGCAACGGTCATCAGGCGTGATGACCAGACAGGTGATTGGGAGCTTGTGTCCTCTTAACACCCTGATCTCTGAAGTTTCTGGGGGCAGGAGCTAAAAGACAGAGAGAAAACTTAATGAAAACTGTACCTTATTAGCAACGTTTTCCCTTACAAGGACATCGTATAGACTGCAAGAGTGAAGGAATGAAATCTGTAACACTTACATCCTTGGCAATAAGTCGTTGGAGCTTTCCTTTCTGTTCAAGCTGAGAAGGGAAAAAAATTACATAGAAAAATCAAAGTTTAGACACAGAACAAGTCTGATTACCTGAACATATATATACACTCACAGTAGCAGGGGAGGAAATAACATATGCTGTGCTTTTCAGAGTTAATTATTTTTTTTTCTCTCCAATGACAAGATGTGTTAAATAGTAATAATGATGAGGTCTATGTGCAATTCAAGTAAGAATGGCCAATATGGCAAAAGATTATCCCATTTCTTATTAAAATAATGGTGGTACTGGTATTTTCTATTAATTTGTACTATTTATGTCCTAATCTTGCAGTATATAGAAAAAAGGCATTTAACCTATAGTGTAGTTCCTTTAGTGTAATTAGTCATAGACTAAACATTTAAAGATCACAAACAGCTATACAAAGAAGTTTGTGATTAAGCTTCTTTAAAAAAATAACGGAAACTAAACTGTTAGCAAGAGGACTATGTTACAAGAGAAATGTTAAATATCTTTTCGGTGCACCCTCATCTACACCCAGGAAACCACTTCTTACCACTTCTTCTTGGAGTCTTCCTGCAATCAGATGAGTCTCAAAAGAAGCATCTTCGGCTTTCTTTTCCTCTGATGAGAACAAACCCGTGTTAAACATTTTATGGCACAGATGTCAGTGTTACATGTTCAACCTGTGTACATGTTAAGCCATTTTTACCATCTTCCTTTAACTGGTCGAGATAAAGTTTAGCTAATCTAAGCTTCTTCTCCTGTGGAGTTTCTTCGTAATTGATGTCCTCACTGGCCTGCCTCTTCTTAGACACAAAAGGACTGAAAACAAACAAACAAAACATGGTTATATCAGATCACTACTTTTACTGATTACATAACGTGTAAACTGAAAACACACACTATAAACTCACTTTTCCGTATCGGAGTCACTCGATATCTCTTCATCGTATTTGCTGTTGACTTTCTTTGCACGTATTTTGCTCTTTGCATCTGAGCCTACATCCTCCTACACCAGAAGGAAACCCAGTGATTTCTAAAGACGCTTTGTGAGTATGTACATTAAGACATAAGTGAGACAGGCTGTTGGGAAGCTAACGCGTTTTAGCATGCTTTCTAGTTCACTTACCTTTCGTTTTGGCACAACTGTATTTTTCCCCTTTTTCGTTATTTTGGGCTTTGCTTTGGCTTTTATAAAGAATGAAGACATGGTGATGCGTGGCAAGCGCAGTTAAGACATATACAATAACTATACAATCACTATTCTCACACCGGCAAGGCTACATGAAACCCACATGGCTAAACTGCAACCAAACTGAAAATTAGCTCGGTTTGGGTGCTCACTGATTGGCTCACAGTACCGTCATTTCTCAAACGCCCCACCTTTTTCCGAAACAACGAATGTTCATTGGTCAAATTACAAGCATATGGCACACAGGAAATTGTACTGGGAAGAAATACTTCCCTCGGGGAATACGTTTTTTCGACTTTGTTCCGCAGTTACTTGTAAGAAAATATAGATTTCACTGCACAAGAGTTTTACACACATGAATGTTATACATAATAAAAGATAAATGTGATGTCGCTATTTAACGTATATGTAACGCGAAAAGCTTTGCGCGATTGTTAAAAAATATCCTTGATTGGATCAGGACCCATATACTGCAATACTGAGAGTAGTACTACTACTTCCTCTACTACGCAGTATTTTCATGTACTGCGTTGCCTTTGTCTTCAGTCATTGTGTTCATATATTATAATTGAAGGCACCACTGACAGTCAGGTGAGGTTCGTTTGAACTAACATTAAATATCAAATGATGCATTGATGGACAGTTAGTAGGACTCTGTAGCTCCAGCTGCTTGTGACGATTACGTAGTGGATGAGGAGGCAAACGGGGGGAGGGTGTGCTTTGCAACTACAAAAAAAATTACTTTTCCATCTAGCTTGGCATTGAGTTGAAAGACAGCATGACTAAATTGCTGAAAAAAGTTTGACTGACACCAGCTTGCTCAGAAAAGCAAAGGTGATAAATACTGCGCTTCTTGTTCTCTTTCCAGGTTGTATTCTGTCATGCCGCCAAAGAGAAACTCGGAAACAAATCCAATGGACCCACAAGTGAAGGTGATCAAGATCGGAAGCGTTTCAGACGTGCATGGGTTTCACTGTGGGTCAGAGGAAGATAAATACAGGGTGGCAGATGATTCCAACCCCTCACCTCTTCCCAACAACGAGGTGATGAACTGTTTCGCAAGAAAACAAGGCTGCTGCTGCTGTTTTGTGCATTAAAAAAAGTATTTCATTTTCTAATGTTTTCTCATTTGGCAGCCTGAAATTATTGACTTTGATGAGGAAAATCCAGGCATCAGGACAGACACCATCAGCCTTCTGATGAAAATAGAGCAACTTCAGGCGCAACTGAAATATGAACGCAGATGTAGGATTTTGGCAGAGAGGGAACTGAGGGAACTCAAAGGTGGGTGGAAATGCTTGCGATTAATATGAATGTGTTTTTTAAAAAAATCCTGAAATGTTCACAATAATCCTGGTTAAAGCCTAAGCACAACTGTAGTTGTGGGTGACATCTTTGATGTAATAGAATAACAAAAAAAGAAAAAAAAAAAACATTTTTTAAATTGCACAAATTCAAAAGAAACTGAGTTAAACAACTGTTTAAAAGTTGTAGACAAACACTGGCTTATTAAACTTCTATGAGATAAAAGTTTAAGTCAGAAGTTGAATGTCTTCATTGAAACACAAAAAGATAACCAGAGTCCAGTCTGGACTAATAAAGTTAACTTTCTAAAATTTCTCCAAAAGCTACATGGAATCAGTCCCTCAGCGAAAAAAATGAGTAAAAGTGTGGATTTTTGGGCTTCCCTTCGCTTTAAATAAAAACTGACAAATCAAGTGACTGACAGAAGTCTGTATTACTAAAGATAGATGAGTTGGTATTTATTTAGATTGTTTTTATTTTTAGTTAGTTTTTTAAAAAAAATCAAACATTAAAGAGACTAACAAAGCTATAAAAGACTGCTAAAACCTTTTTGTAAAGACCTGGACATTCATCTATACACAAAAAGACAGGATCTAATCAGTGTATAATGATAATGAGACTATATTAGTGAGATGCAAAAAATTGCTAAAAAAAAAAAAAAAAGTAATAAGAATTGTGTCAGTGGAAAGGAAAACAAAGAAAAAAGCCACACAAATGAATTGACATTTTAAAGAAATCAACACAGAAATGATAAAAACCAAAGGACTCACCCTTTTTTTTGCATCTGTAAGTATACAACCATGTAATAATAATTTAATTTAAGTAATTAATCAAGTAAGTAGTAAAGTAACAAGTAATTATTTAGCTCGGCTCAAACAGAGAGCTGTTTGTCAGTGGTTTACCAGTTAAGAGAAAGACGGATGTCATGTTCCAAAACCAGTTAAAATCACTGACATTAAGTGTAGATAAGAGAATACACACTCCATTGTGAAGGGATGGATTATTTTGTTACCAAGTTAAACATTTTGGCCAAAGGCAGTGATTTGAAATTTTTGTAAACACTGGTTATACTTCAGACATAACATCAAATAACTGAACTGTTTTTTTGTTTGGGTTTAATCTAATTGACGGGACACTTTTTGCAGAGATGAATACCCTCATGATGCAGATGAGACACACAGCCCATGAACTTCGAGTCACTCTGGATCATGTGCTCCACGGGAGCGAGGCATCGGTTGTATCACAAAACCCTGACGAAAGCATCACTTTCCTGACTGAGCCTGAGATGCAGTTGAGAGCAGTGCATGATGTAGACGAGGTAAGCGCTCCTACCACCTGAATATTGCAGTTGGAGGAAGATGGTGCAATTTTTTTCTTTTTATGTTATCGCAGAAGAACAATATAAGTGCTTTTTATCAAGGTGTTCGTTGCTTTAAGCCAACTTTCACCATTAGCAGACACCTTCATGAAAATATTACTGTCTGATTCAGCTGTTAATGTTTTTCTAAAAGCATTTCTGAAACTTGTGTTTTTCCTTTATGTTTTTTCAGGACGATCATAATTTCTTGTATTTATCTGAGAATCTTCGGGTGCCAAAAAGCCTCTATGAGCGAGTTGCAGAAATCTCAGACTTCAAGAAATATGTTTCGGCATTGCTGATGATACTTTTCGACAGAGACACTTTGGGTACACACTGTCTGCAGGGCCGGAAGAACACCTTCACTGGCGAGGATTGCCACAAGCCCCCACTCCCACCTGAGATTTTGAAAAGCGTAATGGGTCAGATAAAGTTTATTTTCTTTTATCAGTACTAATTTAACACTTTTACCTGCCAGTTTTCCACAAATGTCTCAACAATGTCTGTTTTTTTTTCTTCTTCTTCAGATCATGTTGCAGAAAAATTTGGTGTTGACAGCAGCCAAATAAAAACTGCAATCCGCACCAAGTTGAACAATGAGGACAAGCTACTGAAGAAGAGACTGGGCTTGGTTAAAACTGAAAACAGACCAGTAGCTGATCAGACCTTTTACCAAGATGCTTCCCTCCTGTCTGAAAGTGAGCCAGTGCCAAACGACTCTTAGTTCTAGCAGTGCTGTTTAATTTAAGATGTGACAGGTTGCCTTTTAAAAAAAACTATATGGAGTTTCTTCTGCATTGAAATCAGCTGCTTTAAGTCAGTTGTCCCGTCCCCCCCCCCCCCCCAACACTGTGTAGAACTCTTATTTTTTCTCTCTTGACGGCTTGTTGCCTGTTATTTGTTTGACAAGTGTAACAAGGCGACCAAAGCTAGGCCTTCAATAAGACTGTAAAACATGATGTTTCTTTTTTAATACTAAACACAAGTGTTCTTATTACAGTGTTCTTATTGTAAGTGATTGTGACTAAATAATCGGTCTGTCCAGGCAGTCTTTCAGGATCCATTCAGATGGACTTTATGTGTACAATTAGGTTTGGAAATGTTACTGTAGATCACAAACTTTGCAATATAACAAACAATTCTGTATTTCTAGATAGCTTAGTTGCAGTTTTACAATATGTTGTAAGTGATTCATTTTTCTTCCAGATGATCTGTTTTTCATATCTTTGTTGTACTTCACTATGTAGGAGATAATAAAGTTTTGGAACTGAGATTTTTAGTTTTTTTCACAGCAAAGAAGAGTTTGGAGTATAATTTTGTTCTACAACCAACAGGTGTCAGTCTTGCTTTATCTTCTAACCACTGCTGCTTCTTCTAGGTTGTGAAATCAAGATGGCTGTGGCCTTTACACTTGTTCTGACTGTCTCCCATTATCCAAAATAATCCAGTTTTGGTTAATAAGTGACTCCAAAAGGCCAGGGGGGAGTGTGAGCTTGAGAGATCATTTTCTCTGCTTTGGTTTCTGTAACGAATGGTGACCCATTCAGGTTGCACCCCACTTCTCGCCTGACAGCAGCTGGGATAGGCTCCAGTGAGCCTGAATTGAGCTGAGCTGGTATATTAAATGAATGGATGGATGAATGGACATTGTCAAGATGACTTGTGGAAGTTTGAACTGAGAATCAGAATGAGGAGGAAAAGGGACTTTTCATAGACTGAACGAGGTATGGTTGTTGGTGTCAGTCAGGATGGTCAGAGAAATTTCATTCTTGACGCGTCGTGTTATAAACGTCCATAACGACTTTGCTAATAAAACACTGCACCAAGCAGCTTAACTCCATTTACCAACCACGGCTTTTCAGACTGTAAAGGAACTCTAAACACCAAGCAAATGACGGAAAGCACCACAGGAAGTACTGGGGGCAGTATTGTCATTTTGTGCAGCGTCTTTGTGTAAACATGAAGAACACAGAAGTTATGTTTTTACCGGTGTTGATCTGTTTGTTTGTGTTCAAGATAACTCAAAAAGTTATGGATAGATTTTCATGAAATTTTCAGGAGTTATTGGAAACGTGAAAAGAAAGAAGTGATTTAATTTTGCTGATAATCCGGATCACCATTTGGATTCAGGAATTTTTTAAAGGATTCTGACCCTTGTTTACCTTACAAAACATGGCTTTTTCAAGATGTAAATAATCAATTCAATGAACATTAAGATGTGAAAATATTTTATTTATTTTGTTTATCTTTTGAGACAATTTCTGTATAGTTTGAATATGACGCTATAGCTAAGTTGGAATGTTACAAAATAAATTAGTAGTAAGCTGTTAAGCTTATATATATTATTCAACTGGTTCAGGATTCATTCTTTTAACTTATTAAAGGACATTATGTTGTGATTGACTGGAAATCAGGGTGACATTCATATGATGCAAATGAAGAGAGTGGGGTAAAACATACTGGAGCCTGTCAAAGAAAGGTGCGTCAACTGGAAGCCCAGATGGTGGGTGTGACAGAAATAATCATGACTACTTGACTAATTGAAAAAATTATTTACATATTAGTCGACTATTAAAATAATTGTTAGATGCAGTTTCTGAGCAACAGTCACCTGGATGAATATACTTTGTTGATGTCAGAGGAGAATGGATAGACTAGGTAGAGATGTTAAAAAGGCAACGGTAACTCGGATCACCACTTTTTATAATTATGTTATGCAGAACAATCTCTAAACTCACAGCATGTTGAACGTTGAAACTGCCGCAGGAGCAGAAAAGCACATCAGAAGGCATTTCTGTCAGCTCAGAACCGGAGACACGCTACAACACTCATAGGTTCACCAAAATCACACAGTGGAAGATTATAAAACTGATACCTTGTCTCACAAGTCTTGAGTTCACCAGCAACATTCAGATTTTAGGGTAAGAATTTAGCAGGTCAGGCTACTGGCCTGTTCACATTATCAATCCCATGCGCCATGAGGTTGCTGCTGGTGGTAGTGTAATAGTGAGGAAGATATTTTCTTGGCACACTTTGAACCCTTTAGTACTATAACTGAGCATCATTTAAACACAAAAGCCTACCTGAGCATGTTGCTAACCATGTCCATCCTTTTATGACACAGTGTAAACATTGTCTTGCTGGCTTGTACCAGCAGGGTTATCCACCCTGTCACAAAGCTCAAATAATTTCAGACTGGTTTCTTGAATGTGGCTATGAGTCACAGTCATCAGAGTATCATCAAATAAAGCACCTTTTGGATGTGGTGAAACTGGAGGATGTCAGGATGTGAAACCAACAAATCTGCAACGACTGTGTGATGCCATCTCTGAGTGTTTTCAATATCTTTTTGAATCTATGCCACAAAAATGAAAGCAGTTCTGGAGGCAAAAGGGGTCCAAGCTGGTACTAGCAAGCTGTACCTAATAAAGTGGCTCGTAAGAGTATACATTCACTTAAAAAGCTACAGGGAAAGTCTTTTTTATAAAAGGCCATGTGCAACAACAAGCACAGTGTATAACTGTGACAGTCACAGCCACTTACTGACTCATGAAAGAGTTTGAATGCGTGTGCATATGTGCTGTGTGTGTGTGTGTGTGTAATAGTGGCTCTGTTTGGTACATGGTTAATGCTAGTGGATGGTGGCTGGTTAGTGCAGTCATCATCTGCTGACTCCTCCCCCGTCCGTCGCTGGAGCTGACTGATCCGTCTCAGTCGACTCACAGCTCATCACTCCTCCCTCTAGTAGTTTCAGCCCTCCCTGGAGTTTTCTGTCAGGGCTCAGAAGATCACTGCGTTGAGAAATCATCTGAAGCTGCAAGACAGCAGGTTGCTTCGTCACCTGGAAGCAACATCTGGGACTTAGGTTTGATGTTTTTCAAGGTTTTTACAGACAAGCCATAACCATGCCTTTGGAAGTTTTCAGCTTCACAAGAACTTTTTGGAGGACCCACAGACTATCTTTTAAAATGTAAGAGCTGCTAATTTTTTGTGAAATCGAGCAGCTTTGTTGTTTGGTAAACCTATCTGGGATTATTTTAAACTTTATTTAAAGGTAAGTGTATCAGTTAATTTATTAAAAGAATATGTCAGTTTGAAAGTAAAGCGTTATCAGATTGTTATAATCTAATAGTTACAGATCACACCAAAGCAAAAAGACAAGGGATTGAGGATGTAAATCACTGAACAGGCCAGATTATTCCTTCTAAAGGAATGGTGAAACTATAGTGAGTCTCCCCAACTAGAATAAAACAAAACAGATGTTTTACCTGTGGATGGCAACAAGCCAAAGGATTTTTGTCATCATGTGATTACTTTAAAGGGGACTGATGACCTTCTTAAGTAAAACTTTCAACCATTCATCCAGGTTTATACCTGCTTAATCAAAGTTCCAGAGAAGTGTGAGAGCCTATCTTAGCTGTCATGGAGTGGGAGGAAGGAGACACTCTGGACAGGCCGTCAATCCATAAATGATCAGCTAAAACTTGCTTGTTATGTATTTAACTTCCACCCAAGTTTTGCACATTTCAGACTTTTTTTTTGTCTGTGCCACTAATTTTATCTGATAACTTTACATGCCATGTACTTCAAACTGCTTCCACTTCATCTCCTTAAGATGTTGATTATATGTATGACGTTCCAGTGCTGATATACTCATAATATATAGTTAAAAATGTATTCAGTACTTCACTTCTTGCAATATTTAACTCAAACATAATATTAAATTCATATTTTGCCAACACCTTTACTCATAGGCTGTTTATGCTGGACTTGCACTTATAATGACATGTGATTTATTTTTTATTTTCAGTATTTTATGAGTCTGTTCTCTTCTATATTTTCAGCCAAATATAAAACACATGTGCATAATTTCCACCCACATAGTCACTAATGAAAATGCAGGACAGGGTCTCTGACTAATAGTCATTTTATATGTCACTCATAAAAAGAACTGACTGTAGCTTGATCATTATGATTATTTGTTTATTTAAAAACAAATATAATGCCTTCACGTGATGGAATTGTACATTTAGAGAAGTGCCTGTTTAACCTAAATGCAGCTTATTTAGTTGTTTATTCGTTATAACATAGTAATAACACAATAGATGGCAACACAGAGTTTCCTTGTAAAGGCTTACTGAACTCAGTTATGGATTAAAAATTCTCTATAAAAAGGGACACCAAGTATTTCTCAAAAGAATTTATTTCTGGTAGAAAATAACCAATATAATTGAAGGATGTGGTCTATGCTGGTTTGCAACCGGAACATGTATAAAACGAGGAAACCCTTACATAATATGAGGATGTTCCTGTACTAGTCCTTTTTCTGGGGACAAATCCCACTACAAATATGGCCTGCCAAGAGCTGTCCACCAGAGAAGATTACAGCATCAGTGGATCACTGGCAGAGGCAGGGCCTTGTATTTAGGACACAAACCCCACCACAATAACATATCTGATTATGATTATGAGCAGAATGCGACCAGAGGCATGTGTACAGATTCCCATTAAAGACAATGCAGATGTGATACCTGATACTAAAAGCATAGTTTCTAACCATCATGCACGCTGTGTCTTATCTTATTTAATGAGGAAGGTGTCCTCTTTGATGACACGATGAAGGGTGACACAAAGCACATACTAATCAATGCTATGAGTTCCCTGCAGCTGCGCTGAAACAGACCCACTCATTATCTTACATTTCTAAAGGATGTGGATAGATGAAGGAGAGATGCGATGTCCTCCATGAATTATTCCTATTGATCATGTTTCTCCCTCATTAAGACGGCAGAGTGTGTCCCTGCTTAAATATTCCCACAAATAACGCGACGGGGTTATTGATTAGTTTGCATCATTTTCCTTGAAAGTCATGAAGGTACAAGGAATATCCCTGGATATTCATTACAACATGCTTGAAAAAAACAGTCTGAATGATGGTGACTAATAACAGAAAAATGATTGGTTTAAAAAGTCCTAAAAATTGTTTTCCTCAATAAACAGTGCATGTTGTGGCTCTGGAAGAGCTGTATGAAGTCTCATGATGTCATAGTGATATCATCAGAGTTATCTATGCTTGGGACTTAAGTTTGCACATTACCAGAAAACCTGTGTTGCACGCTGGAGTCATCGAATTCAATACGGCTTTTCAGTCAGTTCCAGTCAAACTATTTTATTTACTGCAAACATAAATGCACAGTGAACATTTTGGTGTATGACATTTTATATCAGCTATGGGCCACACAGCAGCTTGTAAAAAGGCCGGCTCTCACAGAAGAAGATGAAAAGACTTATCGCCTAGCTGCAGTTGCTCTCAGCTTTCTACAGCTTTATTGAGCTTTTCAGCTCATTGTTTTGCCTTTACTGCCTCCAAGTTGCCTGTTTTTTTGTTTTTTTTTTGTCTTCACTGACCGTCGAACGGCCCCAAGACAGAACTATAAACTGTACGTTGGAAATAGTGACCTGTTTTGTAACACAAAGCAAACTTTGAATCAAAGAATCAATGGATGGAGGAAGAGAGCTGAAAGGAAAGTGAATATTTGCCTCTTGGAAGGAATAAGGAAAATGACTCCATATAAATTATACAATTTCATAACTATTCTTTTCTTGACTGTATAAATTAGTTTGCAACCATTTGTTTTCATCAAATTAAAATCTAAAACAGCAATACTGAATTAGAAAAAAACCCAATGTGTTTTAATTGCTTTCATTTTCTCTTTACAGGAGTGAAGATTATTAATTTGATTTCATGAAGATCCTTTGGTCTTGTGGCTGAATGATGGCGGATGCTGGAATACAGATGTGTTCTCTGAAACCACTACAATGAGTCATGGAGGAAAACAGTACTTTTTTAACTCCACAGTACAATGACAGCACCTCTGCATGGGCTCCAGTGCCCTCTTTTCCCAGCAGGCAGCTGGGCACCCTTCCCAGCCCTCAGACACGCTTCAAGAACCTGACAGGGATGTTTTTCATGGTCACCCTGAATGTTCTGGCTCTGCTGGCCAACACCGCTGTTCTGGTGGTTGTCATAAAAGCTCCTCATCTCAGGAAGTTTGCCTTTGTGTGTCACCTCTGTGCTGTGGACCTGCTCTGTGCCATCTTGCTCATGCCTCTTGGCATTGTGTCCAGCTCCCCGTACTTTGCTGGTGTGGTTTTCACCGTGCTGGAGTGCCAGGTCTACGTTTTCCTCAATGTGATCCTAATAGCTGCCTCTATATTCACTATCACAGCCATCAGTGTGGAGCGTTACTACTACATTGTCCATCCCATGCGCTATGAGGTCAAGATGACGCTTAAGTTGACTGCAGCTATCATGGTGATGGTGTGGGTGGCATCTGCTGTGCTGGGGTTGTCCACTGTGTTTGGATGGCCGTCTTCCAGCAGCCTGAGGTCCATCAGTGCCGCTCACTGCTCACGTCATTGGAGCAACAGTGACCACAGACGCATTTTCTCCGTGCTCTTCAGTCTGACATGTTTCTGTCTGCCAACTGCAGTGATTTTTGCTGTCTACCTTAACGTGTACAAGGTGGCTCGCGTGGCAGCCCGGCAGCATGGACCTTTGCCCTCCTGGACAAACCATCAGCTGAAGCATCGCTCGGACTCCATAAACAGCCAGACCACCATTATCACAACTCGCAACGCTCCTCGTAGGATCGCACGTGACCGGCCTTTTGGTGGTGGTAAAGCTGCTCTCACTCTTGTGGTCATTGTTGGACAGTTTCTGATCTGCTGGATGCCTTACTTTGCTTTCCATCTGCATTTGATACTAGATGCAACACCTAACATCCCTGATGACCTGGAGGAAGCAGTCACCTGGCTCGCCTATTCCTCCTTTGCTATCAACCCATTTTTCTATGGTCTTCTTAACAGGCAGATCAGGGAGGAGCTTTGTAAGCTCAGGCGCTGCTACTCAGCTCGGCCAGTGATGCTGGCTGCTTCCAGCCATGAGGGTTCGGGCCATGAGAACTTCTTGCAGTTCCTCCACAGGACCAGTTGCACCATAGAGACACGTGCTAGCTTTGCCATTTCCAGTCCGAGAAGTACTCTGGATCAAACTGGACAAACTAGTTTCAGGATACCAGGGCAGATCCCAGAAGAGTTTAACTAAGTACCTCACTGTTGTGCCTCAGTACTTAGCAGTCTGCAGAATTTAAGACTGAATGGGGGACAACATCACAGAATGACTGTAATTTTTACATTAGGTAAAAATAAATGATTTTGCCATCTACTGAAGTTTAGTTATGTTCTGCAATTAACATATTTCATTTAAGGAAATGTAATGAACTTGAATATTAGATTTTACTTGAAAAGACAGAATCATTTAACAGAGCTACATGTAAATATAGATTTCAGAGGTTGGATTTATAATACGCTCTGAACAAGAGCTATTCATCTTCACAATACTCCAAGTATCACACAATCAAATGTGCTGCAAGACTTCAGCTTTATTTATTTAGGAGGAGAAGCATTATTTACTGTTTAAGAATTTATTTATTAATGAATTTAATGTGCAATAAATATTGATTACTTTATTCATGCAAATGAATCAAATATTTGGGTCAATTTTTTTTCCAAACTATTTTACAAAACAGAGTTTCTGGAATCTCTAAGCAAGAAGGTTCATGATACTATAAGTTACATGAATGGAGTCTCTTCTTATTGCTGTTTGTATTATGAAAAAAGAGATAATAATTTACAGCCTTTGACTAAGTCATAGTTCATCTTACAGGAACATCGTCTGAGGCCGCCCTGGTCTCATCATCAATAGGCAGCCTCTCTGTTAATCTTGCGTTTTGTGTCAATGTATCCTTCATATAACTCCTGTTGTTTTGATACCATGCCAGTGCAACGTTTTCCATCACACATTCAGAGTAACTAGACGGCCTAGTTTTGAAAGGTATGTCGCAGTTTCTCTGCTTCAATTCTGTTCCAACAAATCTCGACAGGTCGCCAGTCCATCACAGGACCAGCACAGAAACAGAGGAGATAAAACAAATATGTGCGATCACATGAACTCCAAGTGTCAGTTTAGTATCAGTTTGTAAGACCTAAAGGAGCATTTGGGACTAGTTTTACTGATATCAGTGCCACTCAGCTTTTACCAGCACAGACTGACAGAAGCTGTAACCAGACTTGATCAGAAAAGGAGTTTTTTTTTTTTTTTTTTATTGTTTTTTTTTCCTGCTTTTGGAAAAGAAACTATAGCTTTCATAATGATTATGGATTTTTGTTCCGCTGTCACTAAATACATAAATATTAAGTTTTTAAGGTTGACAGTGGAGCCACACATGGCTGACAAACTGTTTTCCATTTAACTTTTCTCTTCGTCCTAGTTTACTGTTTACTGACTTATTCTCTGCAAGAGAAAAAATGCAGAAGACTTGAATAAAACCTCCCACTCAAATAAATTATTTTCAGTGTTGTGGTGGGTGGCATAAGATTGATGCATACTTGATGTGAACATAAAACAAAGACATGCATTTTGTGAATATTTCATGGTTTCTTAAAAAGATCAAGTTGAATTTTTCTCTCAATCAAAGCCAAAAGGTTAAAATATCTACCAGATTTTCATAAAGCTTACTTTGGGCTGGTGACGATTACTACGCATATTTTCTGAATTCATCTAAAGTCCAAACTTATTTGGTTTTAGGTTGGATGAAGCTGTGAAGCTTTAATACAAGAAATGAGCAATTTTTAAAATAGTTATCTGGAAACTAAAAGTCTTTGCAGTTTTAATAATTTTGGACATATTGTCTCTGTGTAGATAAGCTTTGACTGTCTGGGTCCTGACCTTTGTGTCCACTTAAGAAAAGCCTGTGATTAAGACTGAGCCCAGTTCACACATGGTTACATAAAGAGAAAATGTCATTTCACAACAGATGAAGAGATTGTCTCTAATACGTTTTTAATATGTGCTCACACACTGTGTAGAAGAACTCCTATTTTGTACATGTATCACTCAGTGTGTTCCACACAGCGAACCCCGAAGACAGCTGGATATGAAGCATCTTCTTATCAAACCACATGGATCATTTGTGTTTTTTAAAGATAAATCAATGATGACACAATATACTGCTGAAGCTGCTGCAGGGAGAAAGCGCCACTCTCCCACACAGATTAGACTTAAAAGATAACATCAGGCTGACATGCTGATAACAGCTGACAAATGAAAAGAGCATGCTGAGCTAAATTTGAGCAAACCCTGTAAACACCCAGAGATGTAGACAGAAATGCGTGAACAAATAAAGTGATTACACCTAAAGCTGGGTGAGCATAACCTTTGCTTTGCTGGGATGAAGACAGAAATATGGGGAAGTATGGGGACAACTGTACACTGATAGGCAACAATGAAAGACTTTTCTTGTCAACACATACATACAGTAACTGAAATCCTGTTTATTGACCTGTAGGTAAGTGAAAAGCAAGATAACTCTGTGTCATTTTATGGATTTGGCTGCAAACACATTCGTTTAAGTGCTGTGGAAAATCTATGAGTTGAACTGTGATAAAAGTGCAGCCAAGTGCTGTTATCAAGGCAAACACAATAAAAGAACAATTACTGACGAACACAAACAGTATGCAAATATAACATGAGACCCAATTTCAGGTTTTTATGCATGCAGTAACACCCAGAGATATGAACACAAGTACACATGACATACAATTTTGTGCAAAATGTTTTAAGCACTGACAACAGTTTTCAAAGCTTACAGGTTTAAATATTATAGTGTGTTGATAGATAATAGTCTGTAAGAAGCAACGCATCTTTTTCCAGATGTGTGATGCTCAAACCAGACATTTTAGTATCTGTTAAAGGAACTGACCATGAATTTGCATTCTCAAATACTTATTATACAAATAAACCAAAACACTCCGTTTACAGCATTTACAAAAAAAAAAAAAAAAGATACACAGAGGAGTGTTAAGTGTAAGCAAAAGTAGTTAAAAGATCTTATTTTTTTTACTCCCTCTTCCAGAGTACTTGACACATGTTGTGTTTTTTCATATTTATTTTGCACTTACCAAATTGCTTATTAAAGTGAAGGACCTCTCAGTTCAACAGCTCCTTATTTTTATTCAAGACAATGACAATCACACAAAACAGCACTTCTCCTCTACTCACTGAATATCAAGTATTAGTCCACTACTATATTATAATGTATGGTTTGATCTTAGTTGAGTGTGACTTTTTATTGGCTGCGCTAAATGGTGAATCTACTAAGAAGACCTGATCTTCCTCCTCTTCTTCTTTTTTGCCGTCTGCTGTCTATTTAATTCAAGCTCAATGAGCCACTCCATCATTCCTCAGACTGATGAATGATGCGCAGGAATAATGATGAAACAACCACTCCTGAAGAATCAAAGGGACAGGATGTGATCGATGGTGGTGTCTGAGTGAATGAACGACATTATTTAATCAGACCTCCAAATTGTATGTAAACAGAAATGATAAAACTCAGCCATCTTAACAGAGCTCATAAAGAAAATACTTACCCAGATTCTTCAAATTGATTATGACTAAAACTCAGGAAAATAGCACACATTTGAAATGCTGACATTTTGAGGAATTAGATTATCAGCGTCTCGCAAATGGCTAAAAAAAACCCCAACACTTCCGGGCTTGTGTGGTAAGTTGATCAGCTAAGCTGATTAAAAGGAGCAGATTTTTTTAAAAGGTCTTCTCCTGTTTCTAGTCCTTGTGTTGAACTCCGCTTCCTTAAAAATGTAAAGAGAACAAGAAAACAAGTAAAATCCCAGTTTTGAGTTGCTCTCCGTCTGTTTTTCTTCTTCCCTTAAGCTGAGAAAACCAGAAGATCCCAGTCAAGCCAGAAACAAAATGGCGAGGCCTTCATCTTTCACTCTCGCCCACATCTGTGAAGCAAACTTGCCTTAATAAACTCTTTAATTCACACTACCGCTCAAAAGTTTGGGCACGTTATTCCAATAAATCTTGAGAAAAGGTGTGTCCAAACTTTTGACAGGTACTCTAACTTTTATCTAAATCTTTAAAAAAAGAGAAAAGTTATTTAATTTATTTCCTTCATTAATAATTTAATATTTCTTGCCATATTTTGTATTACTTTCTGTTTTCTTTTAATTTCTTTTTATGTGCTACTCCAAGCACTTACTTATTCTTTTATTTATTTTTGAATTCATAGATTCATATATGCATTTTACTTTTCAGTCTTAAGCTGTATGTGCAGGGTATATTGATGGTCTGAGGTCAAAGGTCTTCGATTTGAATTCATTTTTGACATGTTCTTTGACAATATATCAAAGGCAAACAGTTTGATTGCAAATACTTTTCTTGCAAGTTGGCACATGTGTCACAATTATATAAATTTAAATCCTTTATTTAATAATCCTGCTTAGGGAGTAGCAGCAGTAGTTACATACTGTAGCTTAGCTGACAGGATGTTCTTAGCCTGGCATAAGGCAGAAGGTAAACAGTAACATAATACTGTTTAACTGTTAAACACTTACCATGTCAACCAATTAGCTGCTGAGATTTAAGCAGGTTTTTAAAGCTTGTTTTGAATTTACTATGTTGAATGGCGTCAGCCTCATCAGAACCGCCTGAAATATATGTCATGCACTTAAAAGCACTGATTTAGCACCACTCCGTTTTGTGTTATTATGTTAAAGTGAATTACAGGAAGCTCTAAAATTGGTCATCTTGTTGAAGCACAGGTAGCTAGATGTGATAAATAGTTTATGTGACCCATTGTACTGAAAACATCTGGACTGACAGGTGCTGAGCAAGAACACTGTCTGACCCCCGTCATGTCCCACATAAGCTGCTGCTGTTGGCAACAGAAGCTCTGAGCTTTAGTTGATGTTGAAATATTGCGTTGGCTACAGTGATGTATCTGTAGTCTGATGTAACGGATTTTATTCTTTAGGAACAGCAAAACAAACCATTGGATATTATCAGTGCATTTATCCTCTGATGTCAAAGTAACTTTGCAGAGATTTTATAATTATTTCCACCTTATAAAGTCACAGGCTGTAAACGGATCAGCTATGTAAAAAAAGAACCCCAAAAAAACAAGTGAAAAGCTGCTTCCTAAAAAACATTGTAATGTAAGCCTCTAGAATTTTGCTGCTACAGTTGATACAATATTTGTAAGTTTTTATAGAGCTGAATGTATTAAACATAAATAAATAAAGTCTTTAAGTTAATCAGTATGATCATTTTATTTGTGGCTTTCAATCATCAAATGGATGGCAGTGCTCAAGAATGTTTCTTCATGATCCTAAAAGGTGGAAAAGACAGTTGATATCTTAGGTAAGAAACCTACATAATTTACTGAGCTGTGACATGTTTCTCTCTTGTCTTTCATCACCTCTCACAGTTCACAAACACACACTGCATGCACACACTTTGCTGACCTCACCTTTGCAGCCGGAAGCAAACAAAGCCCATCTGGTGAGGTGTCCAGTCCATTAGCATACCATTGTCTCCTGCACCTATGCAGGAAATCCTCTGTCATCAATACATCATGTTCTCTCTCTGCCACCCTCCAGCAGACAAGTGTGATCATTACCATGGAGATGGTGCAGTGGTCATTGCAGAGTAGCACACAAGTCACAACTGTGAACTCATCTGAAGTTTGTTACATACTTGGTAAAAAAAAACAAAAAAACAAAAAAAAAATTTAAACACATAGTTTTTCAGTCCTTTTCAGTAGTTTCCAGTGCATCTTATTTATCATTTATTTGACATTACATTAAAAAAATTAGGACATTGACAACTTCTAGCTGAGTCACAGTTTAATGAGGATGATGTTGACTGCAGTGAAAAGTGGCCTTGTGATGACGCTGCAGTGGGAAAAGCTTGTCGAGTCCTGCCTCTTATTGCACTCCCTTACTTGCTCACTTGTTCATTAACCAATCAAAGTGTTTAAGGTAGTTTACGATGTACAAATGCATAAAAAGATAAACAGATAACAGAGGAAAAACAATACAAATAATACAGCCATTATTTTGGCTGTTGGATCAATCCAACAGCCAACATTCTGACATTTTTGATTTGTCTGAAATGATCTTCTAAGCTATTCCATGATGTTGCCTGACAGATAGGAATGCACATGTTCTTTAGTGTAGTACAACCACAAGGTTGTTTTGATTAGTTTTTTTTACTTTCTATTTCACATTTCTCTCCTCTCCCCAGAGGAAGCTTTTGTTTTCCACAAAGTAAATTCTTACTTTCTACATTATTGTGTCAAGCAAGATACAGAGATGGAATCCTGAAGTTAGAAGTTTTTATTTTGGTATAAATGGTCAGGGGAAGGATTGGGTTGTGTGCGTGTGTGTGTGTGTGACGTGTTTTAAGCCCTTTAATATGCTTCTGTATAAAAAGTGCTTTACAAATAAAGTTTGATTTGATTTGATTATTAGCAATGTCTTACACACATTACACATATTGGAGAATTATAAAGTAAATAGATATATAAACATTCAATATGTACAATTGATTGGCTTTTATTGAGTGTGTTTGTGTGTTTATGCTCTTTCGCTGCTGGTTTCTAACTCCTGGTTTTCATTCCCTCGCTTGAAGCCTTGCACGGATGACATTGTTTGGTAGCGAGACGATGTGAAGATGGGAGAGGTTTTACTTTCCAACTCAAATCAGAGTTATCCATTATCCTTCTCCCTCCAACCATCTCAACTGCATTTGACACTATCCCTGTACAAACCTTTTCTGAACTGGACTGACCCCCAGTACGGTTAATCCAGAGACAGCTGAATACATCTGATCGAGGAGCATCCATCCCTCACTGATGGTGCCGACTTTACTCCTGTCGAGTCAGATAGAGGCTGAAATTGCATGTGTCTGATGTGTGGAGGTAACACTTAAGTTATACTGATCACACATCTGCAGAATTACATGTATTCACATCAGGACTATAGTTAGTCCTCAGTAGGATCTATTTTGATAAATTAAATTAAGTGTACCACAGTAAACACTAAACTTTTGTGCTCAACTGTTATCTTTAAAAAAAAAACAACCCAAAAAACTAATTTTTATTTTCTCAAGAAAGATTATTCCATTAATACAAGAAAATGGTAATAATTATCCCAACAGCACATTAATTTTAACCCATTATCTGCTATATTGGTAATAACCATATTAGAAAATGAAGGAGGCTTGAAATACCACTCTTCGTTGTTTTTAAATGAATATTTTTTGGGAAGTTTTGTTAGTTTACTGGACAATGAGCTGATGAGGTTTTACTCTCTGGCTTGTTGTGTGGTTGCAGTTCAAAGTCAGAGTGTTTTTGCTATAAATATTCTGTCAGAAGTTTATTCTGCTAATAAAAATCTGCCAACAGGAAGTTATCTATAAAGAAGCATTCATGTGAATTTTAAGAGAAGCCATTACTAACAATTCCTTCATAACCAAATAATTGTTTATGGTTCTAAAACTAAGGACAGACAACAAACAGTTGGAATAAATTATATCTTACTTTTACTGATCAATTCACCAGTAATGTGAAAAACTGGGATCTGCATGCCAGACCTTGCAGGCACAGATAAGTTGCCAGAAGGGGGTAGTGTTGCCTTCCACGTCAAGCAACACCCTCCTTACAATCAGTTGTAGAAATAGGTCTAAGAAATCTTAAAATCTTTGAATCCAAAAGGGTTTGGTAAAAATGTGTGCTTTAATTCTGCTAATGTGTTTTTATATACTGCTATGTATCGTATTAGTCTTTGTGATTACATTCTCTTTGCAGTGTATCAGTGTAAACAGAGTTGTCTCCATGACTTCAGAATTTTGATCCCTTCCCTACTCCTTCTTTCCTCCACACTGCACAGGAAAATGATCTTCTGTTGAAAGACCATCTGCAAATACCACCCAGGGCACTGTAACATTCCCAATATAACCTCAGTGCTCAGCCAACTGGAGGGGCGCAGTCAGTGGCCTCAGTCTGGGCTGCTGGTGAAGTCACACTCGTCCACTCTGCACTTTTTGGAAAGCATTTCTTCACGTTTTTGAATGGACACCAAGATGAAAGGGGAAGATTCAGAGGAAGTGGAGATTGACTTGGGGGATTCCAGTGACCCAGAAGAATTTGAAGATGAGGAAGAACCTCAGACACTGTGGAAAGCCCAGCCTTCTATGGAGGAGGAAGAAAATATACACACATCTACACGAGTGGAAATCAGTGATACCAAACCTCTGATTAATGCCAGAGACCCTCGAGGTATCAATGACTGCCTCAAGGTACAACATTCTTATACAAAAGATGATTTTGCACATTCAATGCAACCAGAAGAAAAGCTTAAAATTCCATTTAGCTGCTTTGGTTTACGACACTGCCCTCCAGTGGAAATAATTCATCATGCCCACTGAGATCTATACATTCTGATACATCAGCACTTTTTTCTGTGTCTCCAGGTGACGTTTGAGGATGTGATTGCTGAACCTGTGTCAGTACGCAGCGGGGACAGAGTGTGGATCTGGAGCAATGCCCTGTTTGAGGTGTCCAGAGTTTGGATCTACAGGATAGTCACAGTACTTTTGGCCATTCCTATGTCAGTTATCTCTGGTGTCTTCTTTGCAATTCTCAGCTGCTTCCACATCTGGTAGGTTTTCACTTTATTCCATGTGTTGTTCCCGTGTTGTAACCAAACAGAAAATGTATGTTTATTTAGGCGTCATTGTTGATGTATTTGCTTCCAAAATACTAAGTCTGAGATTAATTAAGTCTGACAATACTCAGAGATGAAATGTTGGCTATCCATAAAACAAAGTCAAAAGCCTTCATTAAACATCTACTTAGCAGACTGGAAGCTGTTTTCAATAAAGTCTGCTTAAAGTGTGGGCATTTTTTAAAAAAAGTCATACGTATGTAAGTTGGTTTGGATAAAAGTGTCTGTTAAATGACTGTAGAATAGAATAGAATAGAATAGAATAGAATAGAATAGAATAGAATAGAATAGAATAGAATAGAATAGAATAGAATAGAATGAAAACTTTTTCTAAGTGGCTAAAGTAGCTAAAAAACCCAACTGGTAGAAGGTGGCTTAAAATTGTCCATTGTGTAAAATACCTCAGAAATGTGACAATACATCTTATATGGGCCTATACAGGCCCATTCTATAGATATATAGAAAGATAGATAGATTACCTTTTAAGTCCCTCCAAATAAAAACAACTGGCAGAGAGTAATACATGTGTGTGAACGTCTGTTTCCTCATCACCTGTCCATTATGTAAGATGCAATACATCTATTGTCATGGGTTGATCTAAAAACACAGAAATAGATTAAATGATCTATTCTATAATACTGATTAAGTTTATTGTGATGACCTATTCATGTTCATTTTAGGAATTTTGCAGTATTTAGAAGAAGGAGACTCATACATAAACAGGTTTTCAGTCAGTGCTCAGCAACCATCTGGAACCACTTAACAAGTCAAGTTTATTTGTACAGCACATTTCATGTAGAAGACAATTCTAAGTGCTTTCTGTAAAAACAAGAAGGGACTCAAAAAGCTCGAAGATCTTTGAAACAACTCAAGTCTGAATAATTTTTGAAGTTACAAAGGACATCTTAGTAAGGTTTACAGATCTCCACCTGATGGTCAAAAAAAAAAAAAATCTCTATGATTAATTGACAGAAATTAACTTTGTATTTGATGCCTTCTTATTAACTAAGACTTCCCACTCTTTTCAATACCAACTCATTACTGTGTACTACAGTCCATCAGGAGGTATCAGGAAAGCACTCATTAACGATTAATCAATTGTACAATCCTCATTTGTTTTTTTAATTGACTAACCATTAACTAATCATTAGAGACTTAATAAAATGTGGACAGGAGTTACTGATGAACGTGTGGATAACAAGTTTCTCATTTACTCCTCATTTGTTCCCTGATAATTACTTCACATTTTGTGCCCTTTATCATTGACTCTTAGTGTCTAAACCAAAAAAAATTAAAAGAAAAACAAAACAAATAATTTATTTTGATTAATTCTTCTTTCAGGCAACAATATCCATAATGTTTCTTTTTATTATTATTTTATTAAACAAGCTTTTTAGATGTAACTTTCTTTTAAAAGTAAAATCACCATATTTTGCATTCGGCTTCATGACAGCTTGAGGTGGACACGTCTGTCTAGTTTTCTGTCTACATCTTTTAACCCTGTGACATTCCAGTGGGTTGCTTTGGCTGTTCCTGCAAGACTACAGGAATAGCAGCAGTTAATGGGAAAGATAAAGGCTTAAAAATGAAACCTAGCATGGTGTAAGAAAGGGGATGAATACAAACCATTTATATGTAACACTATTAATTATGAATAGGACTCTGAAAAGATGTGGGAACTCAAAGGTGTGAATTTATGAAGGTCACTTTGTAAAAAGCAGTGAAGAAATGTTAAACTTGGCCTGTAATCAACACACAGACACAGTGATAGCAGCCTTTCGCTGGCGGCAGTATGACGTTTTAATCCTTTTAGAGTTTCTGTTGACACCGTGTCAGAGGACAGATGACTTCTAAAGGGAAACTGAGATGGTTTGTGTTGTCATTTATTTATTCTTCCTGTGACAGGATGATTGGTCCCTGCATCCAGTGTGCACTTATTGGCACCCGCTGGCTGCAGAGTCTGTGGAGCATTGTGCTGAGTGTTGTTGTGGCTCCTCTTCTGAGAAGTGCTGGGAAATGCTACGAAGGCTTCAGCCTTCACCTGGCCAAAGAATGATGTGCAACCACGAGAAGCTGGTGCAGACTGGATTTGCTCAAGATGTGGAAAAAGAAGCACTTCTGCTCAAATGAACTAAGCCTGAGATAGATTTTTTTATTCTTTAATATTTAATTCAAAACAGAAAATACATTTTTATTGTAATTATGATGTTAAAACAAGTCTACTCAAAGTGCATCAGTATCTGCTGATTAATATGTTTATATTGTGAAACAAATATTTAATACCACATTCTTTGTGAAATGACTTTGATGTCTGTTCTGGTGAAAACTGCACTTTGCTTTCTGATAACTAATACATTTTAAATCCTCACATCAAGATTACTTTTGCCTGTTGATTTCTTAACAATTTGTTATGATGTTTCAGGGTTAAATTTTTATATTTTTGAACTGAATGGAAACAATGCTTTGAAAAATCTTACGTTTGGCAAAACCTTCAGTTATCAGGTTAGAAATTATTTTATCCACACACCTCATCTGTGCCTGATCGGCCATTTTTATGTGTGCCATGTGTCTACTATATTACTTAAAGTTATTTATTATGTGCGTCAATCAGGTTAAAAAAAAAAAAAACCCAATTAGGAATAATTAAATAAACTAGAATAATCTGGTTATTTTATATAGTTTAAAACAAGATGTGCTTATATTAAATGTACTATGCTGAAAAACACACTTCAATTGTGTCTTTTTATTCTTTTTCTTTTTTAAAACATTTATTTGCTTCAAATTAATTTTTGTAATTCAAACAGATCAATAAAACATTATTAAATACAGTTAGTCTTTTTGCATTTTATTGTCAAAGTTTTTCAGCTTTACATACCTGTATGTAGAGGATTTAGGAAACAGTGTTTTTAGGACATTATAGTCAGTCGTTGTCTTCTGTAAAAGCTGTATGCGTGTGTGTGAGAGAGATACAAAGAGAGAGAGAGAGAGAGAGAGAGATGATGTGACACACCAGCACAGCCTTCTACATTTTTGACAGTTTGAAATAAATGTCACTGGCAGCTGCCTGCTGGCACTCATAGACAGGTACCGTATCCTTGAGCTGTACTGCTGCTGGTACACTGACACTTCCAGATGAGAAGTCTCCACATCCACATCGAAGCCTTGTTATTTGTTGCCTAAATGCATGAATAGGAACAAGTTTAATCTGACATATTGTTCGGTTCCTACTACATAAGTGTGCCCTAAACAATGTTCATTTAAAAGTAGTTCTTATTGCAAATTATGCGGCGTGTACATGCTGTAGTGCTTGAAAGCACTTGTATATGACTTACAGGTAGACAAGGAGAACCCAGCTGGATAAATGAAGACAAAATTATTATAACTCTGTGTTTATTCATGGAGGAAAGTGAGCCAACCTTCCATATCTCATTAAATCTTCACTGAAGTATGTGAGTTTGTTCTTTCAGTAATCTGTGACTGATGAGATCTATTACAGTCCATCTAATGAACAAACAATCATAGACATTAGATTTATTTAACTTAACTTGTGACACATGGAAAGTGAAATTTAAAATAAACATCTAAGGAAAGACGAGTCAGAATAAAATGTCAGAAGACACAAGAAGCAGAGAGAGGTGCAAAAATAATAATAATCTGACGTTTCTTCATGCAGACAAACATTGTTTATTATGTTCCATAAAATACACTCTCCAGCCTCGGTAGGTTAAAATGCACTCCAATGGCTTGAGGCACGCCTCAGGGGAGAACATTAACTCTGAGAATATTAATATGACCTAATCAACTGTAGGAACATTAAAATACAAGACTAAAAAAAAAAAAACAGAATAACACAAACAGGTTGGAAAAGATTTTTAAATAAAGAGAATTGTTATATTAAGTAACTTTTCATATAGATACTTCAGTCATATTTCACTAGTCTGCTTACACAAAATATACATATAATTATATTACTGCATACAACATATATGATTATCTTCAATAATCCAGTGAGTCAGTTTGTTCAGAGCTGTTAAGGGCCTTTTTTTTGTTTTTGTTTTATTTGCCAAAACAGGATGTTTTCTTTCTATCTTTTTGGACCAAACAGCAGCAATGAGGAAAATTATCATATATCCAACACATATTAGAAACTGAACTGGGTTTCGTATTACATTCTGTTTGTTCATGTTTTGTACACAACAGCATGTTGTGCTGTTTTCAGTTATCACAGAGTGCAAGAATTTAACTGTAAATCAGGTTTTTATATTCACTGTTTGGCTGAATTTAAAATATTTGACAACAAGCACTGTGCGAAGGCCTGCTCAGTTCTGCTGCCAGTGATTAAATGCCTGAAATAGGGACTTGCATGATTGCTGTATAATTCAACTACAGGAAGTTTGGATGGCTTCTTAGTGAGCTGCCCCCCCTGTGCTGGATGTGTGCGTGAGGCTCCTCTGACTGCTGGCGTCCTTAATGACGTAAGTGGAGGAGCTGCTCTTGTGCCTGCACTGTTGTTCACAGCTGCAGGAAGAGTCTGTAAGGTACTGTCTACAGCAGCAAAAGAAGCACTGCATCAAGTCATGAAACAGATGACCAGCAAAAAACATGTAGATCCAGGGGTTACAGCAGCTGTTGAGACTAGCCAGCAACATGGCAATGATGAAGGCCATGTCTGTAGACACACAGAAAACGTTGGTTAGACATAAAAGAAAATTAAAGCAATGCATCTGACCTTCTTTATTTCTGCATTTTTCCTATGTATGACAAATTCTCTAAACAAACATATCCAATGATAAATTAGCCATGTTAATTACTAATATCTGTGCAGCTAATAAATATCATTTGTGTTTTAAACATCAGTTATTGTACAAAACCTACATTACTTTGATACACTTAAATGTTTCCTCCCAACCGTAAACCACGACGCTGTGCATTATGCTGCAGTTCAAATACACACACCATTTACGCAGCTTGTTGCTGGAAAGAACTCCCATGAAAATAAACAGTGTGTCTTGCTAAACTGATGTTTGCTAAACATAATGTTATAAATGAAAACTGAAATACGTGTCAACTCCCACTTCACTCTGAGAGGAAAACACAGAGGAATTTAACAGCATTCAGAAGTGAACAATGATCTTTTCTGGCTCCAATCGAGCAGTTTTATCTTAAATTTACCAAACGATTAGAATCAAGTAACAAGCAGAAAACAGGAAAACACACTAAAAAAACGATTGTCTCAGACAAACAACTCACAACAGACTGGAATTCTGGTGCTGAAGAAAAAGGGAAATACAAAACAGTAGCTTCAAAAGCCAATAAACAGATTGAAAAATAAAAAAGAAAAGTAATGTGAAGCGTTCTGAAGGGCAGAAATAAAACAGGAAAAGACATCAAATCTAAAACTATGAAGTTCTCCAATGGTCCTAAAGCTGTTCAAACAAAGATCCAGCAGCACGGCCCATTTTACCGTCTCCTGCCTCACATTCAAAGGAAGATTTGTTTGCCTGTTGATAAGACGCTCACTCGGGCCTGTTGCCAGACCATTTGCACAGAGACACTGAGATTATTTATATCTGTGGCTGAAAGCTGTTGAGATGACATATCTCTTTTTTTCTCATAAATTAGCAACGCTTAACTGTGGCGGGCAGATTGATCTTTTCCATCTTCAGGACAAATTCATTGATTTGAAAATGACATCAAATATTAATGGACAGGCTCCAACAGACATTGCTCATTTCTTCTTTGGATTTATTGCCAGTTTTAGAAATATAGAAGGAACAGGCAAAGGCCAAATTCAGACACAATAGAAACAATTAGAGAAGGAACAGATGGCCAAAGCTCTGAAAAGCCTCGAAATTAGCAGGTTTCCCTTCACTATAAAGAATAACATGAAGCTTCAGCCCAAAGGTTTGATTTTTCATGCTGTTGATGTTACTCTGTCAGCTCATTCAACACTTTTGGATTTTTTAGGAATATCTTGATGAGACAAGCAGTAGGCTGCGAAACTGCTGGTCTGTCAGCATGACGTGGCTCAAACGGTGTTGTGTCACCAGATCTAAATGCTATTAAACTGAAGGTAAGATGTTATAACACAGACACATGAAGCAGTTCATGAATATGCATTATTGAGTTTCCAATTTCATTCAGTCTCTGAAGCCATATATCATTTTTAAAAGAGTGTCATGGGTGGAGAAATGTGCCTTATTTTCTTATTTATTTAACTGATTATATTTCCAAACCTTAGCTCAGAGCAATGGTGGATATTAGGAAACTTCCATGCGTTTTCATCACATCATTACTACAGCGAAGGAAATTTAGTGCTTGTTGTCTTCTCTTCATGTGAAGTGCTGAGCTGCTCCCTTCCTGTCTGTCTGACTCCACACAGTTTACTCTGAGAACTGTGTGTACTACATAACCAAAACTATGAAAGGTGTTTGTTTAACAGATATGCCAAACAGCTCCTCCAGAGTTGTAAGTCTATTTGCAGTGGGAAGACCTAGGAGAACACAGTCCTATTAATACTACAAAATGAGAGCATACAAACATTTTCCTTCTTACTCTAAATTTCTGTGATGCCAGAAAATAAAGAAAAACATTCATTTTGGCTGATTCACCATCATGTCATGATGTATGGCTTTGTTGAGCATTAGTTGAGAAATTGTTGATATTAAATAGGATTTGAGATTAAATGAATCACTTATTTGAAGAACAAGCACTTCTATGATGATATTTGATCAGATATTGGATATTTATTGTATAGCAACCTAAAACAAACTTTACAAGAAAGCAAACAGATTCTTTCCCCATCAGGTTTGAGGGAGCCATGATGTTAGTGAAGTGAGACTTTATGGTGTTCACGCTTTGACTGAATACCTTGAGCTACTGAAAACTCACCTACATAATGTCAACATATTCATTGAGTGGGCTACATTGTCAAGAGATTTCAGTCGATCCAGTGGTGCAGTGGTCCCTTGAGAAGTGGGTATACTCTGGGAGGAAGAGTTATAAAATGACTAAACCAGTACTGGCACAGAGACTGGCGAGCTCATGGCCATATATACATACATCTTTATTATGTCTATGTCCAGGCTAAAGTTACTGCAGCTGATAACTAACTGCACCAGGGTAGCATAGGTAACCTTAGTTGAGCTGCTGGTCGACATAGGTACATGTGTGGAGATGTTTGTAATTGTAAAAGCAGCATCACAGGGGGTTTAGAAGTGGATATACTCAATGTTGACTGAAAAAGGAGAGAATATACTCTGTATACCCATGTATGCTCTGGACTACACCACTGAGTAGGTCAGAAAGACTTAAAGACAGAGAGCCAAACCCAAGTTCCTTATTTTGCTTTTACAGAGGTTTACCTTAAGAGATTTATGTGAAGCAGCCTATAAAGCTAAATAATTTGAACTTTAGCCATGATGACTGATTTCAGTTCATTTGAGGCAAGTCTGCCCTTTAGAAAATCTCCTCTGAATCCTCAAGATAAAGTGATCTCATTTCATTCAGTCCCTGAAGTCACACATTATTTAGTAATATATGACTTGTCATGTCTTAATTAAGAAATAATATGCTAAGTGTGCCACACTTGTCAGAGACGCTTTTAATCTGGTCTTTGCAGTGCTTTGCAGAAGAATGCTCTGAGTCTGTAACACCATATAGTTTTGCGATTAATTGGCTGAAGCTAAAAGCTACTTAGACCGGGGTCATCGGAAGAGTATATTTGTCATCATTTAAAACAATTCAGATGTCAAAAGATTCATAACAGTTTGAGGAAACATCATATTGTGTGTAGCCAGAAGCAAAGTGTCCCACATTCTACATATCCATGCAGGCTTCATCTCCTCCTACTCCACCTCCCAGGAAAACATCAAACAGGCCAAGTAACCTGCGGTCTTTTCTCTGTCCTGGTGTGTATTCTTGTAGCCTGTTGTCTCATTTATTGTCTTTGAAACATTTCAGGTGGTTGGTGGCAATATTCTGTAAGTTCTGGTTATGTTTGCTGCTATCATGCCTCAGTCTATTTTCAGCCTCTTCTAAAAGTCTTTACTGTCCACTGAGGCATTAGAGGCTGGGCCGCCATGTTCTATCTGTGGCTCCTGCATTGGTCTGTTGCTGTGAAATGCTTCAACTCTGCTGTTTCACTCTACACCAGAAAGTATTTCTATTCTCTACTTGTTTTATTTGAATAAATTCTTAAACCTTTAGCTAATAAAAGTAGTGCTTTTTTTTTTTTAAATGACGACCACTTAATGAATCCCATAATATTTGGGAACAAGCTCAGATTTTTATTAATATGCCACTGATTAAGTGAGTTAATTTGTAAATCCATAGAAGACTCTTCATTCTTCTTTTTTTGTGCCTTTTGGTATCCTTTGGTGATTGACCTTGCTTGATTAAGCTGCATACCTTTATTTTTATTTCATTTAATTTTTTTGTACACAGAATCACTTTTTGCTTTACACATTTACCTACAGTTGGGATATGACACTCTTTAGTTGTTATAGAAGTTAAAAACATATTACGTTACCGGTGGTCTACTGTGGGATGTAGGTTGGTGACATCAGCTTGGCTGTTCTGCACCATAGCAAACATCATAGCAAACAGTGAGACATGATGGAGGATCATTATGTGAGGCTGTTTTGCTGCCTCTGCAACTAAGCACTGAATTTAGAAAACAAATAATGAAATTGGACAAGTTTAGGGAAAGTTTAGACTAAAAGTCTAAACTTTTATTGCTGTCATTTGGTGTTGCAAAAGCAAATCTGAGGGGAAACTCTTTAGCAGGATGATCTTAAGCTGGAAATACTTCGATTAAAACTTAAAAGATGAATTGATAGTCTTCATTTATTTAATCACAGCAAAAAAATAAATAAATAATAGTTAAAAAAAAAACAAAAAAGAAATCTGCCTTTGCAAAAAGTAACTTCTGAAAACCTTTAAATGCATCAAATGTAAATATTTAGGATATTGTCCATTTGAGAAATATCATGCTAATGTTGCAAAATGAAGAGAAATCAGGGGCCCTTGTTCAAGGTTATAAATATGTATTCTACTTCAGTGTTTATTTCCATCATTTTGTACAAAACCTAAAAACTGAAATAGCCAGAGTTCAACGTGGAGTCTTAATAACTTGACTGTTTAACTTATCAAAGCAACACAGTTTTTAAGGGTGTGCAGCACATTTACTGTGCTGCTCCTGACATGAGAGAATCAAATCTGAACAAATTGTTACATGGATATTATATAAACTATCACTGGGAACTGAGAGCAAAAAACTCTTTGATGTGATGGTCCCAGTGCTCTGAGGACTTTGTCCAAACTGATATCCAGTGTAATTGACACTCCCGTTCATAAGAATTTCCTCTGGGGAAATCTGGATTTAAACATTATTATGCTGCCCTGCCAGAAAAGAGAATTGCTTGTTCATTCCCAGACATATTTTGCAACTTGGACGAATGATATTTGCAAGTATGAAGCTCTTAGCCCTGGAATAATGTTGTAATATGTCCAAGGTTTATGGGTATTGAACTGTTAACACTATAATCTCATCACTGTGTAAAAACACTTTTTTTTTACAAAATAAATATTTTATTTAATTAAAAAAAATAAAATAAATGGTGTAAACGTTGCTTTATTTTACCAATATCTCAAAGTTAGGATTAGCTGTTGTGCAAAATGAACAAGAACTGATCATAACATGTATATTTACCCTCTCTTGGTGCAGCAGGATCCCACGCAGACCACATCTGGACAAAGAAAAAGGGAGTCCAGCACACAATGTAGGCAAGTACAACCACAAATGTCATTTTCACTGTGCGGATTTTGGCTTTTGAAATGAGCCTGACGCTGCTCACACGAGTGAGTGGATAAGTGCCTTTGGACGGCCTCGGAGTGGGAGCCATAAAGTGTCCCTTTTTGGTTTTTGTGTTGATGTTCTGCCATATTTTAAAACATATCAAGCCATAGCAGATGCTTAAAATAGCCACTGGAAGAATGTAAATGCTGAGACTCATCCATGTGATGTATGCCTTGGCACCCCACGGCTGCACGAAGTCTCCCCAGCAGTCATACACACCGTTGCCGACCTCTTTTAAAGAAAAAATGTATGCTTGTGGGGTGCTGAACAACAGACTGAGCATCCAAGACGCAACCACACAGGAACGATCCCTTCCTTTGCGCACGGAGCGAAGTGGTTGACATATTGCTAAACACCTATCGACAGACATCAGGACAAGCATGTAAGTTGACGCAAACATTCCCACCACCTGGAGGTATTTGACCAGCCGACAAAGAACATCAGGTCCATAGAAGCGAAAGGTGATATCCCAAATAAGCTGTGGCAAGACCTGAAAGATTGCAACCACAAGGTCCGCGATGCTCAGGTGTTTCATGAAGTAATACATCCGAGACTGACTGTGTTTGGTGGTGTGGATCGCCCACAGGACGCAAAGGTTTCCAGTCAGAGCAAGCAGCAGGACCAGGACCAGGACGGTAACTTCAACTTTGGCTACTTCTTCATTTCGTTTCAAAGGGTTCACGGTGGTGTTTCCTAAATAACTTTCATTTCCATGACTCGAGTTACTCCAAGAAACATTCTGAGACCAAATGTCCAGCTCGCGTAAAAGGTCCTCCATCGTGCGTAAAAGCACTACTTTTGCGCAGGAAGTGGTTGCATCACACACCGCTGTCAGCCAAGGTAGCTTATTGACCAGCAAAATTCAGGTACCACCAGCTTATTCCATTAAAGTTTGCTTTATATTGTCATACAGTAAAATAATCCAAAATCCGACGTTTCCGTTGAAAAACCCCTAGAATAATATCTTATTTAAAACTCTGAATTACATGACTAAATTAATTCAATTGAAGGAATTTATGTTAATTAAAAAATCAAGACGCTCTCCTTAAAAACGATCCTCTGTGAGACTGTTATCAGTATCCTGGAGCGCCCGCTGCGTCCAGTTAGATGTCTGGGCTGCTGAAGCTCTGCATCCTTCCAGTGTCTGTACTGCCCTCCCCTCCTTTTATTTTTCCCAGAAGGAAAGTGAGGGGTTCGGTCTGAACACATTGCATATTGCAGTTTTTTTTCTCTTTATGTCTTCCTCCTGAACTTCTCTCCTATGCGCAGTAAGTAAAAGATTTTGTGACGTCATGTGATCTAGATCAGGGCTTCTAGCAGCTGTAATTACAATAAATAAATAAATAAATAAATAAATAAATAATTCTTGTTTGATTGAGAAATTTCACTTTGATCTATAAAGCTAACTTTTTAAAAAATCTTTTCCTTAAAGGCTGCCTCATAGAGAAGGATGTGGACCTGGAGCGTTCATGTTTTGTATGTAATAAATTCTGAGGCAACATACAAGCAGTACCGTAAGTGCTTTTGCCATGGATGTTTACTGTTGGGGTTGAAAAAATCTGATGGCTCAAACATACAAAATGTTTGAAGATATTTATCTAAAATGGGCATTTCTTTCATTCCACAAAAACTGAGGATAAAATGAGAATTGTTTTAATGGGACATATCTTATTTTATATAAAATTATTACGAAGATTATTTTATAATTGTTTTTGTTTTTCATTTCATTTGCAGTGTAAACAGACAAAAATGTCACAAATGTTCTAGGGATCTGTCATATAAGACGGAAATTACTTAGATTTTGCTGACATGTCCCAACAACACATTAAAATCACACGTGGAGTACAAGGTGGAAACATTGGCTATTTTCATGCTCAGATGAACACTTGCAGGTGTTCTATTGGCAATAATTCGTCCAACTGAGCCAGCCTCAAGTGTTTCAGTATGTGTCCTAGATATAATCTGCTCAGAAAAACTGGAAGGTAAAAGGGTGTTTTTCCCCTTTAAAGAGTCAATGCATATAGCAATGCGTATATGTTTGCAGAAATGTGACTTACAGCGCTGATATAAAGCAATTTTACCACCAACTGATGAACAGTGAAAGTTCAGTGGGAGTTAAAACCTGCTTAATGCTCAGTCCTAGATCCAGCATGAGAAAAATGTTGATATGTTGTCCGTTGTGATAATCATGAAATGTAATTATAAATTTACTTTGAACATTTTGAAAGGGCTCAACATTGATCTTCCATTTGTGGGGTTGTAACTGAATAATTGATAATCCATAAACACAATCCTAAAACAATATGATAGTTTGCATTTACTGCTTTGCTTCAAGATAATTGAAAATAACAAACAATGGAATGAATGAATGAATGAATGAATGAATGAATGAAGAAAAAAAACCAACAACTTCAAAGTGTGATAATACTTAAATTATGTACTTACATACCCAGTAATCCGTGACCCTTGAATTGGATTAAGTGGTATAAAAAGTGAATGAATGCATGAACGAATGTCCAGTGATCATTCCCTGGTTGAATTGTATGAGTATGTGACTAAATTAGTTTTGACAACCTAAATTAAAACGATCACAGGGGTAAGTTAATCTGTGGAATTATGATCCTTTCTCAGTGGACCTTTATTTAGACCGAAGGTTTGAAGAAAATCATCTTTTAGTGATCCAGAGATCAAAGAAATTCCTTCAGTGAAATGCAGAAAGAACAGAATGAAGGGCATGTAATACCCTCATCTATAATGTAGTATGCAATATCTTCATCTTGTGATGCAGCCACACAAAGCTCATTTTTCAATAAAACGAAGGCTAAAAGGGGGATTTATGATGTGTTGGGTTTATTCTGGGATATGTGCCAGATGGCTGGCATCTGAAGGTATTTTTTCCTGAATCAGTAAAAAGGCTATGAACTGTTTCACCTCTCATAAGTTGTGGATGTTCTAAATAAACTAAAGTTTCTTTTCTTTTGTTTTTTTCTATTTTTAAAATTAATACACCACTTGAAAGACTTTAAATGGCTCTAAGATATATATAGTGTCCAAGTCAGGACTACAGAAGCACCAAAGGTTTGCTAAATATCCTCTTAAAACTATAAACTTAAAACTTGTAACTCACTGTTTTATTCTCAAGTAGGGCTGTAGGTGAAGTTGAATCACTAACTGGCAGGACAAACAAACAACAGCACAACTGCTTTTTTTTTTTATCAGCACATTTTGATTTATGGCGCTTTATTTTGATAGGTGACTCTAATTATTCACCTCTTCCGTACTGAGAGAAAAACAGAGGTGGCCGCATAAGGTTTGGTTGTGGGTGGTTGAACGAGGAGGAGGAAGCTCAGCTCTTCACCTGTTTCTTGTTTGTATGTTGCTCACTAATTAAGGAACATGTGCGATTGTGAAAAATTGCATAATCAAGTAGAAACCAGTGGCAAAGTGGAAAAAAGTGCTAAAGCCCTGTTGGAGCTAAAACCATGTTATAACCAACAGTTTTTAGATATGAGGATCTATTAGATATGAGGATCTGGTAAAAGCAGGAGCTTCCATTCCAGGCTTTCTGGAAGCCACTCTTACAAGAGAAACCACTGTAATGGTCTTTTGCTTAACAATTTGCATTATTAATACACAAAACATGAATGGACATCAACTCACTAACAAAACTAGTCAAAATAAAATCCTACAATTACAAATAAACCTAAACTGGACACAACCATAAGCTGGGAAGATGGAAACATAAAATAGAAATGCATAACCTTTCTGCTGTGTTCAAACTGTGTGCAGTCTACTTATTAGAGGGCAGATGTGTATACCCTAAAAATCCCTCTGGACTCTACTTCTGATCTAAAGTTGTGTCAGAACATGAAACAGAAAAAAGCTGCTTACAACTGTAAAACATCATTATATGGTCGGTCATTTTATAAGCTAATGGCCCCAAGCAGCCACTTAGTTTGTTTACACCTCAGGCCTGCTCTTAATGTCCGACCAAGAGGCTGTT
The DNA here is from genome assembly GCF_933228915.1 of Telmatherina bonti. Lineage (NCBI taxonomy): Eukaryota > Metazoa > Chordata > Actinopteri > Atheriniformes > Telmatherinidae > Telmatherina > Telmatherina bonti. Next base: position 28,964,706 of record NC_136624.1, read on the forward strand.
CTTACTCTTCACCCCAAAGATTTTCAAGATGATGACTGAAATGCTAAATAAATAATGCTATATTAGGTGTTAGACCTTGCAGTACTGCAAAGAACCTCTCTCTTTTGAGGTAGTGAACCCTCTGCTCTCCCTATTAGCAGCTACACAACCTCCCGCATGCAGAAGCAACGTGTGCTCTGATGGTTATTACATCTGAAAACGTGAAAGGAATTTTAACATAAGCACTGCTCTAAAATGGTCTTAACACTATTTTTAGGAAATGTTTCTGAAGTGAGTGCATCACTTTGATAGTTTATCAGCTCTGTCCCAGCTTATGGCTCCTTTTATCAGCATTTAGTATTGATTAGAGCCATTCTCCATTCAAGGATAAATTGTGTTGAAATTCAACAAAAATAAAGGCTGGTATGAATCCAGCTGTTATTGGAGTCTTAGTTTGAGATATATGTATTGTAACGAAGGGCCACAAAAATTGACAAAAAACATTTTGAAGATCAGCTCTCAGTGGACATGTTGGATAAAACACCAGCAGCATCTTGTCCTTTAAGAGAAGACAACATGCATCAGTCTTCTCAGAAATCCTCTCATGATTTAGTCAGTATCAAATCATCTTTGAATTTTTTCAAAATAACAAACAAAAAGAAATAACCCTAATAAATATAATAAATACATAACTTAGCTTGGTAAGAAAGATGAATAGGCCTATGTAAAGAAATCCCTGTATGAAATCTTATTAATTATATATGTCAGGCCACATTATAAGAAGTCCTCCACCTTACTTGGTCATATTTGTTTTTTATACTCTTAAAAATACCTCATAATTCCATCCTGAGCATGTTTGCCTATATTCAGTCCTCGAGATCTACTAGATGCTTATAGAAGCATCCCTTCTCCAACTAAACAAAACCAAATGAATGACCTGTCGTCAGGTTTCTGCAGAACTGAATGACATGCAGATGAGGGAAGTCGGTGTGTTTCAGGTGTGATGGAGAAGGGATGCATTTTGAAGTTGCAAGATGGTGGATCTTGAGGACTGGACTTGGGCATCCCAGCTGTAAAGCATTAAATGAAGCACAATGAAGAAAGTACAACTAATGTCACAGTTTCTCATTGTAACAGTGTCAAGCTACAGGTAACAAACCTGTAGCGTGACACTCTCATGTGGACCACTACGGAGTCCATATGAGAAGGAAGGAGGCGTGGTTAGATGTAGGGTTTAAGATGGAGATTAAAAAGACAAGTGATATTGCTGAACAGATGTGAACAGACTGCAGGTACACCCAAAATGGCAAATTACTCCCACAAATCTGTGCTTTGGTAACGTTGGTGTGCATTCTCGACAGGTAGATATGAGAATGAAAATGTGAAGACAGACACAATTTTGTATCTTTAGTCCCTTTCTACTCAGCTTAAATTGGAACTCGTTTGTGTTTAAGCTAAGAGAAGAATGTAAAAGACAGGACTTTAGTGCTGGAAGTTGATTGGTTAAAAAAAGAAATCAGGAAGGTGCTATTCCAAACTCTTTGCAGACACAAAACTCAGTAAAAACCTTCAACTCCAGACATGAGCACAGTCTTGCACTAGAGCCAGCTTCAACTTTTGTTTATTGTAAGATGTCTAGTTCATCCTTCAGAAAGCATAAATGAAGATCAGCTGGATTTCAGCTGACTGAATCCAGTTGAGCAAATTTTTTTCTCATCTCTTTCAATAGATTACATGTCCACATACTTCTAATAGTTATCTGTTGAAAAGTGACATGTGAAAACAGGCCTTTGGAGGAATCTGAATCAGAACTAGTCCTGCATATCTACGTATTTGCTCTGTTGTTTCAGTCAACAGCAATATCATCAATAAATGTCAGCGTGCCTGAGGAGCACCCCCCATGTTTGACAGATGGGGTGGGATGTTTGGCTTGTGAGCCTTTTTTTGTTTTCCCCCTCTACTTCCTCTTAACATAACTTTGAGAGGCACGTTTTCCCTTCATCAGTCCTCAGATGCCCATCCAACAATCCATTTATTTTCTTTTTAGGAACAAGGGAGCTTAGGTTTAGATAAAAATAAAAATCTCATTTAGTTTCTGGTTTGATCTCAGTTGTTATCTTCTTTCGCTTGCGCCGTCAACTTTTCAAACTTTAAGTTGATAATTTCACCCCAACCGAGACCACAACTCTCAGCTGTCAATCACAGCTCAACACACACAGTCTCCAATTATCTTAAGCTTTCTCGGCTTTGGACATTGCATTAAGAAACATACCTCCCATACAGTCCCTCTTATTTTTATATAAAACACCAAAAATCAAAGTTGAGACCTGCCTGGTGCAATGAGTGTCATGTCCATAATTTAATTTAAAATTGAGTGAACTGTAGCGCTGATCCAGATGAACAAAAAAAAAAAAAGTGGAACCATCTAAATATTTACAGTCTAGAAATATCTATCTGGTTTCAGTTGAAAACCTCACTTTCCTTTTATGTTTCAGTCTTACAACATCAGCCTCCAAAGTACAAACTGTGATTTTATTTGGCCATATGTTCGTGGTTATCTCTGCAGTTCTATCAGCTGAAGTGTATACATCTGCATTTTGCTACAAAGACAAATGCTGCATTGAAAAGCACTATATATGGTAAAAACGTCTCGTATCACAAAATACCTTAACACGACACTGATAAATGCCACAAAGAATTCCCTTCTGTTTGAGCACCGTCATGTAAATAGTCTGAGAAAGAATGCAGCCCTGCAATCTGACACTTTTCTTTGAGCACATATGGCACATAAATGCAACATCAGTTCATTAGTATATCTTGGTGACAGTTGTTTGACATGGTGATGTAAGTGTGGAGATCTCCTGCTGTGGGAGTACCTGAACACATGCAGGTCAGCGCTCTAGAGGATAACAGCCAACGTGTTGGTACAGCTGTCCTGTGGTTTCTGCGCAGTCAGTCAGGCAGGTATAAACCAGCAGTCCCTCCCTTGTTTCTAACCTGAAGCATGTGTGTGTGTTGGTGGAAGGGGTCAGAACCAAAATGCAAAACTAAATCGTGTTACCGTGACTAATACATGGTTGATGCGAGCACTGCCAACTAAAACAAACACTGCTTCTAAAAGGCAATCTTCTCATGGTTAAACGAGCACGTCAGTGTTGCATGTTTAAGGATTATTATACCCCCTCTGATGCCTCTTCTTCACAGATAACGCATGAAACATCAATTGACGTAAACCGAATGTAATTGCACTTTTAAGATCAGAGGCCTTTATCCCAAGGTCTCAGTCTGAAGGTATCTAACTTTAACCAGTGCCACATGCTCACAAAACTGCTTTTTCCATGATAGTTCATGCAGTTTAGAAATGACCTTGAAATATCTTCCTGCTTTTGGTTATTCAGACTCTGCACTTGTACAGCACACATGAAGCGTCCAGATTGTTTTAATAAGTCTTGAGGATGTTTTTTTTTTGGGTGTTTTTACAACAAATAGTGAAAATGATATGAAATAATGCATCATCATCCTTAATAACTAGTAACTCCTCTTCTAACTGTAGTGACCCGTGCAGCATATAGAATATTGAATATAGACATAAATAATGTCATTTGTTATCTTTGTGCGTTTACTTTTATGGACTGTTAAAGTATCTTATTTGCAAACACAGGAAAGGGAAAAAAAGATGTTAAAAACTATTAACGATTTGTTACTTTTAGCAGTTTGGATTCACTTTACTAAATGACTACATGCTCACAGATGTCCTTGTTGCATTGTGCATCCTCTTAACTGGAGAAAGTTTGTAAAGAGTTTGTTGTGGTTTCTGTTACAAATTAGCTTCCCCTTCCAGCCTTTGTTTCCGTCTATGGAGACCGTTGGAAGCAAAGAAAGGACCTTAGTGTGACTTCAACCAAAAGCTGTTAACATTTTAGTTTCACAAAACAACAAGAAGTCTCACAAAACTAAGAAAATCATCCTGCAAGTGCAATGAAAGGTTAGTTTAATTTCTTTTTCAAAGTTTACAACCTAACTCCATTTTGGTCGAGTGCAGAGATAATGGCTTTATTTTAGAGCAAACAACTTTTCCAGCATGTGGACACAATTTGCAGTAACAGGGATTAAGGTTTTGCATTAAAAGAGAAAATACAACAGCATTGTACAATGTATACAGTAGAGAAGCCCCTGGCATGTTCTTTTCGAATCACATGCAACTCAAAGCATCTGTAACATCTGCAGCTGAGCTAGATCGCAGGACGATAGACGACATGCATTCAAGAGTGTTTGTGTCATTTGAAAGCTCAGTTTTGAAGGCTTCAACATGGTCATATTTCAAAATATTAATTTTCCTTACATTTAGTTCATTTGTAAATTCAGAATGGATGCCATTATGATCAATGTACTGAAAAGCAATTTGTAAATTCACATTTAACTGCAAAGTACATAAGGAGTTTTTTCCTTAACACTGCCGCGTTGTGCATGCTCAGGATGGGGGATTGGATCGAAGTCATGATTCAATGCAATCAGCTGGTTTCTATTATTGGCTATGTATTTATTAACTTGAAATGATGTGCATGTAAAGCGTCATGTGACAACATTGTTGCGAAGTGGCACTATACAAATAAAGCTAAATAGAATTAAATTGAATTGATTAATTAAATTTAACCGGTGACCACATCATGACATGGCTGTACGAGATTATCAGAAGATTGTCCACTGCTTCACTCGATCAGCTCACATTAAGTGTTTTACAAAAATAATTCAGTTTTGGTTAAAATCTGATTTTCTTTTCTTTCCTTTTTTTTATCATTTCAAAAGTGACACATGTAGAGATTATTAAGATTTGAAAGAACGGTTTGATTTCGGATATTCTTTGACAAGATTTGTGACAGAAATATTACTTAGAGACAAGGGCGGATGAATAAAAAAACAGTAGAGCTGCAGACAGAACAGTCAAACAAAGCCGCAGATTGAGGTGACAGTTCTTTACATTCACTATCAAATGTATTTACGTTGACTGCAATTGTTTTATGAAGGTTATAGAGCAATAACATGGATTGAGAGACGATGGCAGATACACCAGAAGGGAGGAAAGGAAAGTGGTAACCATTTTACAATAACGTGAGGAACACTTTGAGTTTAGAAGTTGAAAAGTCAAACTAAATCTTCTTCACACTCGTGAAGTTAAACCAGATGGTGCTGAGGCAGGCTACAATGTACTGAAGGTGCAACAAGGCATGCTGGGAAAAATCCTGTTGCCTCCTCCATGTAATGTGGTAATGTCTTTTTACACAACCCATGTGGGACTTGGCTCCGCGGTGTAAGAAACATGGCCTTGAGCAGGAAATACATAGAACAGTAAGAATAAGCCTGTAATAGGGTAAAAATCCACATAAAATTGAATAAAGTTAAAGTGAACATGACTTTTTGTTATAATGAGTTTTGTTTCTCAAGGCTGCCATGAGGTTTCTATTACGTTTCTCAGCGCCACACTTGATATCAGTCGTATCTGATGTTCCACTTGTAAAATGAATAGATGAGATTATATTTATAGGACTGAAATAAAATTGCACTTTATCTTATGAAGTATGAAAGAAAGGTAAATGGTGGTTGAAAGGAAGTATTTGAAATAAGGCATCAATAAGCTGAGCTAACTGGAGCACAGTTTTGTTTACAAATGACTGGATGTTCAGGTGGCACAGAAAAACAAACAAACACTCACACATAGATGAGAATTTAAAGTGACCATTTAAACTAACAAGCATATTTTTGGACAATGAAAGGACTACGGGGTACCTGGAGAGAACCCACGTACACACAGAGAGAACATGCAGATGCTTCCCTCTTATCACCTCCCCAACAGCGGCTTGAACCAACCACTTTCTAATTTAATTTCATTCTTCATTCATTTCATTGCAAGATGGTGCTGCACTTTGTTTGCGCCAGAACCTGCAGCTGAACTGCTTGCAGGTTTCAGGGTAATGTGGAAAAAAAACCAAACAAACATTTTAACATACTACTTTTGATGTAAAAACCTCATATTTGACTTTGAGATTCTTTACAACCATCATCCAAGTCGTGCCTTATAAAGTTTGTTCAGCTAACTTCTTCTCTTGCAGACAGTAAAAGAAAATGCTGATTGGATTCACAAACACATGAAACAATTTCTCATTAATCTATTAAATAGTAAATGAGTTATTTCAGCTTGAATCAAAGTGGCCAAACCATCAAACTGTTATCCCTACAGCCATGCCATTAGTGGGATTATCAAGGTATTTTTGGAAACTAACCTCTTAAAAGAGCCTGAAAATCTCATTAACTTTGATTAAATGCAGGAGTGCGGATTTGTGTTGATTATTATTGATTAGACCCCCACAGTGCTTAGCTGCGGACGTGTGCCGAAGAGTGGGCTAACGCCTTTATAAGATGGGAGAAGGCTTACTCCTGAGGTAGTGAGGATATCAAATATACATCAAGTGTTTTTATTTCATACCTCAGTTTAAAACAAAGAACAGAAACTCTATGTTGCTGTAGCTAAAGCTGGACAGTGATAGTACTCAGTCCATCATTTACTTAAACCAAATTAGCGTGATGGATAAGAAATCCTGTCAACAGGTGCTAATATTTATATCAGTACTGTAGAAGATATCTCCTAACAGGAAAGTACATGTACATTTTCTCAACTGTTCATCATTTTGATTTGATTCGACATTTCAGTTTTTTCTCTGTGGTTTGATGGACATAAGTGTTTAACACTCTGACATGGAATAAAAACTTATATTTACCAAAGAATAAACAGGGAAAACCACAAGACTTTGGTTTTAAGGGATTTGGTAGCATAATTGTTTCCAGCATGAAAGCCCCTGAAGTGTCCCACCCAAGAGATTGTGTGTTCTCACGTTACAAATAAACAGCAATTTTCACAAAAGAAAAACAAAATCTGGAGTTTAATCAATGATTTGACCTAAAACGGAAACATTTAGTTCATCACGCATAGTGAACATAGAGTGTAAGACTTAAATTATGTTTTCTCACACTCACTCCTATGGGCAATTTAGAGAAACCAACCAACCTAACAAACATGTCTTTGGATGGTGGGAGTGAAGCTGGAGTATCTGGACAGATACACACATACACAGGGAGAACATGCAAACTCCACACAGAAAGGCCACTTGCCCTGGATGAGGATTGAACCAGCAACCTTCTTGGTGTGAGGCCACAGTTGAACCAGCAACCTTCTTGGTGTGAGGCCACAGTGCTAACCACCATGCCACTGTGCAGCCCGCATGTAAGTATATTGATATTCAATCTTATTAAACATGATATTTATGATGCTCATTGTTGTATTTTCTCTATTGGGGCAAAACTATCACTGCAAATTGTGTCCACATGCTGGAAATGTTGTTTGCTCTAAAATAAAGCCATTATTTTTGCTCTCTGCCAAAATGGGGTTAAGTTGTAAACTTTGACAAAAAATAAATGTAAATATTTTGGACATTTTGCATGTTGCATCATACAATGTGGAGGCATTGAGATGCAACCCAGTTCTGGGAACCTATGATATGTGAACTTATGCACAGATATCTATTCATCTTCCTGAAAGTTAGACGTATTTGTGAAACCAATGAAACTACTGACATTTTTAAAAGTTTCCAAAAAATGCCATATTCATCAAGGAGGCTGACAAGTACCAGGAAAATAAAGAAATTATTTTGTTGTGTTGTTTGCAACAAATCTGTGAGGTCTGCAGTCAAACATTTTCAGTGTCACTCATTATCATTACCAGAAGTTTTGCTAGAAGTTTTAATGAGGCAGAAATAAAAATGTTTCTCACTCTGGCCTGCTGTCAAAAAAATTCAGACTAACTTTGTTTCTGAATTTTGGTCTGTTGACCAGAAAGGAGGGGACTGCTGAGCCCAACCTTTTAGTCCTGGAGATTTTACTGACTATTTTAAAGATGTTTGAGTTTTCCAAACAGCATCAGCAGTTAATTAGTGATCGTTTAAATTGGACAAATAAACATTTAATTGTCTAATGCAGGATAGCAGACCCTTATTTTTCCTCGCCTCCACAGTATGGAGTATGGATGCCATTATGAAAATGTAGTGCAATGGCAACATGTTTGGTCAGTGTGATTGACAAGATTCATGGAGTAAACAGCTTGTGGATTTTAAACAGCAAGTCAGTACGGAAATTATTATTATTATTATTATTATTTAATATATGTATTGCACATGTGCAGTGTCCCATGTTTTTTACAGGTAAAAAAACAAAACAAAACAAAGAACAAATACATGTATTGTGTTTTTTTCTTAAAAAGATTTCATGAGACCACACCTGAAATTAAATGCATATTTCTAGTTTTGTTTTTTTTTCTATATTATGTAGAAAATCATTTTTTAAGCTAGTTTAATATTTTTTCTTCTCAAGAAGGTTGTGAGATGCTTTACCCAAAATCAGACTATATTCAGAGCAGAAACAGTGGACATGTATGTAAAAGCACAGCAAAACAAATCAGTGTTATCTGTCAAATAACATGCTGACAGCACATGTAGCTTTACAAGAGAAGTGTCTTTTATCAGGATACATGTTTTCTTAAACTTTTGAACCTGATTCCTCTATAAAATGTTCCCATTCGTAGCTTCTAGCCTATCAAAACATCTTATGACCACTTTGCATATTTTCTATGCTGCCTTTCGGAGCATTATAGCTGAACCATTACTTTAAATGGCAACACTTTACACAGAATGGACATTTTGCATATTTTACATATTAAAAGGAAAACAAAGTTTGCTCAGAAAACATGAATTTGTCTCGTCTGAATGTGAAAATAAGGTATAAAATGAAGATTCGGGTTGTTGATATTTACATAAACACAGTTTGTGGACCAGTCCAACATGAAGATTTCCACATATCTGTCTCAGCCTTTTGCAGACAGCAGTGTAGTATTTTTGATTTAACACCAGTACATTAGCTAGAACATATTTCTTATCAGAATATGTAGTAAAAAATAAATTGTAGAATGATTTACGACATCCTCTCCAACATTCTGGCCTGATTAAATTTTAACAAGAAGTTTCAATTTACAGCTTATATTATGAGAGTAAGCACTTCATCTTCTGTGAAGTCTGGCGCACATTATACCCCTGTGCGCTTGTATCCTTTTTTTCACAAAGCTGTTTCTCTCATTTTTATGATATGTGCTGGGGACAAACCACTTTATATAATAAATTGCATAATTCTGTGTTGCTTGATGCCATTTTTTTATGCCTGTAAATTGCCTATACACTGCAGGTTAATAGACTCCAAATCATAAGCTGTGGCAATTACTGTCTTATATGGGCTATTGAAGGAAATATATCTGGTGCACTACTGGCAGGCAGCAACATGATGCAATCCAGTTTATATCAGATGAACATGTTTTTGTATCGTCTGCCAGCTTTTAATATGAACCATTATTCCTTCTTTGTTGGTTTGACCAGCATTAACAATGAAAAAGCTTTCCTGGAGAAAAAAACCCATCAGGATTTAATTTAAGTTTTTTCTCCTTCATTCTTGTTTTAATTCTCTGCCTATAACCTGTCGATGCATCACATAAGACCAGAGGAAATGAGAGTTAGTCTCTGGCTTCGGTTGTGTTTGTAGAAGAAAAAGACAAAGCAACCCTTCCGCCTCCACAAAGGAAATTACAGGTTATGCCTTTGCTTTGAATCATGTTTTCTCAAACTCCTCTTTTGTCACCCCACTTGCCTTGATTTAATTGAGTGCATGATTTTTTAATCATGTTACACTCAAATAGTGTGTAAATATATATGTAATTACATTTTGAATACATCAAAAGCAACATGTTTTTTTTTTTTTATAGCTTGGTTAACGTCAAGTTTGATGTAAATATAAAGTTAACAAATGGGTGAAATATATTTGTTTCAGGCTGCAGACATAGCTACCTCTGTCGTTTTGAGTTTGGTTAGTCGTGAAATGATAACAAACCAGCGAGAAGCTGTTGCCAAGCTTGACCCTCTAACATGTCAACATATTCCTGCACTTAAATGAGATATTAATTTATCAGCTGCTTTTGATGAAAGGTAGTTCACAGCTCATGTTTTTTTTTGTGTATCTCCTTTTAGAAAACATATAGAAAGAATGCTGTTTTTGTTAGATTTTATGGAGCAGATAATAGAGCCCACTGATGGACATTACTTCCAAAGACTACATGGGCTTAAGGGAAGGACAGAAGTTTGAGACATGGGGAATTTAGCCCCAGCGTTTTCACACGCCTGTTACAACACAGAAAATAACAGCATTTCAACAGCACATCTGAGGATTGCTGAGCAGTGATTTCAGTCAGAGCTCCTTTTCAAAAGCAAACTCTTTCTACATTTCAAGACGTTTATCTGCTCGGCTTGATATGTTCAGTGAACAAAGAGTTCAGGAAGCCTTTAAGTGGAACTAATTTGGGTTATTAACTTTTGCTTTTTATCTAGAATAACAACACTACTTTGAGGTTCAAAGGGAATAATTTGTGATGTCATTGTGAAACATGACATTGATTAATTGAGTTGGACTTGTGCTGCAGCTGGGGTCCAAAATTGTGCCATGGCATGAACTACGGTGGCCCTGAAGTGCAAACCACAACAACAAAACAAAAAACACAAATACAAAACAAAAAAACCCAACAACAAATTAAGAAACAGCAACAAATTAAAAATGACAACAACAATTACAAAAAACACGATGACAAATTAAAAAACACAACAAATTAAAAATGACAACAACAATTACAAAAAACACGATGACAAATTAAAAAACACAACAAATTAAATGAACACTACAAACAATTCTAAAAAACACAAAAAATTAAATGAACACTACAAACAGTTCTAAAAAACACAAATTAAATGAACACTACAAACAATTCTAAAAAACACAACAAATTAAATGAACACTACAAACAATTCTAAAAAACACAACAAATAAAAAAAACATAATGACAAATAAAAAACAAAAACAAACTTAGAAAAAGCACAACGACATTAACATACCAGAAGAGGTATAGGTATCAGCGGGCAACAAGAGAAACCGCTGATTGGACGATGGTGCCAGACGGCTTTTGAACCGGAACTTGTAGTTTTGTACCTCGTTCAGTTTGAAGTAGAGGAAAGGCTAAAGTAGTACTAAATTTGTTGTGTTAAATACTACAGAAGTGTTCAAAGTAGTTTTAGTGTGCTGATTGAGACACATTTTGTGTAAAGTGTGTAATAGGGCTTGGCAACGGACGTGATGACGTAATGCGGTCTGGGACGTAAATAGTAGACCGGTGTCATTTTCGGAGGCCATTCATTCCTGAGGATCATTGATACAGGTTATTAGAGCAGTGATTTTTATGTTGAACAACTGCTGTCAACCATAAACTAAAGCGCGTTTCTTTTATTCAACTATCGAAAGCCAGCTGGTCTGAACCAGCCGATTAACATGTTGCTATGGTGACGTCCGCAACCGAGTGATATGAACTCGTTATAATTAGGCGAACTACGTGTGCATGCAGACTAAAATAATGCATGCCAATATATATGTATCTATATATAATTTTTTTTTTTATGAACTCTGTTCATCGGTCCTCACAAGTTCTGCATTCTTAGCGGATGAACGAGCCTCCTCTCAAGCCCTGGGTGATAGTGAGCAGTGCGGGCAAAGTGGAATGTGGCCGCTGAACCTGCATGGCAGGAGTAGCTGAGACCTGTACGCATGTAGGTGCGTTCCTGTTTAAATTGGAGGCAACTGTCCACATCCGTGGAATGAAGACTGTGACAGATGTGCGAGCATACTGGGTTTTGCCCAGCAACTAAGGCTGTGGAGCCCAGCGAGTAAAATGAACTTGAATGCAAGCTTTTAACTTTTTTTGCAACGATGACATTTTTGTCCATTATACTTTTTATTAATAAATACTTCTACTGTCACTAAGTGTACCTTATTTGTCATTTCCAGGCAGTGTACAGACTGTGATTGCTGTAGTTTTAGTACACACACACACTATATATATATACAAACACACACACACACGTATATATATATATGTATATATATATATATATATATATATATATATATATATATATATATATATATATATATATATATATATATATGTGTGTGTGTGTGTGTGTGTGTGTGTGTGTGTGTGTGTGTGTGTGTGTGTGTGTGTATACACATATCTACATAGGTACACTCATACATCCATTCTTTTTACTTGAATCAGTATTAAGTAATAAGTACTAAATTAACCTCAGTTTCACTCTGTCAAGCTGTAATAAGTTTAATTTTTTTTATTGAAGAATCAGACATTTCATCGCTTTACATCAGTGGTTTTACACCATTATACGCACCCTTCAACATGCACGCATCTCACTTTCATCCGGTCTTACAACAACACTTGGACACATGTTTACAAGTATACAACAAACATTTAACAATCTTATCAAGAAGAGGAAATTCTTCCTCCTCACAGGGAAGCAACAAACTTATTGGTAGTGTTTTGTGTAACAGTGTGTACTTGTTGCGCAAGCTGCCTTTTACTCTTTCTTCATGTATCCTCAGGTGGGCTAAAACACAAGTATCTTTAACATCTTTAGCATCAGCTTGATGTTGAAGTAGCTCCTTTCCTACAGCTCCTGCATCCGCTTGGAATCCACCTCTCACATTTCCATTCATGCACATTTGTTTACTATTGCCTCTTATGGATTCTCCACACCTGCGCTGTCTGCGGGTCTGGCGGTCTGAGACTGTGGCTTTCACCTCAGAGTGACCCAGATGCAGTGTTGGAGCCCAGTCTGAAAGTGACTCCTCCATCTCATATTCTGGATTAACTTTGGGGTGGCAAAAGAATTCACATGAGGACATATTAAAATCCAAGGTATGCTGTGAATGCATCAGACTCGAGACACCGTTCAGTTTCAGGTCCTACTAATTATTTATTGGTTAAGTCATATCAAAGTTTATTAATAAATCATTTTAAATTAAAAACTAACACCCCCCCACCCCCCCACCCCACACCACCCCACACACACACACCAAAAAAAAAGAAAAGAAAAAGAAAATAGCACAAAGTGAATGATGTAAAAAGTCATATTTTAGCACATAATAAATTCAAGTTCCTCCACAATTAAGAAGATAACCTAACAATAAAAAAAAAAAAACCACATCTGTTTGTAAAGAAAAACAAAATCACATAAAAATCCAGCTACAAGTTATGTAAGAAAACAACGAGCCTTGTTCTAAAAAGATCACCAATCTTTGCAGCCTGGGGCTGTTTGGCAGGTGTCTATGTCCAACAGCTTTAACCTTGCAGATATCAGGAAATTATAAGACATTTTTGTCAGGCTTAACTTGCTGACAGATTGAGCAAAATAGCTGAAAAAGGACTCGGCTGGGTTGTTAATCAGTGTATCTGATGGGCTTGGCTGGGTGTTGTTTGGGTTTTATTTATCTTATTTTTCCCATATTTACTGCGATCCTTCTCTATCCTTCTCAAACAATGGCAACTTTTCCCATCAGCCACTGCATGGCCAACATTGTGACATCACGTTGCCAAACCCCATAATCAAAATATTCTTGGATAGCAGCAGCTATGTTTGGGCTACGGGCATACACTGTATATAAAGAGCTACGGGTTACATTTATGTTTTGAAAACTACACAACTTCCGGTTCAAAAGCCGTCTGGCACCATCGTCCAATCAGCGATTTCTCTTGTTGCCGCTGATACCTACCTCTTCCGGTATGTTAATGTCGTTGTGCTTTTTCTAAGTTCGTTGTCGTTTTTTATTTGTCATTGTGTTTTATCATTTATTTTTGTGTTTTTTTTTTTTATTTGTTGTGGGTTTTTTTTAGAATTTTTTTTGTAGTGTTCATTAAATTTGTTGTGTTTTTTAATTTGTCATCGTGTTTTTTGTAATTGTTGTTGTCATTTTTAATTTGTTGCTGTTTCTTAATTTGTTGTTGCGTTTTTTTGTTTTGTATTTGTGTTTTTTGTTTTGTTGTTGTGGTTTGCTCTTCAGGGCCACCATAACGAACTGACAGACATGCAAAAGATTTAAAAATGATAGACAATGTGAGTATATACCTGTGCAATGGTTCTAAAAAGTTGGACTTCATGTCTTAGCAGTTGCTAAGACCATGTCATCTTGTGCACAAAGAGTTTCACTTTTAGCAAAGACAGAGACTTTTAGCAAAACACTGGTCAGTGGAAGGTCTGTGAAACTGCAAAACTAAATGGTAAAAAGAACTGGCTTAAAAGGGGTCCAGTAAGTTTGGCAGGAGTCTGTCCAGGACTCTGACATTGATGCAGACATTGCAATGGAGCTGCATGCTTGCAGGTGTTTGAGAGATGAATTTTTACAAAAAGCATGACTGCTGCATGGATATACCAAAAACAGTAAATTAGTTGTATGCAAATATTCGGTACAAAAAGATTGGCCCAGAGCTCAGGCCTGTGGAGAATTGCTTAAGAAAAAAATACTATGACATGTCATAATATGCAACCTGATCAGAAACCAACTGAAGACCCTTTGGGTATTTTTATGGAAAATGTAGAACACAATCTCTCCAGCAGAGCAGCGAAACAAAAGAATTTCCCCAAGGAATGGCATAAAGCCTTTAAGAAATCCATGCAGTGCTGATACCCCGCTTGCTAAAGATGGCTGAGTGTTCTATCTAAAACATACATAGAATTGATATTTGGATCTTCAGGCCCTGCAGTTTTCACTGCAGTCCTTTTTTTTAAAAGGCATAACTAAATGTCCAGTTTTTCACATTAATATCAAAGCTAACTTGTTGAGTAGGGTGCCTTCTGAATTTGAATATAATTATAAATGATCCGTTAGGTTAAGTATATTAAAGTAGAATGTGTCCACTTAGTATACTGTATGTCTTTTATCTATAAGCCAAAAATCTGTGAAACATTCAATTGGAAACAGTCTCTAATACTGCATTCTTAAAAGTGGATTTTTTAAATGTCCAACAAAAATGTTTTGTAAAGGGTCTGCATTTACAAAATATTCAGATGTGTTGGCCTGCATGCCATCAGATCAAAGCTAAATCCTTGATTTATGTAACCTCCTTCAATTAACATGCAATCCTTCCACCTAAAAGAGCACTGCAAGATATTTTTAGTTTCTGGTATGCAGCACTTCACTTAATCCCTTCCCAGCACAGCGTGGGTAATTTAAAAAGCTAAACAAATATAATCAGTTTTCCAGTGCTGCCCTTATAGATCTGCGGAAATAAATCTGGACACTAAACAGCAGCCCAAAGTCCCTCAACTCATCACAACTGTATTGGAAAAAAAAAAAGTTTTCTGACTTTATTCATCTTCTGAGAATAAATGATCAAAATAGAAAAAGAAAGACACCGGAGGTTTGAGTTTTAGTGATTATAGAGTCGAACATTTTGCATTTACATTAAGAGTTCTACAACAAAGTGCTTATGAAAGTGATTCCGTTAAACTTAAACAGCATTTTTTGTCTACAAAGACCAGCTAGGGACACAGGCATTCAAATTCTAAGAATATTTTCATCAGGAAAATCAGGCTGCCGAAGCCCTGTCAATGTCAGAAACAGGTCTAGTTCAGGTTAGTTAAATTGCTTCTTTATTACCATGACTCAGCACTAGTTGTAACGCTGTCTGTTCTGCGTGCAGAAGTGCAGAATTTACATCACCACATGTATACAGATGGGTGAGGGGAACTAAAAGCAACTCAGCATATAAACAAGTTTTCTAACTGTTTGTAAAGATTACTGTTCTGTGGTTATACAGCTCTGATGCCTCAGATTCTCATTTTGTCTGGTTTCCCACACATTGGTTGGGTGTCTAGATGACCAGCTGAAAGGAGTCTAACATGATCTGTATTCCCCACCACTGACACTAAAGCTTAAATCAAATCAAATCAAATCAAACTTTATTTGTATAGCACTTTTCGTGCTTAAAAACAATACAAAGTGCCCTATTAGCCCTATAACAGTTAAAAGAAGATGAATGGCCAGGTGCATTTGTACCAGATGTGCACCAGATAAAGAAACGATATTCTCTGGGAGCTTCTACACAAAGGGCCACCCCCAACCAAGACCACTCAGGCCATCACCATGGGGGCCACCCGGGTCCGAGTAGACAGGACCCACACCACAAGTGTAAGGCTGCAGTGCCGGATCCCGACCCACCAGACAGGGACAGCCCCAACAGCAACACCCATGCAGTCAGAGCAGGGGCAGCCCTTGGTGAAGAGGACCCCAATGAGGAGAGAGCTGGAGGATAGGGAAAAATAAACCTAAACTCATCAGAAATTTTTTATATTCATCTTGAAAAAAACCCCCAATTCTTTGATGCTGTAGAAACAAGAACAGAATTGGATTTTATCCTTCTTTCTATAAGACTTTCTGATAAACAACCCAGTTAGTTTGCTTGATTGAAGCTCTCATGAAGTCTTTGGGATCCTTAACATTTCCATTTCAGGAAAAAAAAAAAAAGAAAAACAAAATCCTGAACACAAAGTCACAATATTGTTTTAAGATGCCAGGTTTTGTTAGCGATGCTACAATGCTCTATTTAGCATAATTAATGTTATAATGCTAATGTTACAATATCATACTGCACTAGCATAGAATTCGGCTAATTCCTATGTGTTTCAAGATGTTCTGCTATTCTGTTATAACTGATTCATAATTTTCTTCTTTATAGTAGTACATGTTAGATAGGATAAACAACAGCAGAGTTTGTAATGAAGGGGCAATATATCGTATATTATGATGTCAAGCTGTGTGAAAGCGCAAGGCAAAGTGGAACTATATCATGGATTCCAGTTCCACCAGTTTGCATCTTAAAAAGTATTATTAAATGACAACATAATCTTTTTAATTCTGTTTTTTTTTTTTTTTTTTTGTTGATGAGTGCTTGCAGCAGTATCCACTAACAGAACTGGTCTTAAGTGGAAATCTCATCACAATATGATGTGAGATTTTATCATTTTACAAAAAGCAGTAAAAGATGCAAAGAAAGGCGGCTGAATTTACACATAGCAGACCCAAGCAAATTTATAACAAATGTGTCTTCATGGCAGTTTCAAATCAGTAGATTATATATTTATGTTCCTGTGGAGGAATGATGTGTTTCTAGCACTTGGGACAGAATATTTGCAGGTATTGAAGCTGCTCTATGCAATAAGCTGCTCAGATGTATGATCTCATTTTATACATTAGCCTTGACAACACATACGGAGAGGTTACAGAGCACATTGACATCACTCGATTGTTGATTTAGAATATAAATAACCTTATTTGGTTTCCTGTATTTGCTCAAATACATGTACTTTTTAGCATCTTGATCATCTTTATTTTATAAGGAGGTACCTTTAATTTTATTTCTCTTTGGTTCATAAGGTTATTAAGGTTAAGGTTATGATATCAAATGTGACAACCACATAAAAACTATCCACAGGTTTACCGGATGAACATTTATCAGAGAAGCACTCATCCTCTGCCTGCTTGCCTTATACCACATGTAAAGCCAACAAGCTGCAGGTGGTTTTCAGTAGTTTGTTAAAAAACCTGCCCACTTATTTTAATAAATGTAGATTTTTTTCTATTTTTCTTTTGTTCATGCAAATGAATATTTAGGCACTGAAAAGTACCTTTTGGGAAAACACCTTCCATGGTAAATACTGCTAGATAATCCTGCTGTGTTAATGTGCAGACAGGATATTTTTGTGTGACGTGTTGTGGTCGACTGTGCTTCAATCTGTGTGGCTTGCATTACAATATGTATCATTACCTCCTTTGTTTACATATCAGCCATAGATTGTGCTGGAGCAGATTTTGTTTACAGAACTTTTCACATTTGCATATAATTGTACAGTTTGTTGAGTTATCCAAAGCTCTGCAGCTGTCTGATTGGCCAACATTGGCTTCAGCAGCGGGGACTAGATAGCCACCTTTTAATTCAGCACAATCCTGACAGCTTTCATGTGGACAGAATGGTGCGGTGTGGATGTGATTGTTTTGGAAAATGTAGGAGGATTTACAGTTACCCAAAATGCCCATGTTCGTGTGGACTCTGCTTTAGAGTAACTGTTTTGTGAGTTTTGGCCACATGGATCATCATTCACGTCACTTAAGCTATACTTTATGTGTGTCAGTGCTGTTTCTACCTCACAGGTCTTGGATCACCTTCTGTGAATACTTAACGCTGTAAATTATGTAGTCTGACCACTTAATCATACCATCACAATTTGATACTTATCAAAATTGTTCCAGTTACATTCACACTTTTTTAAAGAAGTGACTCTGCACTTCTAGCTGACAAACTCTGGTATTCATGTTAAAATATTTTCTGACAAATGCTATGGCTCAAAAATACAAAAGTTTAAAATCTTTAACAGTAATTTTATTTTGTTTTTGTTTTTTGAATAACTTTAGACAAGATTGGGGAAAAGAGTCGCCTGATTTCCAAACAAATTTAGTGCTTCATTCCACAGTGCTTTTTTTTTTTTTCTTCTTACCCATGAGACTTCTGCAGCCTTATGCCACTGCCACTGTTGTCTGCCTACATCCACAGGAAGAGCAGAGGCTAAGCAAACAAACAATTCCCAGATTCCCCATTGAAAATGTAACATATTGCATCTCAAATGTGGGAAAGAACTCCTACATCTGTATCTCATATTTAGCAGAGAAAGATGATATCCATGAAATTAATGGAGGAGAAGCTTTGGGTGGTGTAATCTAAGAAAGCCTCAAGCTACTCGTGAGATTTACAAAAGTTTATCTATATCAAATCCCAATCTGTGCTGCTCCAGAGTAATTCCATAACTGACCCACTCCACAGTATTCTCAAAGAACAGACGCTTAAGTTATCATTTCTGTGTATCAGATGACGATGAGGAAATTCTCATGATGTGAGACTGTTTCATTTTATTTTTCAAGCTTTGCTTTAATCACTGCCTTTTGGCTCATACAATTCATGCTGATCTACAGTATATTCACCAGTGAATGACTTTTGTTTGCCAAGCATCAGTTTGGTGCTAGACGTGTAGCTTGATCAGAGCTGCCACAGAAAACAATGCTGGTGGTAGTTACAAGACAGAAGCAAATGAGACAAGCTGAAGAAAAACTAAAACACCAAAAATCTAGCAGCAATACCTTTACAAGCCCCACAAGGGGCAATTTGTCAGGATGTTAGGATCACACAAGCCACATCATCTGTCTCCATCACAGTCTAATAAAGACTCAGTAGCCATGTTAACAGAATTATTACTCAACAGAGCCAGTTGTTTTCAGCTTCAAGACCGATGTATGTGTGTGCTTCATCACCTTGTAGTCTTCTTCAAGGATCAACTGTCAAGTTTCTGTGCTTTGCCATCACAGAGGTCAACCAGGGGGCAGAGAACAGCTCTCTGCTGTATTTGTTTGGCAGAGTTGAGCCTCTAAGCAGAGATAAGAAGCCAGTGAAGTTTACCAATCGGCTAAAAAGATAGATGGAAATTGTTTAAACTTCTAAAGGGATCACAGCCTGTTGCCAAAGGCTGAATATTTTGGATCCAGGCAAGGAAAAGAGCAGACTGACATCCAACGGGTACCAAAGCCAGTAAAGTCTCACTTTGTTTCAAAATGAAAAATAAATTCCATGTCATCTCTGATAACTACATTCAATAATATTCTCAATTCCTGATCAATATCATTTTTATACAGTTACTTAGAAAGGTGATTGCTAACTGAGTCAGGGTTACTGGAACTGATTATTGTAGGTTTGGATGGATGGATGGAAGGACTGATGGATGCATTTCTTTTTTGTTTTCTACTTTCCTTAATCCCACAGTTCCCCATCTTCCAGCTCACTTTGTGTCTGGGATTGTCTGGACCAGCAGTATCCTTGCTTCTGACAAGTGTTTGATGAAATGAGTTTCCTTATGGTACTTACATTGGATCTTCACTTAGTTCTAATAAGATGCAAACATATAAACAATGCCGTAAAAGCACAATAAAGATCTTTGTGGTGGTTTCTCCTGGCACAAAATGGATGGATGGATGGATGGATGGATGGATGGATGGATGGATGGATGGATGGATGAATGGATGGATGGATAGATAGATGGTTTCTCCCACAGCAGGAACTTCTAGAATCATATTATGCCATAAAGATGCTGAAATACAGAAACAATATATAGAAGAACACCGGTGATGCTTCTGTTGTAGCACCTCATTTTTCACTGTTAAAATGAAATAATCTGCTGAAAACATCGAAAAAATTGCAAAGGAAAAGCCTCAAAGAAGATTTTAATGTAACAGCATGGTTCAGATTTATTGAGCCTATGCATTTGCTTTTATTATCACTTTAAACAAAAAACAAATTTTAAAAAGCAATTTTTTGAATGTGTACACATGTAAAAGTATCTTTACGCAGGTGGAACTCAACTTAGTCTCTTGCTTAATAAAATGCCTGAAACATACTGGAACAATGTTTACTCCATTTAACAGATAACAATTTAATAAACGGGCACCAGAATGATGTCGGCTTTGAAGCTAAAAGGTGAATCTGAACTCATCAAAGAGCCTGGGTTGTCTTTGAAATAGACATATGAAAGCATTATAGTGCAGATATTATGGATATAATGAGTACATTTCAACAGGAACTGTTTGCCTCCTTCCTGAAGGCCAGGAAGACAGTGAACAGTGCTTTGCTGTAATGCATAACAACTCGTAGGAGTCTTCAGCAATGCTTTAAGGCATGCGTGTGTTCTGTTCATTTACTGGCATTTACTGACACCTAATGATTTATTTTTTTCATCCTAGTTTTGAAAGATGATACTTTATTTTATTATAATTAATTTAGCTGCGTTGGTGTTGATCACATTTTTTATTTTTCCTTGCAAACCGCTCCACAACACTGTTTGACACAACAGGTGACACATTGGTTTAAGGATCTAGTTTACCAGGATGTACAACAAGGAGGACATTAGAATGTGATTCAGGAGGAGGAAAAACCAGCAGGAAATAATACATACATATGATTTATGTTTAGTCAATGACAGTAAAACACTTCATGAAGGCATTTTTGTTATTTCCTGGTAGGTTTAAGGAAATAGCATCACTTGGTTAGAGTTAGAAACCAAAGCTAAGGTCTGATCTAATCCAGTTAAATGATTGCAAATGAGTTTTAATCCAAATAAATTAAAATTCATCATTAAAAATTTACCTCCTCATTGTGAATATATTGATGTAATACCAGTATAACTTATGTAGGTAAAGAAAGGAATTGATTGCATCAAATGTTCTCTTTTATTCAATCCCCCATGCATGTATGAGGCAACAGTAGGGAGTAAAATTTATTTTTAAAAAAAAAAAAATAAAATAAAAAATTAATAGCCATCAGAACCAGACTTGGTAAGGGGCTGCCATCTGCCTTCACCAGCTGGGGGTTGAAAAGACAGGGGTCAACAAGCACTTTAACTCACACTCACAGATATCTGCTGAAAAAAAACAGAAGAGACACGTGAAATAATGATGACATCAAACGTATATATTCATACATAAAGAGTAAAGTGTAAACAAGGCAGAATACAGAGAAATGCTAAATGCAACATTGATGGTCCCTCAACAACCTCGGATTATAGCAACATTTTTAAAGTTATGACTAAAAGTCATCAAAGCCAGACCTAGAAGGAAACTTTATCAAGGAGGAAATTCTGATCTCAAAAGTAGAGAAGATTTTGTCTCTCCTCATTATTGAGAGAAAATCATTTGAATTTAAATTAAAAAATCCTTATATGTTGAAGAGCTGAAAGATGCCATAATCCATAAGGTTTCACAACTGTAAGTAATAAACATGTTTACCCAACAAAGACGTCCTGCTATAATCTTTGTTTCCTGTTCTACACATTCTGAATCCAATTGTGCCTTGAACATTTACAGGCAGATTTTGAGGTGATTATGTGCTTGAACATACAGTGTGTTTAGTTAAGGTTTACCTTGTTTCCGAGTTGCAGTAGTTTGCTGAACGGTGGCTGCAGTAGAGCACATTCACCACTCCCCAACCCTCAGCAGGAATTTGAAAAGTGAAAAGTGACTTGTCCAAAATTCTCTTGTTCAGAGGAGTAGGCTCCGCTCAGAGATGATGACTCTCCCTCATGAGATGATGACAAACTCTTCTTAACAAATCTAAAGAGTGACTGAAAATGATCCTGCCATGCCCACTTTTGTACTTCTGAGAACCAACAAGCTGAAATGACCTGTGGTGTCCTCCGCGTCATGAATGGTTTTTGTTTAGTCATATTATATCTATATCTGCCCCCCCCCCCCCCCCCCCCCACCCCCCACCCCACCCCACCCTAACTACTGAGGAAAAGAAATAACCCAGATTTTTCCATAAGCGCATTAGTCCCACTGGTGATGGATCCTGAGACTTTCCGTGTGAGATATTCATCACTGTGACCTATTGGGTTGTTTTGGCACTTTGACATTTCCCTCAGGTCATTAGATTTGATCTGTTTTATCTTTGTATTCCTCTTCAGGCAAAACTTCCTATCTTCGGAGAGATTTAGTTAATCGGACGCCTACATCTCATGTCAGTTACCTTGGCTTAGCACCTTCCAGTTGTTGCTGGTAAAATACCACAGGGAAAGGGAGCAGCTTTGGGGGAGTGAACCATCCTGTCATGGTTTTTTGAAACCAGAAACCTTTTGTACAGTACAAAAAGTCAGAGACTGCAAAGATCTTGTTTCAATTACATCTAACTAACAGCAAATGTGCGACTCTGGTAAGTCTTCAGTAATGCGCTCTGAAAAAGATGTGGTGCTGCACCTTCCTCTCAGCCATCTACATTTAATTCATTTACATGAATAAAGGACATAATTCCAGTCAGACTAAACCTCTGTTGTTCCAATTCAAATTCAGAAGATGTTTTTTTTCAATGTTTTTCTATGGATGACATTCACTTTATCATAAAACTATATAATTTCCATAAGATTGCCTTGTTTCATGTCTCAGTCTTTACACTGTTAAAATGATTTACTTGACAAAAGCGTAAAATATCTGAGACTGCTGCTGAGATTAGTTTAGTTCGCAGTTCATTACAAGGCAGATCAGTGCATATAAAGATCATATATCAAGATTGCTTGATGATAGATTATATTCATTTCAACTCTTTGGCATACAAGTACAAGCATACTCTACCAGCCATATGCAGGTGTCTCCACAATAACTCAGTCATAAAAATGGCAACAATGAGTGGCATTGACTGTCAAATTGATTCTGTTAGTGGAAACCTATCAATCAAATGAGACTAACCAATTAAATGAGGCCAATCAGTCAAGAGAGCAACAAGCGAAGTGTTCAATATGCATGCATCAGCATAAAAAATGGTACTCTGAAATTACTAGGCTAATACACATTTCCCATATAACTCACAGAAAATCTGTTTCTAATGTGTGAAATCATCAAATCATGACAAAATATTTTGATTTATTGAATTTTTTACTTTATCTTGTACATAGGACTTTATGTATCTCAACATTTATTCTTCTTAGCTTTTAGAAACATGTGAATAACAAATCCTGACACATGGTCCTCCACAAACAACTGTGTTGGTGTTGATCACATCTTTCATTTTTCCTTGTAAACCACTCCGTTGAACTGTTTGGTACAACAGGTGACACATTGGTTGAAGGATCTAGTTTACCAGGATGTACAACAAGGAGGACAATAGAATTTGATCCAGGAAGAGGAAAAACTCCTCTGATTTATGTTTAGTCAATGACAACAACACTTCATGAAGGCATTTTTGTTATTTCCTGGTTGGTTTAAGGAAATAGCATCGCTTGGTTAGAGTTAGAAACCCAAGTTAAGGTCCGATCTAATCCAGTTAAACTATTTCAATTTAGTTATAATTCAAATAAATTAAAATTCATCATTAAAGATTAACCTCCTCATTGTAAATATATTGATGTAATACCAGTATAATTTATGTAGGTAAACAAAGGAAATGATTGCATCAAATCTTTTAGTTTCCTTTTAAATTTAGTTTTAAAAGGAAGAAACAGCCATCAGAACCGGACTTGTTAAGGGCTGCCATCTGCTTTCACCAGATAGGGGTTGAGAAGACAGGGCAGAGGGGTTAACAAGCTCTTTAACTCACACAAATATCAGATATCTGCTGAAAAATAGAAGAGACATATGAAATAATGATGACAAAAAAGTTATATATTCATACATAAAGCATGAAGTGTAAAGGAAGCAGAATACAGGGAAATGTTAAATGCAACACCGATGGTCCCTCGACAACCTGGGATTATAGCAACATTTTTAAAGTTATGACTAAGAGTCATCAAAGCCAGACCAAAAAGGAAACTTTATCAAGGAGGAAAGTCTGAACTCAAAGGCTAAGAGAAGATTTTTCATCTTCTAAAGTGGAAACTGTTTCCACAAGAGTGCTACTTGATAAGCTGAAGGCTCTAATTCCCATCCAACCTTTAAAAACTCAAGGAATGAAAGGACATCTTTTCGAGACAGTTGATCTTTGTGGATCCTGATTTTATTATATGTGATTAGAAGGATTCTAAATTGTCTTCTGGAGTGGTAGTTTCTGCTTACACGAACTAAAAACACATGGGTTAATAAGACAGTTTTAATACACCGCTCAGAAAAAGTTAGGAATCCTCAGCTCTTTGTATGAAGTCAGGGTGGCTTTTAACCTGATAAAGCTTCTGCTGGTTGTGTTCATTTGGGCTAACATTTCAGATGATTATGAGGTGTTTAAAAACCTCATAATCATCTGGTATAATCTGGTTGACTGGCAACACCAAGTTAGTATTTTTCATTCACAGGCCCATGTACTACAACTGTTCTAATCCCATAAGCAGGGATCTAGTGTTGTGCTGGCTGACGTGAAAGAAAAAAAAAGTGTCAGACCTGATGGCCTTACTAATCATATCACAGCGCTGATGAAAAAGCCTTTTGAACTGAGAGACCAGCGCTGCAAAGCTGGCTGCTAGATTACCAGTGGTGCCTCCCTCTTCCCTCAGCCATCCAGTCCTCAGAAAAGGTACTAATCTTATTACATTCTTACTTTAATCTCAATAAACACACCAAAACGAATTAAAGCTGACACTGAGAGCTGGCTGTGAAAAAAGGAAAGAACAGACACGTAGAACCACCTCGATAAGGTTATGGCAAAAAAAAAAAAAACCTGCTAGGTGATGTTGCTGAATCAGAAGAGCCAATCATACACTTGGTGTGTATTGTATTTTGTTTACATGATGATATCATGTAAATTAACTCACTGGCTGCCAAAGACCGTTGCTATAACGATGGCTGGCAGTCAGTGAGTTAAAAGCATGAGAGCTACGTTTATGCAGTTTTCTGACAGTGAAATTATTAAATTTTTCCCATTTTATACTTCATTAATTTTAAATTTGTTTTATGATTACATCATTTTGACCTTTGAAACAATACTTTAATCCAACATTAGCACATAATGATGCCTTTATCATGTTTAATAGGTCTAAAGGTTACAGTAAATGCTCCACTCAAGACACAATTTTGGTTTTCGAAGTAATTTTAGTGATTTTTCTTTCAAATAAATGGTAAAGCATTTTATATTATACCTTTATAAATATTAAATAGGCATGACTATTTAACGACTGCAAGAACTTAATCAATTGGCACAATGGTCATATGAGGAACTATGTTTTACAGTCACAATATATTAGAAAATTATATACATTAAGACAATACTTAGTTAAAAGCTCAGTTCATTCACATAGAGCATGGTCAGGTAACTGTATTTGTTGTATTTTATTTTGTCATTTCTTTTACAGTTTCATTGTTATCTCCATTCACTTGTCCATCTTCTATCCTGCATATTCTAATTCTGGGTACATCACCGACAGCGCACCAGTTCATCCATACTGGTGAAATTAAAGGTGACCAGCAGATGGCACTGCAAAACCACTCTTTTTTTTTTTATGAAGCCATAACTAAATGTATTATTGTGCTGTTCATTCTGAATTGCCTCTTCTCTTTACACATATTTTCAAACAAACCCACAAGACAAACAAGTCTTTCAAAATTTCTGTGATATTTCTTCAATTTATTGTTTTGCTAAGGTCTGTGCAAGAATTACAAAAATCTACACAATAGAGATGATAATATATCCTGTTCCTATCATACAATGTTATATTTACAAGCATCCTTTAACAGTATGTGTATATTCCTTTAATGTATGTACTTATTACACTTGTAAGATATTCTGATCAACATGGGACAGAGAACAAACATCAACGGTAAACAACATGGTCAGCTAAGCATCCGTACAGCCTGCAGTGACTGTGCACAATCTAGCCAGGTCTAGATATGATCTCAGTACAGCTTCATCATAATGAGAGCACGGAACCTATAAATGCACATTTCCCTGTGGTGTTCATGAGTCCATTAGTTCACTGAATGGTGTGTGTGTGTGTGTGTGTTGGCCATTTATAGAGTCAACAACACGATCTTAATAAAGACAGATAATAAAATCATAGCTTCATTTTATCTTATACTTCTCTATGTGCTTCTGTTAGTTACAGCGATGGTATATCTAAAACGGTCATCTATAATCAGTGTTCTCCAAATTGCCACAACTTTGTATCTTGTGCCACAACACTGATTACAGACAACTAGTTGTGCTTGAAACCAAAGTATTTTCCTAACTTCATACACTTCATATACATAACAATATCAGCAGAATATCTCAATTTCCTTTAAAGCCCACTATGCATAGAATGTTTGTACAAAGTATTGATATCATAGAAACTGTTGCCATATCTCGAGGCTGTCTGTTTAAATGCTGTGTGACCGGGATTTCCTCGGAGCCAGCATCTAGTGGTCATCAGAAGAAGTGCAGCTTGATGGGAGTCCACACCAGTCTCACCCCGTAGCCATGTTGTCCATCTGCTTATGCTGTGGGACACTTCTCTACGTTTCTGACGTTAGAAATGGCGCCAAAGGAATTACAATAATATGTGACTTTAAATGGACCACCAACATGATAAAGGGGTGAAACATTCCCTCAAGTGTTCCATCATAATGGAGCAGGAAACCAGACACACAGAACAAGCTCACAGCAGCATCGTTGTGATCTAATTACATTTCCATGAGACCAGTTTCACATTTCAGTAAACAGAAATATGTCCCAGTGCATCTCTTTTTTCCAGCATGGTAGCGTTCTATAAAGTACTTGTGTGAAGTTTGCATCCTGTTTCTGTGTAACATATCAGAACACAGCCTTGCTCCAACCAAGAAGAGGCCATCTTTCTCTGTATACGATCAGTGATAAATGTTTACCAGATAGACTTGCTGTTAATATTTTGCAGTTGAGAGGAGATGTGAGGGGTGTGATGATAATCCCGATCAGTCCGTATCCACAGTGTTTTTCAGCTTCTTGACAGCTGATGACCTGGAGTTACATGTTACCTTGTTTGTCCGAGGATGAGGAGGAAGTTGACGGTGACGGGGAGGGTGCTTTGGGAAAGACCCTATCGGTTGGGGTGATGCCTGGGCTGCCCAGACCTGATGAGCTGGAGCTGCTGGAGCGATGCGGACCCTGGCTCTGGCCAATCACAGGAGCCGGTCGGACAGGTCTGACAGGTGGAGGTCTTAAAGGTGCACTCGGCCTGCGTGCAGACAGAGCAGGCTTAAAAGTGGTCATGGTCTCGGAGGAGGAGCTGCTGCTGCTACGTCGCTGGACTGCATCTGGATCTCTGATCACCATGGTATGCAGAGGGCTGGCAGACATATCTTGGGTTCCGCCAGGGTGTTTGAGGGGCTCCAAAGTGTCAAGAACAACATCAGGGGCATGTTTGGCCACATTCTGCCTCTCCAGCTCACGCAGCTCATGCAGTGCTGTATTCATTGTTTTCTCTATGTCCTGTTGAATAAGAACAAAAAGAAAAAAAAAAGTTTCTTTCAGAAATTTAAATTGAAATAATCCTCATTTTTAATTCCCACTTGTGTGAATGACACAGTAAACAAAATTAGAACAGGATCATGTTATTAATAGACTTATTATCAGGCTGCTTCCTGATCTTGAGATGATGTGCTAAATGCATGCAAACAAAAGATAAACACATGCAGTAAATTAGGGAACTCATAAGTGAAACTAAACAGCCAGCAAGTTTATTTATACTTACTTTATACTTCGTTATTTAAAGGATTAAAAAAAAAAAAAAATCAAACATGCTATTATTAGACTATTAGTACATGGTTGCTACATTTGTCCACAGTTTGTTCTGAATATCCCACGACCCGCTAAACAAATGGGCTTTAAAACTGAAATAAAGCAACTCCACTAGTGGAACATCTCTTGCTTTTAACAGCTACTCCCAGCACTCACCTCAGCAAGTGCCTCAGCCTCAAGAGCTTTGTGGTCACCTAAACTGGCATGCCGAGTGGTGCTTGGTGATGACCGCTGAGAGTGGCTGTCAACAAACACCTTTCTGTCGGGATGGTTGATGCAGCCAGCGCTTCCAAATGTGGTGAGACGCCGCTTCTCCGGGCTGTCTGCATAGCCCCTGCTGACAGCTATTTTGTGTGGGCTGCAGGGTCTGGGCATGACCCTGGGGGGCTGATCAGCTACTCTGGTGGGGCTAAGACTGTCGGCACCGTTCCTGTGACGTGGTACTGCTGCTCCATCCGATCGCACTCTCACCCTAAGAAAAGGTGATAAAATAGATGCAAACGCTGTAATAAGCGTGGAGTTCTTCGCTTTGGACAATTGCGGCCTTTCCTCCAAATGTCATACGTCATCTCCCATAAAGTTGTAACTAGACCCCACCTTCCTAATATTGCTCCAAAGCGATTCTCTGGTGTGTGTTCACAAGGAGACTGGCGTTCATTTCTAGATGAAGAGCGGTCACTGTGGTACAGCCCACCGCTGCTCTCACTGTCGGTCCTCTGAACGCTGTCAGAAAATGCATCATCCCTGAGATCGAAACATAAAAAAGGAATTACTCTTGGTAAACAGATTCTCTCGAAAGGAGATGCTACCAGTGCCATTTTATTTGAGAGACTAAACTTTATTATTGGAACTCTTGAACACATAACATTCCTGTGAATTACATGGATAAACAAAAGCAACACAAACTATGCGGGTTTAATTCAGTTGATGAAAGTTTGGTTATCAGGAAAAAGGTTGGAAATAAAAATCAAGATTCATTTCAAAACTGACTGAAATGATTAACATTTATAGAAAACTGCATTCTTTAAAATTGTTTGGGAAAATTGTTTATTTTCTACTGATTTGTTTTGTTTCTGTTTTAATCAAATGGAAACTGGAAAAAAGTACACAAGGGACAAAATTCTGATCTTCACACTGACACTTTCAGCATTTCTGAAAGACTGTGTTTCTTGTTTTTTTTTTTTGTTCCATCTTATTCCTGGTCAGCTCCACACACTTACATATCCTGCACCACAATATACTGATGTGGGATGAGCCCATCCACACCATTATGTCTGCCCTCCCACCAGTCTTCGGATGCTCGCAGGTACAGCAGCAGAGAGGCGCCCTTCTTAAAGGACAGCTCCCTTGGACTTCGGCCCACATAGTCAAATTTAGCGATGGCTTCAATCTGCTCCAATTCTGCAACACAGAAGACATGCCAGAATGCAAAAAGAAATCTCATTATTTTCACTGTCAGTTCCAAACACCACAGCTGTGATCTTGACAGTGGTTGATTGCGTTTGGTGACTCACCTTCATCACTCGTGTTTGGCCCAGTCCCATTGTCTATCTCATCAAGAGCACCTGGCTCACTGTGGGGGCTTTCGCTGAATAGAAAAATCAGGAATGCAATAATAAGAGAAGTACAACGTTCTACCTTTAGATTATTTTATGAAAAGACTCCTCATGGCGCACAACAACAGAATTATGTACATGAACAAGTGTTAACATGTTGGACTGTGTTGCTTTCGGTCAGACTGTCACAGGTTTAAATGGTGTGGATCATATGAGATCTCATCTGCAGATCCAGATCACATCTGAGTGTAGGTCGTCGTGGGATTTCTATACATGCATCTCAGTTGACAGATGTGATTAAATTTACATTTATTCTAGCATCTGATGTTACAACCAAAGTGACAACGGTGCTGAATGGAATCAGGCACTTTTCTGATTCTCTGTTTACAAGTCCTTGTTCATCGTTTCCTTGCATTTTAAAGCATTTGATTTGTGCAGATCATACAATTATCCTCACTGAATTTGAGAAGGTTGCAGTAAAGAGCACTGCATATTCCAAGTGTGACTTTAAAAAGTAGATTTTATGAGCCAGCGTCCTGAAAAATGACTTCCCTGTTTACTGAGATGTGTTTTAATTTGTATAATAGTTTGTTATTACTCCATGCTGAGTTGTACTTCCTGCTGGTTGGCTGGGAGATACAGGCTGCAAAACCAACTGTGGTCTTTATCAAAAATACCCCCATGATTCTTAAACAATATTTGTTGATCAACTGGATGTTCACACTTAGTGTAAAGCAACCTACATCAGATTAAATAAAACAAATCAAAGAAACACAAGAGGGGAGGAGCGGAGGTAACAGGCCTTTAGGAAATGGGAAATCCTTCACTCTGCATCATCATTTTAAACTGATGTCATTTAAATATGTGTGAGACATGATCACCTTCCATGTTGCATTGCTACAACCCGCATCATCATTTTTTTTTATCTCTGTATGATGTGCATTCATCATGTCCATGGCAACATTTAATTCCATTTATAATGTATAATCATGATAATCATTATGATAATCGCTTCTGTTCATTACAGCTGCCAAAAAGACTTCCAAATCCAATACATCTGTGCATGCTCTCTTCTGCAGGTGCATGTTTAGGACTGAGACCATAACATGCTGTTTGATTTCCAGGTCACAGGCCGGAGGATCGGGAAGGTCAGAAGAGACAGAAAGTAAGAAACGAGATGAGCTTAAAGCTGCTTCCACACACCGAAGAGCTGGTGGATATATGCCAAAATAAAGATTCTACTGGCACTTTGGTGGCAAGCTTGTTTACATGCTAAGTTTCCCACGGCACTGAGAGCCAAATCACAAGTGTAGCTGACACCTTTGTTGTTACTATAGCAACCAGGTTGGTAACTCTGGTTGCATGAAGCTGATGTCGTTACTGGCAAATAACAATGTGGACAGTTTGTTCACGAGGACTGATTTGAGAAACAAATGTAATTTACCAACAGCCTGAATGACACTGTAATCTTTCTGAATAAATAGGTTCATTTTTATATAAACTAATAAATGCAACTAATGGAAAGCAATCTCAAAACCACCTTCCATATTAAATGTGGGTCTTTAAACTGGATTTCACTACCCCAGCACCTACTAAAGTTTTTACACTGGTTGCACTTTTTTAACTGTGCTGATGGCACAAAATTATTCAGAGCTAATTTAGTGTATCACACGTAGGAGGTGTTACAACTAATAAAACCAGAAGAATATCATTCTTTCCACCTACCAGTATTCTTCCCCTCCTGCCATGCACTTTTCATAAACAGGTCCCTCCAAATCTCGCTGGGTTGGGAAGATGAGCTCATGGTGGATAATAATCATCTTAATGACCTCATTAACGTGTGCCTGGCAGGCCACAGGATCTTGGTCATCTGGTATGGGCATCAGTGTTGGGCCAAAGCAGATAGCTAGGTTGTAGGGGTCCATCATGTTCTCATCACTGTACTGGGAAAGGCTTGGAGAGTATCATAAGTACCATAAGTATCATAACATGAAATTAGACTTTTTATTTATTTACTTATTTTGTGAAAAGACTTACTGATTAAGAAATGCAAACAGGTATCTCATGACGACGATCACAGGTCGCGACAGAGTCACTATTATCTGCTGAAGATGATGAGCTCTTTCTGAACCAGAGTCAAGTTCTAAAAGAAAAAAAAAACAGATGAGTCAAAGGCATGTGGAACAATTACCAAGAAATACACTAAATATTTAAATATGTCGGACATTTTTCCCGTAATGTGACTTACTGGTGGTGGATATGAGATCAAGGAAACGCTCTTTAGGGAAGAGCGGATTTTCCAGCCCGCGGAAGTAAAGCTTAAGAACGCCTGCCACAGAGTTGATGTCATGATCAGCCTGATCATCCATCAGCGGATCCTCTCCTGCACATGGACCACCTCACATTACTCATTCATCGCATCCACTTTCATGCAACATTGCTTTGATGCAATTTTTAGGTGCATTTTAAACTACAGGGTAATGCAGTTATGTTTGTTTTTCATTTATTATTACTTCAGAATGCCGATCTCATGTTTTATGCATTATGTGGTTGACATATGCATTACCGGCCTACATGCGACACACAGGCTCTTTATTTGCACTTTAGCGTCCTGTGAGAGTAACTGTGGCTTTTCAGGTGGGCAAAACCCAATTTAAAATCAATCTATGGAAGATGTTGATGTAACCTGGGACTAACCTCTTTCAAATGCATTCTTAATGTCATTAACTTCGACTTGAGATCCTGGAACCCGAAATATGCCTTGCTGCTGAAGACCTGCGAACAGAAAAAAACCATTGGAGTAAAATAAGGTCTGGTTGAAAACACACCAGCTGCTGCTTGGCTGCATGTCTCTGCTCCCATGGTTTGTACAAATGGTTGCAAAAGTGACCTATACAAGATGTAATTACATGAGCTTAACCAAAGAAAGGAGCTTTATGCACATAAACAAAGAAAGCTTCCTCAAAAATTATAATACAAAAAGTGAATGTGTGCAAATTATTTATCACAGTTAAAATGTCATGCGGTACATGACAGAGGACATCAATGAACTTTTAATACTTCCCATTAGAAGATTTCATGATTACTCAATAGTTTATCCATTGAGGAATTTCTGGATAAAGTTTCTGTCAGTGTGTTTATACTACATATTTTTTTCATGCTTTGTCTCTTCTGTAAAGCACATTAGAAAAGGCAAGTTTGTTTGGATTGAACATTTTATGTACAAAACTATTCAAAGTGCTTTACATGAAACATTAAGTCAATCAGGAAGAAAATGACACTGATTTACTGTCAATCACGTGCTCCTAAAGAAAATATAAACTGCGTGTAGAAACTGGGCGTACACAACTATTTGCTCATTTGAATATTTTCTTAACAAAAGCCAACCAAAACATTATGGAGTCAGAACTTACCGTACAGATTGATGTACCGGATGCAGCTCTCAACCACCGCTGGTATAGGCTGCCCTGAATCCTACAGAATCACATCATAATGATATTAATCACAAGAAATGAAGTTAACAGAAGACAAACTGCCATGCCAGCAAGATGTTATTACCAGAAGCTAATGCAGGGACACTGTTAAGTAATAACTAAAATGACTAATGTTAAGTGTAAAGAACAAACACATGCTGTCTGTGCCACCACATAGTACTTTATTATTACTACAGTATTTGATTTTTTTCAGAGCACTTCAAACAACATGGAGGCACAGAAATGTTAGCATACTGTACACAGTGTGATGAAACGCCCGACTATAAGACAGAGTACCTGACTCCTGGCACGGACATTTCTTCTTCCCCTGGGCAGAGAGCAGTAAGGCACGTAGACAGAGGAACAGAGGCAACAACAACCACAACAGGTTAGTGAGAGAGACAGACCTTACAGAGACAGAGAGAGAGAGAGAGACAGAGAGAGAGAGAGAGAGCGAGAGCGTGGCAAGGCCTGGCCAGAGAGAATAGCCAAAGCATCAGTGCCTTCTGGGGTGTGAGACATAAGGACATGTTCCTGAGGGCAGATGAGGTGGAAGGAAGGGAGGGGGTACCCCAGAAACATGGAAGGATGGGGTATATGTGATGTAAGTTCTCAGCTGTAAAAAGCTGTGTAAAAGAAAATTCAATTTAATTCAAGATTGAAAATATTTTAATTAAAAACTTTATATTATTTGGCAAAATGAATAGATTATAATATGTGCTGTTTAAAAACAAACAGTCCATTAAATCAGCCTTTTCCAATATATTTCCAATATATATATATATATATATATATATGTGTGTGTGTGTGTGTGTGTGTGTGTACACACATTAGAGATCCCCAACCTTTACTGTTGGAATATCAATAATCAGTCAATGAGTTAAAATGCTTATTGACCAGTGACTTCAGTTCAGTTCCAGTGTTGGGGAATAACTTGCTTGTGGCTTTGCTATTTTCATTTTTTTTTCTTGTTTGTTAATTTTTTCTTACAACAGTACAAATATTGAAACAAAGCTTAAAGCAGCACTCTTAAAACTTAATATCCTTGACATGTTTGACCAACTTTAAGTTTCCTATCCCTCCTAAGTTGTGAGACTGTGAAGAAAAGGCATTGAGGAAGAGGAAAGTGCATGAGGGGAAACAACATTTGGGTAAAGGAGTGTTCACAGGCAAAAGGACCCCAAGGACTGCTAGCGAGACAGCTGAGCTAATGGAGAGACAAAAGTCACAGATGGGCTAATACCTGAATGAAGGTCTCCATATTGCCGTTAAACAGCCTATGGTTAAAAATGGAGCGAGGTCTAGACTTCAGCATTCTCTGGGGTTTAGGGGGGAGAGTGGGGGGCCTGGGGAGATCATGGGGTTGTAGGTTTGAAACATGGGAAATATAAATAATAACACAGTAGGCATAGCTATATATATATATATATATAAAAAGACATGATATTTCATTTTAAAGCAGTTTTTTTCTCTCCAACTTTTACCTCCAAAGATATGTATACCTGAGTTAAGTAATGGCTGATCAATTAGGAAAGACAATACAGGATCATTTGTCTTTCATTTTTTTTCTTTCTCAAAATAAATTCTAAATTTTGCAGCAAATTCTCTCCTTTTTATGTCTTTTCTTGTGCTGCTAGTTGTAAAGTCATTCTAATCCATATAAACACGGTTATCATCATAATCATAGGACAATATGATCCCGACATGTCAGTTTGAGTGTTAAAAATTTCATCCTAAAACTGTAACTTTAAATATCTCACCCTGCAAACATTCCAGCTTTTCATATTACAACTTTTATCTGTACCAAAGTAAAAAAAAAAAAAAAGTCAGTCATTAGGATGGTATTATTCTTCTCATTTAGCGTTTATGAAAAATGCTTAAAAATCAAACCCTAATCTTGCGCAGTATAAACCTACAACTGGCACACACTATCTTAATTACAGATTTGAAAGACTGCAAAAATATCTATTAGATTAATATTAAAAGCCAAATAAAGCATTCTTTTCTATTGTACACAAGTCATCTTTGTCAATAGTTGTTCATTTTAGGCCTATGCAATTGTTTTTAGCATAGGATATTACCAAGGTAGTTTATTATATTATTGCTGCTTTAAAGAAAAAGAAGGAAAATCTCTAAGTGCAAACTTTTCTGGTCCATAGTTTCATTTAATTTAATTCATTTCTTTTTCTATTAAACCCATAAACACTGGAAAGATTTTTTCACATCATCCCCCATTTTCTTTACCCTTTTATCACTGTACTTCTTACCTTGATGTTCCATATTCAGCCCTCTCCCCTAAAATAAAAACACACAAAAAAGAAAGTCTGAATTAGAATAAACTGGTTTACAGTCACAGAAGTTGCTGGTCTTGGTTGAGTGCTGGCTGACTATATAGGGCTGGCAGATGGAGACGGAAAGGGGTGTAATGAGAAAGGGGGGCAGCTATTCAGCCAAACTGAATGGGGTTAGCACCATAGCTGCATCTGACTCACCACCAGGCAGCGGTCATTCAGCGGTCGCCCTAGAAACAGCACAAGAGCCCCAGAAGGGGACAGCTTGTCTACTCTTTCTCTCTATCTGCAAAGTGGAAAAATGTAACCAGGGGCAACAGGAGAAGGGGGCTGAGGGAGATGATTTGTGCAGCGGGATGATTTCATGATATATGCAGCACATAAGCACACAGGACTAAACGTACTCTAACAAATTAACTCACTTTGATCAGTCAATTAGAAACGTTTGTTTGAGCAGCGTGTCATGTGGAAAACAGCTTTCAGTAGTTCTTCTTTATGTCAAATTAACTCCAAGCAGGATTCTAATAACACTGAATTATGAACTTATGAAAAGCCATACCACTCTAAAAATGTAGAGATACAAGAACAAAGTATGGCAAGAAATATTTAGTCGCTGTATTATGTATGTATCAGTCTAATTTATTTTAATATGCAAATCCAGAAGTGCAAACAAAAAAAAAATCAAAAATTTCTCACAAACCCCTTCATTCATTTTGTATTGATCCTCTCTGATCTGCCCATGGGACATCACTAAAATTTTGAAGTCGAAAAAACTCACAAAACTAATCGTTTCAGTCGGCATGGAAACCGAACGTAGAGCGTGCTGGAAAACTCAAATATGTGTTTATGTGATAAAACCCAGTGCTGCTCATATGTCTGATGAGTATTCAACACTATAACACTGTAGAAAGCTCAGAAAACTAGAAGTAGCATAATAGAGCCCCAGCATATTTTTCATATTTAAAAAAAGAAGTCATGCACTGATCAGATCAACTGTTTGTTGAAGACATGTACAGAATTATTATTTCAGGTAAAAGTTTAAAATTTCGTTTCCCTTTCTTTAAAATGGGAATCATTTTAAGCCAAAGATATTTTATAAGCTGACCATGACTTGGAAAAGTTGCCCCTTTATCAGCTTCCCATCTCAGACCTGGTAGCTGCATGCAATATGCAACTTAAAAGTCCTCATGCTAATTTCTATCTATATAAGTTTAAAAACTAAGTGCGGTACCTGAGAACAATTATAACCTGATCAGTTTGCTTACATTAGGAAGAAGTAGATCATGTTATTATGTTTGTCTGATTAAAATCAGACCTTTTAAAGTGCATTTGAACATCTTAGTCTGACTACACGGAATTCCTCAAAATAGGACAAACATGCTCTGATAATGTGGTTAGGAGTTGAATTTAATACATTTAATAGGGGCAAACTAGCCAGGGTGTGCACATGCTTAGTTCTGCCCTGGGCCTAGAAGCATGAGGGAAAGTCACCGTAGAAGAAAAAACTGATAAAAACTGAATTACCGCAAAAAATTAAATGAAAAAAGATAAGACTGTATTCATGCTCTTTTCTGTTTGTCCATCAATCAAAACCTGTCGTAGGTCAAATGGAGAAAGCCAAATAGTAACAAGTTGAAGAGGTTTATTAGCATCTATTGTAGCTTAATTTGACCTGCCTCAGTCATTTAATCAAATCCCTCTCCTCTTTCTGTATATTGGAACAATTACATGACAAAATTGAAACATAACAGTAGATTAACTTGAGTGCAAAAAATCAGTTTAAGTTCAATGTATATTAAATAATTAAGTATTTAAGTAAATGACTTATCATAAATGACATGATAATTGCTTACCCATCTTATGTACTTAAATATCTTATCACAGGTTCTTATCACTTGAATAACAATTTATGAGTCATAGTTTCCAGATTCACGGTGTCAAACTAAATATATAGCATTTTCTTTTGTTGAGAACAGATATGTGATAAATGCTACATCTGTATATCCACCATAAACTTCAGTTAGAGGCAGTTTAGTATGTGCACACTTTATACTAACCTTTCCTCTCAACAAAAACACATCACAAAAAGGCTTTAATAAGTCTCACCTTCTCCAAGCGTCTGCTTCAGAAGATCATGCTTAGCCTGCAATTTAACAATGAGGTTGCTGCCGTTCAGGTACTCCTTGTATTTCTGCAGATCAAACAGATAAAACGACAAGAATGTTGTCAGTTGTTCCTTTTGTTTCCCAAACTCTATGTACATGTGTGCCATGCTGCTGTGCTTTGCACTTTAAGTTGCCTGAGAACTCACAGTGAAGTAGAAGCCCTCTGTCTCTTGATGATTGGCTCGTCTCTTTGCAATGTTCGCCTTACTCATATAGGAGTCAGAGGAAGCTGACTTAACTGACTCTGTGGATTGGCTATGCTGGAAGGCCTCTGAAACATCAAAATCCTCCACAGTAAGCATGTCCTGAAGGGTCTGCATGGTGGCATCAAGGGTTTTTCTCACCTGAAACACGTTATACAAATATTGTTTTAACATTAAGAATCTCTATATTTACAATATCTTTACTCGAAAATAAACTGAACTGAACTGGTACGCATTTAAAAACTGTGTTAACACTAAATGTATGGACTTTTAAAATGTCACAAACAGGCTGTGGTGTAAACACAGAAGCAAAGAGTCAGACTATAACGCTGCAGGATATTTGCACAACAGTTTGCCACATCAAAAACAGCTGAGTAATTGCAAGTTGTAGCATGATGCATCGTGACGTGAAAGATTAACCATGACTCTTCCATGTAAGGCAAACAAGAAGAGAGTGTGCATTTCCATATTCATAACAAGTATACACACCATAGTGACCTTTAAATAAGTCTATGTGAGTCACAGTGACCTTGTTGACTCTGTGCTGGGTGGCAGAAGAACAGATGAGAGACAGACCCATAAATCAGTGTCAGATTGAGAAATTACTTTAAATGGTGTGACAGTCCTGAACCATGGTTGTAGCATAGTTTTGCCTAATATTAAGGTTGCTAGCCCAAACCTAAATTATAGTTTTGCAGGCCAACATTTTGTGAAATACATTTTTCTTGAGAGCTAACAAAAGAATACATTACTTCAGTGTATGCACTGAAGCTAACCAGAACAGTTTAGCCTCGCTTACTTTGATATAAAAACAAGTTAAAACTAAATGAACAAACTGTCTTTATATATCATTACTCTTTAACCTGTACAACTTAATAACTTTGACATTGATAACAGACAGCTAATAACATCTGTTTCCTTTTCAGTTTTCCTGCAAGGTAAGCTAGCTAGCTAGGTTCATAGGCTTAAATGTAATGGATAGTGTAAAAAAGGGAAACTGGTAGAAATAGGGTTGCTTTGTTGTTAACAAAACATCAGTTTACATGAAGAAATACTTGAGAGTTGGTTACATATATGTGAGAGCAGTTGATATGAGTTTTCTAGAGTAATTTCCTTTTCTGCAGCGTACTTTGACAGAATTTATAGTCTGGTTGATGTGGCAGTCATTTCTTTGAACAGTAGCTTGCAATACCCTTCATGCTTTTTTTTTTTTTTGGCTCCATCACCTCACCACCTTCATGTGATCTCATCTATCACCCAACATCATGAGCTCCCATTTCACCAAGGTTCATGCTTTGAACAACTAAGTAATTTTACAGTTTTTATTTTTTATTTTTCAAACATCATTTTGGCATATAGGCACATCATTAAACAATGTCACATTGTCCAGCAGTTGCGACATAAAAATACATATACTGAATGTTAATCTATTCCACTGATTAAAAGAGGAACAAAAACTATTTCCTTTTTGTTAAAAAGGGTGAAACTGTCCTATTTTACACAGCGCATACTATATAGAATGAACATCTACCATATAACTATACTACAATAGCAGTCCAAAAACATATAACTCGCTATCTTCCAAAGGTTCAATCCACCAATAAGGCAGCAGGTGTCACTGATTTCATAAGTATGGAAATAGTGTGAATATAATGCTTTGGCTTTTGTGGTAACCAAAGCTCTAAGTAAACACCTAAATAAAGGTTTAGTACCAGTATATTAGAGAGCCTTTTCCATCACAAAAACATCTTTTGTGAAAGGTTTTGTCAGAGCATATCTTTGTAATTTTTTTTACTTATCACCATCTTTTTAAGTTTTTTTAAAAGGAGATGTTCTGCACAAAACACCCAGAGTGAGTTTGATTTATTTCAAAATGGTGTGCTGACACAGTCTCCAGTTAAGATTAGTGTGCACAAAGAACCTCACCTCTTCATTTTCTATCTTCAGCGTGGAGAGGCGAGACTGCAGTTGGTGGTAGCGCATCAACAGCTCTGTCTGAACAGGCTGTTGTGCACTCACCTGACACACCTGGAATAAAAAAATAGAACATAATCCTCATCAGGATGATTCAACACGACCAGAGCAATATAACAACTGAGACCTAAATAGAAACTATTAGATTTCTCTGGAAGGCTCACCTCATCCCCCATGTGTGGCTGGTAGTCGAAGCGTGCTGGAGGACAGAAGATCTGGCTATGTGTGTCCATAAACTTCAGCTTGTCGCCTCTAATGTCCATGGCATCTACTGCTCCTTCAAGCAAGTCTAAACCCTCATGGCGAGAAGTTTCTAGACTGTATTCTGCAGATAGGTAAGTTCTCATTGTGCGCGCCAGGCTTGCATGGTACCCTAGATCACAACACTGAGTGCAAGTAAAACAAGTTGCAGTTAGAAATCATAAAAATCCTACAGTGAAAATCCAGGACAACATGTAAGCTTTTGATCAATATTAGTAGATTTTGCACTGACTGAAATTACACTTACATCTATCAAGTCTGAGACATCCTGGATGTAGTACTTGGCCACAAGGGCATTGGTAGCTGCCAGATTGAGAAGATAGTCGTTTCGGGCCTTTGTGCATTTCAGCTTGTTTTCAGAGTACTTGGCTTGTCTCTGGGGGTGGAGAGCAAGACAGAGTGCCATCAATGCAGGATGTACAACTGCTGCTTAATGTATTCAAAGGAAGCAGTACTACATTATCTCACATAATAAGTTAATGAATGTGTTAACATCATAGTGCAATGCTGAGATTTAATGTCTTTAACAACATTTCTAGCATCATTTTTTACACACAAAAATAGCACTTTTTTGTTTTTGTTACTAATGCATTTACAAATTATTTGTAAAAGATATGTAGTGTCTTGCTTGTCAGTCAAAACAGACCTTTTCCTTTAATTTCTCCATCTTCTTTACGGAGCTCCGTCGCTGTGGACGTTCATCGTGACCATGTCGCAGCAGGCTTGTGCTGTCATTAACCTTGCCGATGTGCTTCTCTTCCTGCTTCTCTGCTTCCTTCAGTTTGCTCTCAGCACTGACACTCTCACTGTGGTACATGTGGTATGTCTTCATTACCTGTAAGAAGACAGCAAATGTAATGAGATGAGCTTTCATAACTACAACAGAGGAATTTGGGGCATTTTAAAATGCAGTACCCCTTTTACCATCCTACTATAGATCACACCATAGGTGAGAGTGACATTTATTTTCTTACCTTAACATGGGTGAAAGTACAAAAATAAATGTCTTGTACCATTTCCAAAGTTTAAACAATTTTTGTCATGGATTTAATTACTTATTTGTAATATGAGTTTCTTTTCAAAGGAAAGAATTCCTAAAACTGGGCAACAATCAAAAGGCTTTCTTAATGACTAATTCTTGATAAGTGGGTTGGCGTCCCTACCAGCAAAGTGCTTGCATGTTTTTTTTTACAACTTTAACATTTCATGACACTTTGAAATTGATTCATCATGTGAAAGAATATTCATTGCTGTTCAGTCATTCACTTTATTCACACTCACTCATGTTAAATACAACGTTAACTAGATATTAGACATTACATATTTGTATTAATCAGGCTTCCAGTTGAAGCTATTAAAAGTTTATAGAGGGAGCTGGACAGTGCAAAACAGTACACGGCATACAAATAAAGCAATATATTACATACTAACAAAACAATACAC
Organism: Telmatherina bonti; assembly: GCF_933228915.1. NCBI lineage: Eukaryota > Metazoa > Chordata > Actinopteri > Atheriniformes > Telmatherinidae > Telmatherina > Telmatherina bonti. The sequence continues at coordinate 29,006,288 of NC_136624.1, forward strand.
TACACTGAACCTTTTCAGACACACAATCATGTCCCAATGCATACCAGCAAAAGCTTGTCACATATACATGCATGTTTTACATAATAGTCATATATTGTAGAAAAGTATATCTATAATATATACATTACAGATAAGTATAAAGCTGCAACTTATAATTTCCTCTTCAATTATGTTTAATTAATGTAACTAATATATTACATTGTTATTAACTGAAAGGCTATGACATGACAAACAGTGTTAGATATGAACTCATGTGACCCAAAAACATTTATGTTCATCTCGCATGAAAACATTAGGGAGTGTAGCTTACTCATTAAGCTCATGGGAGCATCATATTTCCATGCATATTTCTATACTTAGCTGGCAATGATGTGCTGGGTGCGTCTGTCTGATGTGTCCACATTCGTCTACATTCAGGGACTGTGTGCTACCTTACCATAACAAATTACATTCCCACACAATGTTGATGTCTGCGGGACTACGTGTAAATATTTGACAAATATTGGCCAAAATTAACCGTATAATTACACAACATCTGCTACTCCATCAGTACTTTTCAAGTTCTGGTTTCCTAGCAACCCTGACTGAAATGGATGAGCAAAGGACAGTGAGATCGATCGGCAGGGGGAGGAAGGAGGCAAAAGAAGTGACAGCGTGCAAGCGTTTCTGCAGTGTTTGAAACAAGAAACGAGTCAGTTTCCACAAGAAAATCAGCTGCACATCAATGTCTGAAAATCAGCAGCAAATAAAAGTTTAATACATGTCTAACTTGTTAAATAATCAAATTATATATGCTTAACGCTATGAGCTATAGAACTTTCTATTTACCAAAATGACAGACTTCTTCTCTTCTTCTTGCAGTGTGTGGGAGCTGCAGACAGGCATTTAATAATGCATGAATCAGAGAAAGGAAAAATCAATATCAGTATAGCAGCAACGCTACTTGAGTTATATAGTTTTGGATGTGAGAATATTTCTCACATGTTTTATATCATGCCACCGTTTTGGATTCTGTTTGTATTTGTTGCAAATTTACTTGTTTCAAACATCATTTAATGGTGAATGTATGGAGAGCAATTTCTGGAATTGAAAACCAGTTTCATTACTGATGGATATGAATGCTTTGTCACTATCTTACTGCTTTTAATTTGTTTCAGCAACTCAATACATTTTTTTTCTCATATTTACATTAAACCAGTTTCATATTGTGACAACCCGCTCTTGCTTTTTTAACTTTCGTTTTCTTTGTAGGTAGGTGTGCCATGGGTGGCTCCTATTTCATAAGAGAACCTGGCCTCAGACCACCTACGCTATAAAAGCTCCAGGCTTTTTTTTTTTTTTTTTTTTTTCTCTCTCTCTCTCTCTCTCTCTCTCTCTCTCTCTCTCTCTCTCTCTCTCTCTCTCTCTCTCTCTCTCTCTCTCTCTCTCTCTCTCTCTCTCTCTCTCTCTCTCTCTCTCTCTCTCTCTCTCTCTCTCTCTCTCTCTCTCTCTCTCTCTCTCTCTCTCTCTCTCTCTCTCTCTCTCTCTCTGCTTGATTTATTCAAACACCAACTTGCCGCCACTTTTCACCACTGACCGTCCACTTTTACACACTGCACACACTTTTATTTTTCATTATCAAGCTCTATTTTCTTTAACCAATATATTTTTGCCATATCAGCATTATGGCCCATACCTGAAAATGTCTTTCTTTTTAATATAATTTTGTGTTTGACCAGTGCTGCATTTCACAATAATAATTAGATTAACAGGGATTAACCAAAGCCGCAGCTGATGTTGCAGCCATTTAAGGCATGAATTTTAGCTATGATGAGGACACCTAGTTTCACAGCCTGTGTTTTTCCTGCTTAGACATATTTGTACTGTTGCCCTTAGTTACCTCAGGTCTACTCAGCCTTAAGAGGCTTTTAAGTAGATTAAAATAACATGTCAACTTGCCACAGGATAATGGCTTTGCTTAACAAAGAGACTGAGAAAGGAAGTACTCCTCTATGCTTGCTGTCTGTGTTCAGCATACAGAAGATGGTGTCACTGCAAAAGTTCATGTTAAGCTGTGAAGGCAAAATGTGTTCAGATCGAACATAAATGTTTTCTTTCCACACTGCCACTCAGACCTGTCTGTGTGTTAATTGTCATGTATATTGTGGCCCTTACATGTGGCGCATCACAAGTGTCACGAGAGAGGCAACTGTTACCAACTGTTACCATGCACAGGAGCAGAGGTGTCTGAGGACATGCAACATTTGCCAAAAACGTAACTGCAGCTCATGTTTGGCTGTAAGCACCTCTGCAGCACAAACTGCTGAGTCTGCTTGAAGCACAGCTAGGAGCAAGAACGCTCTCTCCTTCAAATGATGCAGAAATTCACATCAGGAGGGAGAATAGAAAATTTTCTCCTTTCTCCTTTGTGCAGTGTCATGCCAGCTGCTTCACAGGTTAGAGGTTCTGGATGAAAGACTGTTTTTGTTTTTAGACTGGTCAATGCAAGCAGAAGAAGACATCAGAAATTATGTCAAGAGTCTGTTACTTACTGTGTAGAGCTCATTAGTGACTTTCACTAACTCTTCATGCATCTGCACCCCGATATCTTTACTCTGTGAAAAAAGTCAAATTCAGGTATTCAAACATTGAGGACTGAAAATGGGATTTTGAGTACATTGTTTCCCCCCCACCACATGAGAAAACCTTGGAAACTGTGTGGCAGTTTTATTTTTTTTATGTGAAAGATGTCAGCAGGCGTTGAAATGCTGTCATTATTTTGCAACTGAGAGGATCTAATACAATGCCCAAAAAGAACAGGCAGACAAAAATAGAACAGTGCAGTCATTGCAGAACATTTCCCATGGCATCGAGTCCCAGCTTCAGCTCAGTTACAGGGAATAAGAGCCCATGATGAATTGGACATGTCCTACAATAAGGCTTTTAGCCCAAGAGGGGAAATAATACCGGTGCCGGTGGAGAGTGAATCCTGCTGAGTGAACATAGACTGATGTCTCACCCAATCTATCTGTTTTTGTTTTTGGTTTTTCTTCACCATTTGGGGACAACTTGTCAAAACAGCAACCTTGCAGTTTCACATTTGACAAGAGTAAAACTTCAGCACATTCAGAGCATTTAAAGTTTGTTGCCAGACGTGATTCATTCTCCTCACCGCATGTGTAATTCATTAACTTCAAGACTACGCTGCAGCTGAACCGGCATAAAAGAGCCTAACAGGATTATTGTTTTGGAGAACTCTGTCATAAGCTGAGCAAACTTTTTGCAAAAGGGAGATATACAGCAGTCATTAGTCTTTTCCTTTAGCTGGCTGTAAGTCACCAAAGCTTCCTTAAGGCTCCCTTTGCTGTAGCTGGATGCTGCTTGTCTGATATCAGACAGAACTGTCGGCTTGTTATGCTCATATCCATGAAGTAGACCAATTCTCTGGTCTTGAACAAGGTTATCAGCCAAGTTTGATATAAAACCCTCGATGTAGTTTGTTTCTGTGACATTTAAAATGATTTGGGAGGATAAGATGATGAATTAAGGCCCTAACCATATTTTAGCTGTGGACACTTCTCTAACAGTCACAACAAAAAGGACCCGTTCAGACAAGCCTCAGAAACAGATAAATCAAAAGCAAAATATAATCTTGGTGTATGTGATGATATAGTTAAACATGTCTCAGATTAATCTTCCAAAGGAATACATGTTAAAAAGATGTTAATAAGCTTGACACATGCAGTCCAAAATTTTACCACATTTTTTCACAACACTGAGTCTATGAGTGTGATATCTGATGCTGACTTTTTTCTGCTGCTCATTACTCAAAGAACTGCACAGGTTCTTTTTTTTTTTGTTCTCGCTTTGATTACTGTAACACATTTTACTTGGGTATAAGCAAAGGTTCCTTGTAGAAATTACTGCTGCTAGAATCATTACTGGGGGGAAAAAAAACAGGCCCGATTGCATCACCCTGGAGCTGGCTTACCTTTCCTCAGCTGTGTGTTAGAGCTTTCTCACCTTTAGAAAATTAAATGGCTTCGGTCAGAATGTATCTCAGACTTTCTGAGATTTTAGACTACAGTGACCTGGTTTATTTCAGGTTGCCGTTTTGTCACAAAGGAATACAGAGATTTGATTAAGGGCCAATGATAGCTGTGTCCCTACTGAGCTCATGCATACTCACTTTCTGGAATTTTTTTTTCCTCTGCGACAGCCTTTGGAAATACCTTTTTTTTTTATTTATTTATTTATTTATTTTTATATCATTGTTAAGAATATTACTTTATTGTTGTTGGGATTTTTACTACTATCAATGAAATTAGTTATTGTTAATGTGGCACAAAGTTCCCAGTTTGGCATATAAATCATATGATTTAAGCATATATGTTGTGGGACTGTCTGTGTGTGTGTCTGTGTGTGTGTGTGTGTGTGTGTGTGTGTGTGTGTGTGTGTGTGTGTGTGTGTGTGTGTGTGTGTGTGTGTGTGTAAGCATCAGTCATCCATTTAAATTCTGATTCTGACCTTTTTGAAAAGTCGGATGACATCCTCACCCACGTGTGCCAGACGGACAATGACGTTGTTGTTGTAGATGTCGCTGAGAGTAGCATGGTCTCTGCTTTCCCGTCGGGTTTGGTCCAAGACCAAATACCAGCAATTCACAGTGGAAAGAAGATTTTGGTCTTTTCTGAAATAGTGACGGAGAGTCTTTGTTAGCCTTTAATGGTGGCAAAAGAAATTTACCTTCAAGATACCTTCAAAATCTCAGTAATTACTTCACTGTGATCAAAGTATCTGTTCCTGAGCATGAGTAGTTCTCATGTTTATGCACTTAAACATCAGATCAGGATTTTTTTTTTAAAAATCATCTTTTTGCACATGTCGTTCATTCTGTTATTTAGTACCAGCTGTGGGGCTTTACATATTAGCAATCAAGGGGTCAGAGCACATGTGGTGGGGAATCAGCCAAGCAGGAGGCAGCTCTGCATCCACACTCTCACACACACACATACATGAAAGGCATGCTGACTGGCTCTTTGCTCAAGGGAGCATGTGAGTTCAATTATCCCCACACCAAAGAGTTTGTTTGTCTTCTTGTATTTTTTTCTGTGTTAAGAAAACATTGTGACTGCAGCGAGAGACGTGGAAGTGTTGCTCTTCCCTGTTCTTCCCTCCCACCACTGTTTAAGAGTTGAGAGTAAAACACCTTTTGTTATTCGGCGATTTCTACTGAATGCTTGGATTCAAACCAAGTTCAAACTGACTTCTGCTGTCGAGATTTGGAATAAAAGATGAATGCAGTCAAGATGGATGATATGGGAGAGGAAAATTCAGACAAATTTCAAACATAACCAGCCATGCATCCTGATTTGCACTCAAAGATGAATAATAAGCAGCCACTGACTGAGTCATAAACTGTTTGTACGGCTGTCATCATATCCACCAAACAACTCCTGTTTGCATTTTTTTGTTGCTATGAAATTTGCTGCTAATTTGGTTTAGATGAGATTTGACAAGTGTTTGTGATACAACTGAACTAGCAGATTCTACAGAAAATACAGGACACACAAATGAATGCATTGTGATTGCAGCAGATTACAATGCAGACTATCAGTGGCCACAATACCAAACATATTGAGGAGCTTAGGTTTAGGATCACTAACAGCACTCATCATCATCATAAATCAATAACTTTCTAGCACAGTAGAAACTGCATTTAAGTATGATGTTAGCCGCAGCACCTGCAAGCCACTAGTCTCATATATTTATTGTCTTAACAGCAAAATGCAAAGAACACTGATGAAAACAGCCACTGATATACAATAATAGACACAGTAATAATAAAAGATTTTTTTAAAAATCTCCTACAGACAAATGTGTCTATTAAATATTAGGTGTCCGTTAGTTTAACGGAGTGGTTTGGATCTTTCTAGGGGCCATGGGGAAAGGAATCAGCAAACTTAAAGCAGCTTTATATGCACATACACTGACATGCACACATACCAGTTTGTGTAGGTGATTCCACAGACCCCGTTCCTATTTAAATTGATAGTTTAAAGACATTTATAACTGCTAATTGCTATAACCTGGTCAAGTGATCTGTTTTCATTTACATCACATGATATTCCCCTCTACGACTGACACTGTATGCATCTGGGTCAAACATCCAATAAATGATCTCAAGAAAAAAAAAAAATAAAAAAATAAAAAAGATCTGTCTTTTTGATGTTTTAGTAGTTCATTTGGATCCCCAACAGCATCTTAGGCAGTAGTGTAAAACAGAAATACATTCGAGTTAAAAATAACTTCTGTAAGTTTTGAAGCGCATACTGCGATTTCCGTCAAGCTCAGTCTAACCTGCAGTTAATGCTGATTATCTGAAAGAGAAGTGGCAATCAGTCTCGATGTAGTGCATTCAGAAATACCAAGATTTGAGTCCAAATCTGGCCAGCTTTAACACAAAACTTTATTTGATGAAGCAGGTTAAGCTGGAGCTACATTCGGTGAAACAATCTAATATACAAGATGAAGGGCCACTCTCTGCATGCACATAACCTTACTTTTTTCCAGGAAGGAATTACTTTTTAACAGTTTATTTATGTATTTATTATCACTAACACTTGTTACTGTTATTTACTTAAATGCCCTCTCATTTTTTTTCATTTCATCATATCAAATTATGTTGGAATCTTTCAATTTAGAATCGTTGCATTTTGTGAAAGCGTCGTACTTGTGCGTTGCCATGGAAACTCACAGTGTTGGACAGCATAATCACCCTTTTGCTTTTACTTTCATCCTTTAGCTCATTCAAAAACAAAACAAGAAGAACAAGCTATCCCCAAAGGCCCTCCTTTCAAGCAGAGCAGGCGTTAGATCCTGGACATGCCATAAACCTGACTGGAAATGTTTGTCTGACGGACGCTCCACAGTAAAAATGAGACTTCAGTACTCAGGACACAAGATGACATTGATATGTGTTTTTTAAAGGTTGGCAGTAAGAGGGGTTTACACTTGACATCCCACAAAAAGTACAGCAATTATTACTTCACAACACCATTTCTGCATCAGAAGGCTGCAACACTCAGCTGAGCCAGATTTCACTGACAATTCCACTTACAAAATGCACCTTTTAACTAATTATCATGTTTTCCATCAGACAGGCTGCTAATATTTGTCTTTTTGTGCAATCATTCTACAAGAGGAGTTCATGAAAGTGTCCCCCAACCATGCCAGTCTCTTTATTAGATGTTACACTAGAAGTTAAAGTCTGAAAGGATCACTGATATGAGGAAGAGAGGTAGCGAGCCAACGCTGACACTGCAGAGGAGAAGACCACGCAGTTTTATTAATGATACAGATTAGTCTCTCCAGTCTTGTCTACAAGTATTAATGTAGCTTTTGACAGACAGTTATAATGATGACCATTTAATGTGACAGAGGAATGTGGGACAGCGGGGTGTGGGGAGAAGTAATCCAATGCTTAGTTTCTGTAGGAGTCTCCCTTTGAGGAAATGCTCAATTTATCAAAGTCCCAGAGATGGGAGTTCTCTGCCAGGATTTCGCTTCATGTCCAGTTGACCAGAAAGACTAGAGAGAATTGGGATGAACTTCTCTGAATAAATCAGTTTGTTTCTCTGCACCGATAAAGCCAGGTCACATGAATAAGTGTGCACCTGCCTATGAATCAATTATCTACTGTAGTACTCATAAATAGTTGATATCTTACAACATCTAAAACAAATTATGAGCGTGGGAGTTAATTTGACTAATTAAAAAAAAAAAAATCCTGACATGCTTTTTCAGAAGCTTCAATTATGACTGATATAAATTTTCATTTGTTTTTTTTCCCCATTCTATAAACTGCATTCCCCACATGCATCAGTGTCACAGTGTTATAGTTTATTTTCTTGTCTAATAGTTTTTCAGTCGTGTATGTGCCCTGTGAATTTTATCCACTTAAATAAAAGATGCAAAAGAAATTCCCTTTGAAAAAAATGATGGATTTTTCCCATCCTCATTAATCCATTTCCAAGGTAAAGAGTAAACTTTAACGCCCATATATGATGCGATTATACCCATGAATTATTACCGTTTGTGTATTTTTATTTATGGTCAGTGATTCTTATTAACCACATGGGCTGCATCTACAATTATAACACAATCCACCAGTCTGGGTGTGCCGCAGGCTTGTCTACAAATTTAAGAAGCAGTCCTGCAAAATGCTGCAGGGTATGTTTGGTTCACAACTACTAATCTCCCTTATACACAGAAAAGAAGATAATTGAAGTCAAATCAGAGTAAAATATCCCGAAATGATTGTGTCATCAGATTCCTGAATGAAGCTCTGGCTTATTTTCTCTTCGTGTGCACTGGGAAAATACGAGTGTTGGGATTGCAGTTTAATGTGAAGTTGTCTGAGAATGGAACTGAAATGACAGCCAAAGAGAAAAGAGGAGGGGGGTGGATAAAGAGTCTGACCTAGTTGGGAGAAACACAGAAGCCTGAGGCCACAAGCTTCCTTGGCCCTGGCTTCATTTCAGGTCATTTCTTCTGCTTTTATCCCTCCTCCCTCCTTTTGCTTTTTATCCCCCTCCTCCGTTCTCTGTGTCTGCAGAGCCAGTGATCAGTATGGCATTTCTAACAGTTGTTTATCAGTCATACGTGTTTTACTCAGGCGTTCTACCGACGCTGAGGAGACTCACTTGAAGTGCTGGTGTTCTCTGGAGGTGCGGATCTTGGCGGAGTAACGCTCGGCCAGTTTATCCAAGCCTCTGGAATACTCAAGCTGGAGCTCGGCCTTCCGGCGGAAGAACTCCTGTAGGTCCTGCAGCAGCTGCAGTCTGGACTCAGACTGTTGCTCCAGACAGCGGAACTGCTCCACCAGCTGGTTACGGATCTCTGCATATCAAAGGAGGAGGCCATCGTCAGAATAAATAGAGCCAAAAAAGGGGGAGCAGGCTAACACGCTGGGCCTCACCTCAGTGGGCCACTGTCAGCAGTTAACCCACAACCTTTCAGCTGTGGACTGAGCAATGCATGTAAAAGCAAACATCTCAGAATACACTCAAACAAACACATGCTCCAGTAAAAGAACAAAGCTATCATGAGTGGAAGAAAACTAAATGTCGAAGTGTATTTGTCTGCCATGTCCATACATATGTGTGTGTGTGTGTGTGTGTGTGTGTGTGTGTGTGTGTGTGTGTGTGTGTGTGTGTGTGTGTGTGTGTGTGTGTGTGTGTGTGTGTGTGTGTGTTGTTGGAGGGAGTTAGGGGGTGTCTACATGCTGGGGTAGCACACGTGCATACAGTATGAGATGCATGTCTGATGATTGCAGCAGACAGCACGGAAACTAAAAAATAGGTCAGCTTCTCAAAATGCATTGTGCTGAGAAGTTTGGCTTGAATAAACAAATTGCAAGCATTTGATTAAAAGATTCCAGTATCTCTCAGAGCTCTAGAAACTCGCTGCTCCATTTTCTAAGTAAAAAGATTTTTTGTTTTTATCAGAACCTTTCAGATAAAAAGGACATTCAGTCATTGTTTTTATACCCATAAGTCTTAATTTTTCAGAAATCACAAAAGGACCCTAAACTTAAAGTTAAAAAAAAAACAAAACAATAAACTTACACAACTTTTTGGATAGCTTTCATTGTTGTTTCAGTCAGCTGTCACTGAACAACTGCAGAATTTAAAGTATCAAAATCCTCCCATTAAATAATAATATCAGTTTTACAGTCTTACATTAAATCTAAAAAGGCATACAATACAATATGTCCTCCCTATAATATTAATAGCAGGTCTGCCATAAATGCAACAGTTAATAGGTTGCTGGAAGTAAATCCATATATCAAGTCAGAGCCTTAGCTTAAGTGATATTGTCCACTGGTAACTCCACCGTTCTGGAACAATACATAAAAATCTTTTTAAAAAAATAAACCGATACAGTAAAGATAAGTGTTTTGTTCTGTAGTTAGTAGCTACATTTGCTTAGTTTTTAATTACATTTTGCATAAAACTATTTAGGAACACAGAAAATTTCAGTAGTAAAACACCCTAATATAATTTTATGAGAACTTCAGAACTGCAGAAATGCAAAAACCAATAGCTTTCTTCATATCCTTCAACATTAAGACAGATCTTAAACACATAGCTTCGGTTTCAACTTCCAGTGAATTCACACTCACACTTAGACGGTGAATATTAAAGTTGCTCTCTGTAGACAACAAGGAGCAACTGATTGACTTTAAGATAGTCTGTCATAATAACATATTCAGCTAACAAACCTGCATTGGATTGCTCTATGCTGAGAAGTGCTCTGTTTAAATGCATCAATGAAAATTAGCTTCTTTATTAATTTCTAAATGCCGTTTCACTATATAAAATAAAGGATTTCAGAAAAGCACCCGCCCCTCCATGTCTGTGGGTGAAAATGTGAATGAGTCTATGACACACTATGATATTGAGAGAAATTTGAGTAAATATGTACTGTGGTCCCTTGATGAGGACATGTGCCCCTTATGGTCCCCCCCAGTTGCCCAGTTGCCTGGTTACATGCCTCTGGAGGCATTTCAATAAGAGCAGGCCAGTTCTCTGCTCTCACAGTCGCAGCAGTCAGTCTGTTTAGCATAATGGCCAAGGACAAGGGCAACTTACTCTGCTTCAAAACACACAACAAACAGCTTGTGATGATGAATTAGGCAGCAATCAAATTCAAAGCAAAAAGAATAGTTTTGTATTTCCACTCCGACATTAAAATAGACCACAGAACAACACAATTTGTAGACCTTGATGGCTTGAACTAATTTTAATCCCACAGTGACGGAGTGAAAGAGCAAGCAAACAGCATAAAGAGCCAAACTTAACTGATTATACTCCCTGATTTTAGACAGAAAACACCAAACAGACGTGTGATATTTGCATTCACTCTCCTGTGTTAGTGGTATTTTTAGATCTTAAACTGTTACTAGGGACTGAGCAATACTGCCGCACTACATTCAATGAATGATTCAAGCCTTTGCCGAGTAATGCATAATTACACAGAAGCTGGCAAGGAGTTCAAGGGAATTATACACCAAGAAATAAGCCTCAAAAGCTTTTCCATCTTTTTGTTGATGAAATATGAGCACTGAAACACTAAGTAACTCGCCAACCAGTTTCTCTTCCATGTAACCAAAAATGAATATGCTCCACACCCAAAGGCTTGTGGAAATACATAGCAGGACTTATGATATGTTTTCATTATAATGTGTTTTTTCCCTAACCCATATGGTTAATATAGCCTAACATGTGTACTGGTAAATGCACTCTGCAAAAATAATCACTTAAAAGATCTGTTGCATATGGCCAAATGCATGGAGCCCACTTGAGAAATATCTTTGTAAGTTATTTATTTATTTTTGCATTTAAATATGTCTGAAACGCACCAACACAAACTCTGGTACTGCCAAATTTATATTCAAACATTTGATGAATAGTTTTAATTTTATTAATGTTTTCTGTGAGTGATTACAATTATATTTTGTACTTTGCTCATGTGCCACTGCTAGCTATAAACTCGTGTTAAACATTAGGTTTCTTCCATGAGCACTAACTAGAACCTCTGCTATGTTACTGTAAAGTGTTTACCTGCTCTTTGATTCTGCAGGGTCAAAGATGCATGTCCATCTACTTAGTTTAAACGTATAGCATGCTTGTCAGTGGTTAAATGCTTAGATCTGTAGCGAATAGTTTAATGAAATGGGGGAAAAATGGTCAGTTTTCCTTCACAGCTTCGCCTGTCTGTGCTTTACCCCAGCATTAGGAACCAAATATCACACAGCGAGGAGTCACTGTCACCAGAGTAACCTCTTCAAAGTAGCTTGAAGCAGCTTTTGCGATGGCCAGTAGCAGTGGCTGAGGCTGTGTCTGCATGCAAGGCTAGTCACACTGGCCCTAACCAACAATGACACGTTGACATAATTTGGTACAAATCAAGGCTGTGCTCTGTGAGCACTTGTCTTCTGAATGCAGTAATGACTATGGTATGCCTTTATAGTCTATGTGCTTGAGTTCACATTACGTACCCTCTCACTCTTACCAAATGTTTCAAACAAAGAGCAACATCACTCTTTGTTCAACTACAGGAAAATCCAAGATGTAATGGGCACAATTCCAAGCAGCTTTCCCTTGAAATTTCATAACACATAACACTCAACTGAGAGAATGTATCTGTCAACACAGCAACAAACTGTGTGTCATAGACGTTACCAAGGCACAGGCAACAAAACTATCGTTTCATTGTTGTAATGCGTCCCTGGCATTTCAAACCACTATCTGTCGCATTCTTTCTTTATGATGAATCTCTGCAGGGTGGTGGGCCTGCATGCTGCACATGGAAAGTGTATCTGCAGAGAATATGGTGGTACTAGAAGCTTCTCTGAGTGTCTCTACCAAGTCCATATAGTAATTTTATTTGCACAATATATTTCTCTCTGTTGTACTGACAGGTTTCAAACATCTTCTCAACAACTCTAAATCTTGTAAAGGTGTTGTAAGGATAATCTGTGGCTTGAGACTCAATAAAGATCAAACACCATTAAAGATTAAATGTGGCTCACACCCAGGTCTATGGGATTATTCATGATGAGGGATGTTCCTTGGTTTCAGTTGCTTTTCAGTTTTGAATGAGCGAAAAGTTTCCAGTTGGGCAATAAAGAAAATATTAGTATGACATCTAGAAACTATGATTAAGAAAGTACCAAAATACATGTTGAATAAAGTAATTATGATGAGTGGATTAATCATACAAATATGACCCAACCTGACACAAACAAATGCTGTACCATTTGCTGAAAAGGGGTATGTTTAAAGAAAAAAAAGTGTATGAGCCGTGTGTTTGATTGAAACGCTGTGCAGTGAGCAATTCAGCATTATTGAAGGCCAGTGTCAGTGTCAGAATGAAGCCCTCACAGCTCCAAACCAATCTGAGCACCGTTAGCAAATAAGCTTAACATGTCAGCTTAAAAGCTTTTCCTGAAACTGAGACGAGAGATGGAGTTGTGATGGCTCTCTCACTGCCACAGAGCTGAGTGTAGACCAGGCAGTGTTCAAAGGAGGGAAGGACAAAAGCAAACAGAATGGCAAAGAGACATTCAACCACATCTCTTGACTGAAAAATGTTCATCATACTCTTTGTTCCAGACAGATGCTGGCCAGCTTCTATCATGAAAGCTAGCCTTAAGTCTTTAGAAAGAAGTTTTTATTTAGTTAGTTATTGTACAGAAAATTGTCTGTCTGCTATTTCTGAGTATCTGAGTGAATTGTGATTCTTGACTAAAGGTTCAAGTGTGACCATGTAGGATTTTCTGTCTCTTGTATGTTTGCACTGTGATGAATTGACAGCCTATTCATGGTGTACTAAACTTATACTAAGTTTTCTAACCACAATTGCCACACACTGATATGATGAAACCATAACAAACACCAAGCTAGTTAGCGTAGTGTAGCGTAGCTTAGCATAGTTTAGCATAACGCTGTCAAAAAAAAGGGATACTGTTGTTTTTCTTTCCAGCTGCTAGCATGAACCAAAGATAAAATCACTGAAAAAATACATTTAAAAATACATTAGTTTGATTAATTTCATGCATTAAAAAATGTAAGCAAATTTAACAAATTAAAATGAAATACAAATGCTTTAAAGGTGTTTTGGCCCTTTCCCTGTCACAATGCTAAGCTAAACTAGCCCTCTGCTGTCTGTAGCTTACTCTATAGATTTCAGGATGGAATTGACCTTCTAACTCTTGACAAAAACAATATTCATATATGTATGTATGTGTATATGTATATGTGTACATATGTATGTGTATATATATATATATATATATTATGTGTGTATACGTGTGTGTATATGTATGTGTATGTATGCGTGTGTATGTGTGTGTATATGTATGTGTGTGCCTGTATGTGTGTATGTATACATCTGTAGGTTGTTTTCTTTCTTTTTGTTTTTGGGTTTTTTTTTAGTTGTTGTTTTTTTCTCTCCCTTTTCTCTCCCTTTATCTCTTTCCCTTTTCTTACGAGGTGTTTTTTCTCCTTTCTCTTTCTGTCTTTCGTCTGTCCTCTCTGGTCCAGCAGTACAAACTCTACAATTCAAACAACAATACAAAATAAACATAGAAATAAAATAAAAATTCAGAAAGTCAAGGGGATCATTATATCTATAAAGCTTCCCTTGGCAGAGAAAATTTGCTCAGCAGAACACAGCACCCAGACCATCATTCTGCTTGCCTAAATGCTGGACAAGACAAAAAAAAATTCATTCATTCATTCATTTTCTGAACCGCTTAATCCAATTCAGGGTTGCGGGGAAGCTGGAGCCTATCCCAGCTGGCTTTGGGCGACAGGCAGGGTACACCCTGGACAGCTCGCCGGTCCATCGCAGGGCCAAAAACAATATATTTAACCTTGTTTCCAACTGAATTGCAATTCTTATATTTTTACAGTTTTAATATAAAATAAAAATGCAGATTAAAAGTCAGATTTGAATATGCATTTTTACTATAATACTTCACAATACAAGTAAGATAGACTAATGTACAACGTAAAGTTAACATGTCTTTGTTGTTTTCAAGAACTGAAGTTGTTGTTGAGGTTTTGTACTAAAGTACTGAGCATGTGTTTTAAGTATGGGTGTGTATTTTCTGAGTCGCTTTGTTTACACTGAACTAACTAGCAAAAGTAGTTATAGTCAAAACTACAATTCAAAACAGCCAAATGTGAACCTGTATTATTGTTCTCACATCCACGCCCTATAATAGGTACAGGGTAAATTAGGACTTTTGTTAACACTGATAGGTAGTTAATGAGGAGTTATATATTAATATAATATAAGATATTATTATATTTTCAGTAGAATTTCATAGCTAATAAGTCTAAAATTGTAATAGTCTCAATTTAAATCTTTACTTAGAGTGGTTAATCTGATAACTTTCTCTATAAAGATGATCGAATTCAAAAATAAAAGCAATATATCTATGACTGTGATAGACTGGCGACGTATCCGGGGTGTACCCAGCCTCTTCCCCAATGATTGCTGGGATAGACTCCAGCTTCCCTGTGACCCTTAATTGGACTAAGTGCTTTAGAAAAATGAATGAATGAATGAATGAATATATTAATTTGCTATATCAAAAACGTAAATAGCCTAAATATTCATTTCAGAAAAATTAGATTAAACTAAATTCTGAATTTAAAATATTTATATTTGAGATTTTTGCCAAAAAACTGCAGTAACCTATTAGCTTTACCTGGTTTTAGCTCATAGGTGATGCATAAAAGTGTTTAAAGCTGAAGTTACCACTAAAAGGCAAAGAAGAATGCCCACCCATTCATATCATGCAATGTGAATTCCAGTACAGCACCCGTGTTCCTGCCTTTCTTCTCTCTCTGGGTGGCTTACCCAGTCACATATTTAGCATCAGACAGTAAAATCCTTTCATGGTTCATAATTCATACAGACAGCATACATTATTTATGCACTTTCTGAATTGTTGGCTGTGTGACCTTCTCAAGCATTTCGTCACATTCCCTTAAATGATGCTTTGTCCTGGTGTGACAGTAAAATGCACTCTATAAAAGCCTGCTGTATTTTAATGTGGCACAGATTATCACATGTATTTCTTTACCAAGAGGTTATTCCTGTCTTTAACATTTTTCATAAGTAGGCTATGAAACAGCCTCTCTCGTTCGAGCATTTTAAAAAATCTTCCAGCCCTGCCCTTAGGGGAAAAAAAAAAAAACTAATTATAAAGCTCTTGTTGCTCACGTGCAAGCTAGGCATGTTGTTTGAGACTGGAGCACCTATTCTGCAGCATGGAAAAACTGGTTTCACCAAGTTTCTGTTTAATGGCTGTGTGGCTAAATTAAAGTCTTAACCTCACTCTAAAATAAGATATTGATGGAGTTAGAATAACTGGCATTTATAAGTGATTTAAAAGCGATATACATTAAAATATAACTAATATAAAACCATGCAATCTGTCACACCCCATAGCACTGCACACAGAGCCATATAAAGCGTGTGGTAAAGTTATGCAATGGTGCCTGCACACAATAACAGCATGATCTGGCCTGCACGTAACCAACCTTTCACTTGGGTCTCATATTCGGCAATAATCTCTTTGTCCTTCTTGACTTTCGCCTGAGATGACATTTTGGGAAGAACGGATTGTACGATCCTCAGCCAGGAATCGGCGTTTTGTTCGCCACAATGCAGCGTCTGCCTGTCCGCAGTCCTCTCCAGATAGTTGATGAACAATCAGACGCGAATCATCGCCTGCTCGACACAACTTCAGAGATTAAACGCACACGAGGTTGTGACAAACTGCGATGGGCGCTGCGCTGCGTTCAAGGCGACGTCGATCTAAAAGTGCATAACAATGACCACTCCTCCTCCTCGCCAGTACTCCTCAGTGCATCAGAAAACAATTCACGTTTGATGTTCATTTCATGCAGTCTCCGGCGCAACGTCGGGAGGAAACAGCCTCAGCGACGTGAGCACCTTCAACCTAACCCTCTCCAGTCTTGCTTTGCTTCTTTTCCACCCCTCTACTCCCCCCCCCCATCTCTGCCTCAATGCAATTTCAATGCTGCTGCAGATTTCACTGAATGGACGTGAAAGTCAGTGTTAGACTCCTCCTCCAACCCAGCTCTTGCCCTCTGACTTTTCACAGATGATTTAAGATTTCTTGCGTGTAAATCAAATAAAATGACAGATATCTTATGTTGTTTGCACTGCAAAGCTGAGGAAACATATAAGTTGTTTATGAACAATCAGCACTGAATAGTTTGAATAATAACAGCTGCATGGGAAGTTATTGTTACTTTACTTTAGATAGACATCATTACTCCTGTGAGGATCATTTATTTGTCACAGCAGCCATTGTACATTGTAGTCATTATGACTGAGTCAGGCTCTGACAATGAGGCTCTGTTATACCTACAAGTAAAATATAGACTCCGCTCATTAGAATAATGTTAGGGGATTTGTAAAAGTCAGATTTTTGAGAAAATATGATACATAGAGGCCTTGCCACTGATTATATTGCACAATCCCTCTGTAAAAACCCTGCCATTGCTGTTACCTCTAGGAGGGAGTAACCAGCTTGACATAAGTCTTTTTTACTGCATGTGTAGCTCATCGGGATAAGTAAGCAGTTCCCTGCATATTAACCCACTGGAGTTTGCCTTGAATCTTGTGAACCTACACTGGAACGCTGCTGGAGAGCACTTAGATTATAATATGTTACAGCAGATCCCACCATGACAAGTGTAAACCATGGTGGGATTATTATAATATTTTGTCATGAGTGTTCAGTGATCATATTTTGCAGTTATGTGTAAAAATATTATTGTTGCAGGTTTTCTTTTCATATTTTAGTTTAATATATGATAAAAACAAGTTCCCCCCCCCCCCCCCCCCTTTTTTTTTTTTTAAACTTTTCACTTGTGTAAAAGTGGTGCCCGCAAACACAAAACCAATATTTCATACTGATGGCAATTTTGTTATACAAGTGTACAAGTGTCAATCATTGTGCTCATTCACTAATATCTTTTGTCTAATTGCTCAGAGCAGAGCAGCCCTTAGCCCTTGTCTTCAAATGTTGTTATAATTGTGTCTTTTAGACAATCTTTTATGCAGTCCTCTTTGCATCTTTGTCATCTTGGTGCTTTACATCAACATTTCATTTATCTCCTAAAGCTACCATCACCAGCATTTCTACTTCAAGGAGTCCTTTTCTTCTCATTTCTTCACGTAAAACTCCATTGGACATATGATGAAGCATTACCGCCAGAATTTCATAGTGCATTCCTACATTTGGTAGGAAAAACACAAGTAATTTAAGATTGGTACTCACTTTTGTAAGTACAGCTACATGTTTGAAAGCAGTCTTAAGAGTTTCAAAATTCATTGACAGGATACAATTCTTGAAAATATTGATGTATGCATTTACACTGAGAAATAAAGGTCCCAAATTTGCCTGGAAACAAGGTCAGGAAAATGTATTCTGTTTGAGCAGCAAAATTCCAGGTTGCAAGCATCATGCATTTTAAAATAATATGCTTGAAGTAATTAGACAATGCAGTAATTAGACAAGAGTTATAGTAGTAATAAATATCTTTGGGGCTGACATTTAATGCACCATGTGCATTAAACATCACATGGTGCATGAAACATGAGATGTTACAATAGTCTGACTGTCCTGTTTTTCCACTCTGTGTTCTTCAGATAAACATGGTTAAAAATGAAAATGACTAGGCTATCTGTTTTTGTTTGTTTGTTTCTTAACCCTTTTCCTCTGCATCAACTTGCCATCTTTTATCTTATAATCTCCCCAAAGAAACGTTTTCTTCCTGATGCGTGAGAACTGCTAGATGCTTAGTGTAATGGAGTTGCTGGGAACATTGCATTTTGATCTGCATCAAGAGGTCTCTGTTCATCTATGCAGCAAATTCTCAAGAACTGTGTGTAACTATTGTGTGATAACTGTTAAAGCTGTGAGAGTGTTCAGGAGAAATGTGCAGAAGAAAACCTCTCTGCTCTCACTATGCAATACCCAGTCCAATTTCCAATTTCCTGAGCCAACGCTACCCACCAGTTCTTGGCCTCAGAGTGCACCTGATAAAAGTTTAGGTGGGTTTGAAAATAATGTGAAAAAGATGTGTCTAACTAGGTCATGGAAACTTTAACACCATTCATTTATAGAGCTTTACTGGAGAAATTATCCTCACACGGTCCACCATGAAATTATTTAAGTCCCTTAAGGAGGAAAACTTCTCTGTATTTAAAGAAGTATAGCTGCCTTGGATAAAGCTCACTACATCATGCAAAGATTTAATAATAGATGTACACAGAGTCACATGCTATGACTCATTTATTGCCAACAAAAATATGGTCAATATTTAATTAAATCTAATGTTTTATGTAACTGGTTTTACATTGCAAAGGGTTTTGTGCTGGGTGGTATTAGACTATACACGTATTCTGAATAAATACATTAATTAAATGCAGAACTGGAGGTGTACCATCATTCATACCAGCAAGGCATATTTTTCTTGTAATTTCTAAATTATTGTGTGCTTTTTGTAACATTTGGTTCAGCTTAGGTTGATGAACCTTCTTTGCATGCAAATGGTTAAAATTATTAGACATTTTATTGTTTCATGTCAACCAACATAGTTGGTTATTTAACTGTTTAGGTTAGTTATGGTATTAGAAAGATATGGCGTTGAAGACTATTTTGGCAATGAGTTTTATAATAATACATCTCTTTATGATGTGAAGGTCACTTTATCAGGTAAGCATTAACCTTACCAATAATAATTAGTTTATTTGCATAATATCTCCTAGTAAAAGTAACAGTCAATAGTGTAAGTGAGACACATTGCATACAAATCTGTGGAGTGTTTTATTTGCACCTAGAGGTCTTTTGACAGTGTTCTGGGTTCACAGCAGCAGTTTCTGAAAGGAAATGCCACTCTCATTCAGACTTTTCCGATCTTAAGTGATGACAAAATGACAAAAAGAAAAGTGCACAACTTGGAATGAAAAAGCTTTTATGGTCAAATTCCAATTAATTTGGGCCCCTATTCATACAGGGAGCTCTACATATAAAATAGCTGTGATTTCTAAATCCATTCAAATCCATCTATTAGCATATCCACTTTATCCTGTTCAAGGTCACAGGGGGGCTCCTTATACCCATTTTCATAGGGTGTGAGGTGGGATGTAACCCACTTTGGACTTTGATGGATACTGCTGAATAAAAATAGCTAAGTTAAAAAGTAACTAAAATTATCTAAAGCCTATAATAGTCATTGATATATTATTTTTGGGAAGCACGTGGTAGATGTAAATTGAGAGAAGTAAAAAACAGCGAAAATTTTAATAGTAGGAACCAACTATTTTATTTAGTAGTTGTTATTCCGGTATTTTTGCAAGGAGCACAGTGTTGTAGCGGAGAACAGCTAGCAGCTAATAAGCTAAACGGCATCTTTAAGAGTCTTCAAAGCTGTACAACTTTCGCAAGTTTTAGTCTATATCGGTCTTGTATGTATATAAATATGACGGGTTAATATTTTCAGCAGTTCTTAATTAAAATAGCATATCTTCTAATTTAATTTTAATAACAATAACTTTACACTTTTATGTAAAAAGTAGCTCCCTCTGAAGCGGCTTCGTTAGTGTAGTTTAATTTTTAATGAGATTAATTAAATCGACTCACTAATCTGTCTACTATTAACTTTCTGTCCTGCTAATAAAATGATGAGGCAACTGCAAGTGCATGACTACCCTCTGCTGGTATTGTGTACACCAACAACCAGCTAAGACCAAATGTTTCTTTCATTTACTTATGTAAACATTTAATGTATCGTCCATGCATTTCTGTCCAACTTTTTTTTTTTTTTTTTTTGTGTACGCCATTAAGATCTGATCAACTTAATTTCAACACAAAGGAGAAGTTAAGTTGAGTCACAGTATCACAAGAGGACATGAAATTTAAACTATTACTCATGTGAACAGTCTGGTTTTGCAGATTACAGTGCTGCCTTTGGATAGTCATTCACTGGTTTCTGTGGCTGGCAGTCTCTGTCATTGACACTTTGCTTGTTCCTGTCGCAACCTGTAAGTCACTTCTTGAGATGCAAAAAATAGGCCGTTGACAAGGTTAGACTGGAAATAACATGTCATAGTAAAATTCACATCAACAAACCTTGAGAGTTTGTCGGCGTGACTCATCTGGTGAAAAATGTCTCAGCATCATCTCCTACTTAATGACAGATGAACATGATGATGTCATATGCATTAAAAGTATTTGTTATTGGACTTTTCCATGCAACCTATAAAGTATAAAGGAAGGTGTACTGTACGCTGTTTGACAATATTCTGCAACTTGATGTGAACAGACTTGAGCCAGTATAGATAATTTATTTTTATTTTTATATACTTAAGCATTGTGACAGGATGTAGTGGTTTTGCGGTGTCTCGCGCTGTCTCCTGAAGAATATTGCGCAACACTTGTGTCAGCCACACCTTTCCACGCCCCCATAACAAGGGGTAGTTACATCTAAGCCAGCCTTAAAGCTTAAAGTATGGTGCCAGCAGCTATGTAGCAAATTATCTCCAGGGCAGTTCAAGTAGTAAGTAGACTTCATAGAGACATGTGGGGGACCATATTTTTACTTCTTAATGGATTGCTTCTACTAGTTCTTTTCTGTTCCTCTCGCTCAAGGTAAAACTTTTTATTGATTTCTGTGGAAATGAAAATGTTTGTTTTTTGTATAGGTGTGTACAACATGTTTTATGAGTTTGAAGTTGTCAAAATGTTTTAAATGTTGAATTTTTTTTTGTTAGAATGTTTGCAAAATGTATAAAAGTTTAATATGCTGATCTTTGTTAAATTTTCTTAAGTTAAGTTTGTTAAGTTTGTTTTCTAAAGCTGAGTATACTTATTTGATTATTCATTACCCAGATTTGGTACTTTGTAGCATGAAGTTTAATTTATACAGTGAAAACATTATATTCAACACACCATTCTTTGTAAGAAATTTTGTTATTTAGACTATATAATTCACTGAAACTCCATTTTTTTTTACCCTTACACTGTGGTCTACACTAAGTACAGTCTTTTTTTTTTCCTTTTTTTTCTCTTTTTTTTTTTGGTAACAAAACGGAAGTAGCTTTGGCATGTCTACACAGTAGTCCCAAACCTGTTTGGTGAGAATACTGAATGTGTGAAATGTTCAAATGAAAAGTATTACACTACTGTCACATTTAAATACATTTCCTTGTGTTGACAGGAGGAAACATGAACCTCCTCTGGACAAAGGGTTCATTCCATGGCTGGGAAACGCTCTTGAGTTTGGAAAAAATCCTGCAAAATTTTTGGCCCGTATGAAAGAAAAACATGGAGACATCTTCACAGTAATTAATAACCACACTTATCTTTTTAAAATCTTAATAAAGACATATTTTAAATAAAATCTGGAGATAAAAAATAAGGTTGGAATCAATGACTGTTGAAACCAATGATGTTGCTGCAGGTCTGTGTTGTTGGTCGCTACTTGACGGTGCTGTTGGACCCCAACTCCTTTGACAGTGTGCTGGATGACACAGAATGCTTGGATTTCACTCGCATCAGAGGCGAACTCATAAAAAAGATCTTCTGTCTACTGCTGCCTGGCATCGAGCCCACATCAGAGAGAAGATGGATGGAACAGTAATGATTATCTCCTTTACATAGACAGTTCTTTACATTACAATGAGAAATGCAAAATCTCACTTGTGATGTTTAATTTGTGTTCTTCAGGCATTTCCAAGGTCCCAGTCTCTGGAAACTCAGCAGTTCCATGAATGCTAACCTTCGCAGCCTGCTCCTGAATAACCATGAGTGGAAATCAGATGGTCTCTTTAGCTTCTGCTACGATCTTCTTTTTAGGTAACACGGTGCATTTCAACCTTAGTAAGATATGATGGATCAAGTTTTTAAAGAATGACAAACATGCCACTATTTATTCTGCACAGTTTCTGTTTTTTAACTTGGCCGTTGTACACAGGGCTGGTTACCTTACATTGTTTGAGAATAGAGATAATGCCGCTGCTGTCTACAAGGAGTTCCGCAAGTTTGATGATCTCCTCACCAAACTGGCTCGCCGTTCCCTGAAGCGAGGTAAACTGTGCTGTCGAAAATGTTTGCTCTTGACATGTAGTCCTTTTGTATTTGTATATAACCAGATTAGTAAGCTATGTTAACTATTTTGCTGGTTTATTTACAGGGGAAAGTAAAATAGTCAACGCATCCCGGGAGCAATTATGGAAGCTGCTGTCCCCAAGCTGGCTGGAGAGAGGCTCAGAGTCTAACTCCTGGCAGCAGAGCTACCGTAACTTTCTGCAGAAGGAGGGAATAGATGCAGAAATGCAGGAAAAAGCTATGCTGCTACAACTGTGGACCACACAGGTGGGAGTTCTTTTTTTTTTTTTTTTTATTGACAGTCAGTTTACCACTGAAATCAAAAACATGCCCACACATACAAGGTCTCCCTTTGATACCTGGAATCTGAAACTTTCTCTCCACACCCGCTACACCGTGTTCAGCCTGCAGATAGCGCAGCACCGGTGATGCAATGAATTCCGCACAACCACATTACTCAGAGCTACCTGCCTCAACCTGTAACTCAGAGTGGATTGGTGCCAGTTTTGATCGTGTGCGAATCAATTTCCATGTCGCCTTACTTTGCATGAGGATCAGTATTTACATGCGCAAAGGGAGAACTAGATTTACTACTTTATATATCCTGCATGTTCAGGACTGGTGCTACAAAACTTCAGTTTGGATTAATGAGTAACCGTGGCTTCATTTATGAAGCCTTGTGCAAATATTATTTAGTCTCATATAGCTGCAGAGTTTGAGGACTTCTTTAAGCAATATTGACACAAGTTTTAACGCAGAAAGTTGCTCGCGTGTTCGGGCAAGTCCAGAGCAGCAAGGTGTCGTTGTTGTAATCCGAGCTGCCAGATGGGGGAGAAAGCGAGCTGCGTTTGGTCTGGAGCTGAGCTTTATCTATGTTACATTTTATCTGGACCAATTTCAGCCCTGTTTTTAACCTGCTGGTCTCACTGCAACAGTGATTGTTATTTCTGCTTGTCTGGGGAAAACACTGCCAGTCTCCAAGTATGTTTGTGCATTATCATGTCTGCCAGGTTATTGGAGCATGCATTCTCAGTCTTGGATGAAAACTGGAGCACCGCTGCAGAGAACAGAGGGATTAGATTTGAGACTAGTGAGAGGTGCCAGAGGGAATGTGGCTTATACATATGTTACAGTGAGACTGATGTATTTCTGGGGGAAGTGTAATGGTGGGATTTCACTAAAGCCACCTACATCATCACAAGTCTTGCACATGCTAGAGGTTGCAGTGCATTTTCCATTTGCGAGAAACAATCAATGGTATTGACTGCAACATACTGTACATAGGCTTATGTGAGTTCATTTGTTATTTACATCATAGGAAAGACTGTGATTCAATCGGCTGTGATGTTTGTATATGTGTGTGTTTCTGCAGACACACACGTGTATTTTAATCTAAATAGTGTCCCCCTTAAAGCAGTTATTTACTACCACTGTGAAGTCTGAATATATGAGGTAGCTGCTGTTTAGCATAGCCGAGCATTTAGGCTGTGAATAAGGGGAAACAGCCATCCTGGCTAAATAACAGAAACTATCCACCATATCACAAATTAATTCTATCCACATTAATCCCGAAGACTAAAATCAACATTATAGAAACAACATATTAAGTGTATTTACAGGCAAACCAACAGATGCCAAGAGTCTCCTCATCTAAGACTAATTATGCTGCATGAAATGGGCAATGTTTTCCTTTAATAATTCCCACCCTCCAGCTGTTGGGGAAGCCAGACTCAAGTCATTATCTGTTGCATTAAATCTACTGATCTGAAGGCTTTAAGAGGGCAGAGAGACAATGTGATGTATGTCTGGTCGCTTTTGGGCATTTGCCTTGGCTGTCAATGGAGAGCTGCCCTGAGATGTGCAGAGGTAAGATGAACAGCTCCCTTAACCCACAGCAATTACTGTCTGACAGGCTCAGGTGTTTCTCACAACGAGGCCGCCAGCAGTTTCTATGGAGTGTGGACTCATTTTCTTGACTTCTCCTCCTATCTGCTACAGTTGAAGTCAGAGTTATTTGTTTGTTTTTTGTTGATTGTAACATTCAATTAGCATGTTAGAGATGGTTCAGTCAAGGCAATTTTTCAAAACTTTCTGAGATTACATCATTTTGCTGGATTAAAAGGATGCAAAAAGGAGTCAAGACATTGAATGATCCTAGCGATACAACTGGAAACGTAGTTTGCAAGTTTTGAGATCGACGACTGGTGGCTAGACTGCCTGGATGCGCCTGAAAGAGGATGCTAGAAGATTCCTGAGGAGGCAGGTGTCAAAAATCCCCGACTGACTGCAAAAGACTTGGCAAGACTTGGTGGCTGCAGGCTGAAGTTTCAGTATCTACAATAAGGTGCACATTACACCCTGCAATGCTCCATGCCTGATCTCCAAGACAAACACCTCTGCTGACCCGAAAGCACAAGAAAAGCGTCTCCAATTTGCCCAACGCTGCGTAAAAAAGCCAAAGAGGTTTGTAGGATGCTGTTCTGTGGAGCAATGAAACTTAGCTGGAGCTTCTCAGAGCCTATGGATCAGCAGTATGTCTGGAGGAGGGTTAATGGTGGTAGATCAGTGACGCTCTGGGGCTGCTTTGGTTCCTCTGACACTGGAAACCTACAGCATGTGGAGGGCAAGGTAGATTCAATCAAATAACAGGAAATCCTGAGAGAAAAGGTGATGTTGAATGTACGGAAGCTGAAGCTTGGATCTTCCAACAGGACAATGATCCCAAGCGTACCTCGAAATCCACCAAAGCTTGTTTTTTTAGAAGAAGTCCTGGAAGATGTTAGAGCGGCCATCAAAGTCGTCTGACTTGAACCCCGTTGAAAATCTTTGATGGAATTTGAAAAAGGCAGTGGGAACAAGCAAACCCAAGAACATTAGTAGACTGGAGAGCTTTGGGAACGGGAGGGGTCCACAGGAATGCTGGCAGAAGCTGCTGTCTTGCTCTGCATCACATCTGTTGCAGGTCATAAAAGGATGCTCTACTAAGTACTAAAATGTTTGTTCTGAAAGGGTCGATTTTGACACTGCAGTGTTCATTGAATACGGGATCTTCTGTTGAATTTGGAGAAACCACTTAAATTGTGTTGAGCTATTAAATGGTTCGTGTTTGATTAATTTATTTTCAACAGCTGCCTGTTTGTACATTTTGCCAATAAACCATATTTCTAGTGTGGATTGAATCACTTTGACTGCAACTCTGTAGTCACACAGCAGCGCTACAATAAAACTAAATCCTATTTTCTGCTTGGAATGTTCTATGAAGTAAATGATGAAGAAATATCACAAAAGGAAGCGCTGAATCTTGACACTTGTCTAAAGGTTTTTGGTGTCATGTTATGTCCCTTCAGTGTAACGCTGGGCCTGCTGCCTTTTGGGTCCTGGGCTTCCTGCTCACTCACCCTGCGGCCATGGAGGCGGTTCAGTCAGAGATCAGAAGCCTGTCCACTCTCCGGGATACTTCCCTGAAGCACCCCTTCACAAATCCGCTGGAAGCACACAGCACACCTGTGTTTGGTATGCAGCCTTTCTGTTATTCACCTGTGCTCTTGCACCCTGGGCTTTATCCACATCACATGAAAACAAAGACTCATTTAACTTGTTAAAAAAAAAAGCACAGTGTACTAATCAATGACAACAGCAACTGATACTTGACCTTTGGACCAAATGGATCTTGACCGACTTTTTCATATTATTCATGTCCGTTAAATTATAGCTATTCAAATGACTTCCGTACTGCTGATCAAAATGCTGACAACAACCCATCCCATGTTTTCATCTTTAGTCATCTTTTTTTTCTGCAGACAGCGTCCTGAATGAGACGCTCCGACTTACCGCTGCAGTAATGATCAACAGAGAAGTGGTTCGGGAAAAGACCCTTCGCATGGCCAACGGACAGGAGTACCATCTTAGACGAGGGGACAGAGTGTGTCTATTCCCCTTCCTCAGCCCCCAAATGGACCCACAGATACACAAAGACCCCCAGGTACTTACGTCGTAGTCCTAAAGGGATCTACTGTTGATGTGGAGACCAGCCATGATCATCCATTAAAATGCCAGGATGTCGGGATATTCTGAAGTCATGTTATAACACATAAGGTTGAGGAGACAATGATTAAATCTCACCAAATACTTGTGATAAAAGCTGATTGGTGCCCAAACTAGAGTGGCAGTCGAGACTAGCAGTCAAGTGAGATCGTTTATCAAAGTTTTCTTCGCTTGTCTTCAGTGGTTAGTGAATAATTACAGGTTATTTTTAACAGAAGGTATGGAGCAGGAGGTACACAATCAGACTTGTTAGCTAGATTTGAACATGTACACAAACACCTAAATGATGCCAGCATGCTTCATCTCCTTCACAGATGTTCAAGTATGATCGTTTCCTAAAAGAAGATAAGACAGAGAAGGACAAATTCTACAAGGCTGGAAAAGAAATGAAGTACTACAACATGCCTTGGGGTGGAGGGAGGAACGGCTGCGTTGGCAAAGAGTTTGCTGTCAGAGCCATTAAACAGTGAGTTAAAAAAAACCAAAAAAACTTTTTTTGCAATTTATCTCCATTATCTCCATCCTACACATATCACATTTAAAAAAAAAAAAAAGATTAATTTATGATCAAACATCCCCTCCCCAGATTGCCAGATCAGCCAGTCCATCTATGCTTAATATCCCCCCTTTTATTGCTTCAGTCCTGCTTTCATGTTCTCGATCATCTTTAGCAATAAGTGTAGGGTAGTAATTGCTGGAACAATATGAAAGAAACAAAGTGCATTTAGCTGGGAGAGATTTTCTGTGCCAGACAAAGCTTAAAGGTCATCTCACGTAATTACCAGTCAAAAATTTGTTATTTTATTGTCAAGTTAGTTGATGTATATGTGGTTGTACGAATATTGTCTAATTAATTCTGCTGTTACTCAATGGATTGCCATGCCTTAAACTGTTGTTTTTTTTCTCTTCTTCTACTCTTGTAGGTTTGTGTTTTTGCTCTTGACCCATTTTGATCTGGAGCTGTGCAACCCTGAGGCTAAACTTCCTCCAGTTAATCCCAGTCGCTTCGGCTTTGGGATGCTCCAGCCTGATGGAGATCTGCAGGTCAGATTCAGACCGAAGAAAATTTAGCATGAAGTGCACACTGTAGGATCACTTGAAAAATGTTGGTTGCTAAACCTCTTTTGTTAAATGTAGTGTAGCATTATTTATTTTATATTTAACCTGTATGTCGGTGAATTGAAGAAGGAATTTCTTTTGTTTTTTTTGTAAAATGATCATTTGAATAAAAGGTTTCCAAAAAAGTCTGACTGGAATTTCTGCTTTTTATGATGCTATTGTTACCTAGAAACAAGTCTTTGTGTTTTGGAGTTTTTTGTTTGTTTTTTAATATGAGGCAATAAATCTGGATTTCCACGTCACAGATTTTTTAGTGTAAAAGATGAATAAATAAATGTAGCTTTAGGAACTTTTAACTAGCTAGATAAACTATTATTTGGAGAAAAAGCCTGTTAGAAATACATGATTATTCAGTTGGAGTAATTTTGTCACAAAAAATGCCTGAGGTTTTTTTTTGTTTTTTTTTTTTACAAAACCCAAGCTCACTGTAAGCTATAAGAGCATCCAAAACATATTCACATTATTTTTAATTACATTTTACTTCATTTTTATGTACGTTAAAAGAAAATGAATCAATGTTTTGGGTTTGAAAAATGAACCGGGAGCTAACATTGTTGGCACAGAAGTCTCACAACAAGAAGCTTCTCAATATGAATCTCATCGGAGGCTTTTCTGGGTGGACTTTGTTCTACAGTCCAAAAACATGCCTCGCAGGTTGACTGTTGAACCGTCAGAGTTTGAGCACGTGTGGCTGTTTTTCTCTATGTTGGTCCTGTGGTGGACAGAGTGCACCCTGTCACAGCATCCTGATTTCAGAGGAGGCTCAGACTACAAAAACAGAAGCTGGCAGCAGAAATACGTGTGAAAAGGAAACATATGATTCAGTGACTTAAAATGTTTTCTCTGAACCAATTAAATTTCACTAAACTGACTTACTGCTCTATGGACAGGCTCTGACCCTTTAATTCAATTCAATTCAATTCAATTCAACTTTATTTATATAGCGTCAAATCACGGCAATGCCATCTCAAGACGCTTTACAGACAGAGGGGAAAACATAATGAAGGCCAATTCATAATAGCCTATATAAGGAAACCAACAGATTGAGTTGAGTCCAACTCAATCTCCCATCCTGAGCAAGCACACTGGCAACAGTGGGAAGGAAACTTTACAAAGTGAGAATAGTAAAGTACTCTGTTATAACTATGTATTAAATAGTTAAAACTGATTCCATTTAGAGATTGTTCTAGCAGTAAAACACAATGCTCTCATGCAACAATAATAACTAATAATTTATACATTTCAGGAGCATTATTGCTGCTTCCAATATTAATAGCACTCGACTTTTATATTAGGGTTTCTATCTTACTTTTTTTTTTTTTTTTTTTTTTTTTTTAATGAAAACTTAAATAATACTAAAGTAGTCTGTGCCTTTTTGACAAGTGAAGCATGAATCCTTCTGTGCTACGCAAACCAAAGTGCTGATGTAAACCTCCAGCCTCAGGAACTGCAAATGCTTTTCCATAACAGCTCAGTTATTGACTTGATACCACAAGTCATGATATCATGCACATATAGCCTACTACACGGATGGATTGTGTTTTTATGGTTATTCCAGTCGGCTACCCAGCAGTGTGTTTACGGATGCGGTGCAGAAGGAGTTAATAAGATGTGGAAAGGAGCGCGGAGCTGCCACGGATCCACCTTCGCTGAGATGCGGCGCCTCCTCACGCAGCTGACCGGGAACACAGGTAGTCTGTCCGAACGAGCTGCTGGCGAACTTGTTGATCATCGAGGGGAAACTGTGAGCTGATATGCGGTAGTAGGAAGTAGATCGTGTCGAGCATGTGTGTGCCATGTCGGAGGCAGAGGAGGGGGAAATGGGTTAAACCCTGGCAATAGTAGCCTAACAACATCGACGCCTCCTGTGTGTGTGTGTTTTTTTTAAACGCTTAGTCTTCGTCTATGGCAACGGATTGATTGTTCACAGAGCGGTTCTTGCTGGTCTGATTCACCACAGGATGACAACAACCCACCACGGTATTTTTTTAAATGCTTATTTCTATCTCTGGACTGTAAATAATATGCAACCTGTCAATTAGAATAGCTTCTGAATGTAGGAGCACTCTGCGTTCAAGCTGCACCAATATGGAGCGTTCATATGGTGAAAATAGCAGAAATGTTCAACGACATTTGCACTTTAAGATGATTGCATCCCAGCTTGTTGCCACCCTTTGTATTTATCCAGAACAGGACTGCAAAGGAAGGATAGATGTTTGTTTATTTGATTTCATCTAAGTCTTGGCCAACACCAGGGTGGAGGCTCATTAAAATATCGCCTTTCTTTTAGATGTTTTCCTGCAGCTTGTTCTCAAGTCGACATAACATCTCCAGACTAGATGCAGCCATTGTAGATCTTTATCTCGCAGACACATTGATTTATATCCTGACAGAGTCCTCAGGCCTAATTGTGTTGTGTGTGAAGTATAACAAACTTTGTGTGACAGCGATCAAAGATCACGTCTTCAGGCCCGGTGTGTTTGTTGGGGTTATATAAACACACACAAGGTGCGGTGCACAGCTGGTGCCACGTCAACCACCGTCAAAGAAAATGACTGACTTTGTCATTCTATCGTGAAAAGACGTGTTTTTGTCAGTCTTCCTTCCCAGAGGGTATGGATTTGAGGGAGGGAGTAGCGCATGCAGCGTGTTTCAGCACCACCGGACTGGACAGCGCTCCCTTTGCGCCGCGTTCATCTCTGCGTCCCACCCACAGCACTGCATGGGCGGCCACGTTCACATATACTCTATACATTCACTCATGAGGGGAAGACATTTAGTTTTGCTCTAGTATGAAAGAAATCTTCGCTCTGTCTTTGTAATTGAGATTTCTCTCCTAAAAAAGATGAAGTGTTTGAGTTTCAGCGAGGTTTCTGGTTAAGATTCTGACTAATCAAGGGTTTGGATGAGTTCCCTAATGGTTCCACTGGTGAACTTTAAACTACACTGTTGGTTCTTCATGAGTCATCTCAGGGACCCCGTTTGAAGACATATTTGTTTGTTCAGCAAATTCAAAATAATTCTAAATGAATTTAGGTTTTAATAGATGTGATAGTATTTACAATTTGGAAAATATTCAACATTTTATATCTTGAATTCCTTTGCTTTTGTGCCCATCAAGGAATTTCTGGGGTTGTCATTCAAACCGTGCAGCTCTGTGCTGCATGCCAGGCTACATGAGCTTGTAGGGATTATTTTAAATGTTGTTTGTCTCTCATTTGCTGCTTCAGATTGAGACAAATTAAAAATAAGACAGGCCTCTGTTTCTTGCATTGGTAATATGTGTGAGTCATCTGAGCAACCCCCATCTGGTCACAAAGACTTTGCAGTTAATTTGGAACAGAGAGAAAATCCTAATATTTCTAAAGAATCAATCCTTGGTTGAAATGGCTTGATGTTAAAAGAATATATTTAATCCATTGCTTGTTATTGCCAACGAAAGATGATTTTCAAATTTGGTCTTTGGGATCCTTGCTTCAGTGTAGTCACTCACAGGCACAGAAAACTAGGTTGAGAAAGAGTTAAAAAACAAAACAAAACAGCATGATAGTAGCAGTTTGAGCAGTTCAATAGCTGAGTAATTTTGCCTTCAAGTTGTTTGTCTGAATAACAGCATAGGAAAAAAATAAAAATGGTTGTTTAAAAAAAAAAAAAATCAGCAAAAAACATGTCATATGAGATCATTATTATTTTTTGTCAGTTATTTTATTTGTCACAGATGCCATAAAAAAGTTCTGAAATGTAAAATGTGAAACCTGTTCCCTGAGGTCAGAGCAAGCTGTTGCCACCCTGTTAGTTCACTGTCTGATGACTCATGTTACTCTGAGAGTTTGGGGGCAAATGGTAGAATTCTAATGTTTTTTTCTTCTTGTTATTATTATCTCGGATTCTTCCAGATACCACAATGAATGAGAAGAGGGTTTCCTGCAGTCCGTAGCCCTGGCTGTTTACACGCTTCCTCAGCTGAAAGTCATCATGGAAAAATCCTTGGAGCTGAATAAAGCAGGCTCTCGGTCAACATCGTCACTGCCACCTGAACCAGTTGACATCATTCGCAGCAAATCATGCTACCGCAGAGTCAGGCTGAATGTTGGGGGTCTCCCACATGAGGTCTTGTGGCGAACATTGGACAGGCTACCGCGAACACGTTTGGGAAAGTTAAGAGATTGCAACTCACATGAATCTTTGATGGAAGTGTGCGATGACTACAATCTTGAGGAGAATGAATACTTTTTTGACCGACATCCAGGGGCGTTTACATCAATTCTGAATTTTTACCGCACGGGCAAGCTGCACATGATGGAGGAAATGTGTGCCCTGTCATTTAGTCAAGAACTTGACTACTGGGGCATTGATGAGATATATCTGGAGTCGTGTTGCCAGGCAAGGTACCACCAGAAAAAGGAGCAAATGAATGAGGAGCTCAAAAGGGAGGCTGACAATTTAAAAGACAGGGAGGGGGAAGAATTTGACAACACTTGCTGTGCTGAAAAACGGAAGAAGCTTTGGGATCTCCTGGAAAAGCCAAGCTCATCTGTTGCAGCAAAGGTAATTACCACAACATGCTGGGTGTGAGCTGTGCGTGTAATTAGTTGATGCTAATATGAGCTATAAGTACAGATAAACATGTAAATATAAGTTTGGCTTCTTTCATTCTTTCTAATTGTCAACTTGGATCCAGTCAAAGAAAACACCACTGGAACTTTTTAATCTCTTTGGGTTGTTTTGTTTTCACTTCAAGGTAGTTAGTAGTATTAACAAGTTAAAGTTTAAGCAGCCTGTTCAGCTACACTGTAGAAGGCCAGGATTCACACATGTATGTTTCAGGCTTTAACATCATTAAAACAGAATTCTGGATCTATTGGTTCGCTTTGTGAGGTTAGCTTGTTTTGAGAAAGTTGAAACTGATTCAACTTTTCAAGTAGCAGCACAGACCTGGCTGGTGAAATTGCCTGATCCCGTGACTGACCGGCTGACCTTTAGAGGTCAGACCCACCAACCGTTGAGGATTTATATACAATATCTGTGTGATTCCTGCCTGAAAGCTGAGAAACTGTTTTAAAGCATTTGATTGTTTGATGACAATGGAACTTTTTATTTGCAGTTATTCTCAAACTCTACCTCAGCTTTTGGACATGTGTTTATTGTTTATATCTGTTCTCGTGTCCAAGGGCAGTTTGATCACTCTTCTTCTTCTAAAACTGCAAATTAGGAAACTAAAATAACAAAACAACAGAACAGTATGACATTAAATATACAAACAAACAAATCGGAATAATGTATCAATAGGGGGGGGAGGTTAGTGGTGTATTTACATGACGGCAACATATTATTTAATTAGTGTTATTTTTCATGTATTAATGTAACAAATTATATTGTAAACTAATTTGCAAGCTTCTGCATTTGATACAATCTCCAAAAAGGGAATTTCAAATGTGAATGGTACAAACACACAGCTGTAAAATCCACACTGCACTGATCACTCAAACATTACTTGCTGTTGAAGTTGACACTGTTGGTAACTTACCAGTGAATCCATGTGTGTCATTCTCTGTTTAATAGCCTATTTATTTATTTATACAATCATTCATGCATATAAAAAATGTAGCCAAGTCTCAAACAAACTTAATGTTAAAATATGTATATTCAAACGCTCACCTGGAGGTAAGGTTTCTTTTTCTACTTTGTGGTTGAAACAATGTTTAAATTTCCATCTTGAGGGGTAAAGCAAAACGCAATCAGCATGAAACAAGGCAAGAAGCTGAACTCCGAGTACTATTTGTAATATTTTTACTCAGCTGATTTCAAATTATTTCTTTTAAACCTGAGTACTGTTTGTCTTTATGTCTGAAGCTGTGAGTTGTAAAATACTAGGTTGGAGTTTAGAATATGCAGTTTGAAAATACCCAGCCTCAGATAATTTGGCCCCATAAACACTATAGAAGTGTGTTTCACTATAAACTTGTTTTATGTTGCTAAATATGAAATCTTTGCTTACAGTAGCACAAACAACCATCTAACACAATGATCAAAGCTTCTTTGTGCACATATGTATGAATGTATGTATGTATGCATGGATGGATGGATGTACAATACTGGAGAATGAGTGAAGGCAAGACGTTATAGGGAATGATTATTGATATGATTTAATATTTGCAGGATGTTTGTTCTGTTATTTTTCAGGAGAAGGAAAGTTAGTCAGCTTGCTTTTTATTCTGAAACTGCAGCTCTCTTTATAAATTCTTTAATGCGGAACCATGCACAAAAACATGCACAGATGTGCAGATTTATATCCACAAAATTGTGCCTGTACCAAACATTTACTGTTTGATTTTCTTTAGCATGACATTCGCACGACAGTCTCAAAACAGACCACATTTTGTTTTTGTTATTTTATTTTTTCCCTGTATTTTTCTGCAGTGTGTTGTTTATAAATCATGGGGAGACAAATTACGTTAGTGATATCCTGCAGAAGACAGAGATGCACTGCATGTTTATGCACAAAAACGCAAAGTTATTATCTAAAGTTGTAACTGTTGGGGTAAATTTATGTGGCAAGTGCTTGTGATGGTTGAAGATAGTTTTGACATGTCATCTCTGGACAATAAAGAAATCAAGATTTGTTGGTAATGTTTAAGTTTAGATTAAGAAGTCAGGTCACTGCAAAATTTGTTATAACAGCAAAAAAATGTACAAATCAGAACCTAGACTTCAAAGCATACATGACTGTGTTAATATACCCACTATTTAGTTGAATAAGCACAAATCCTGGCATTTTGTAACAACCATGTGTTGAGTAATTACATGCCTTTCCCTGATGCACATTATATCCATGTCTAAGAGCTCCATCTGGAAACTCCTATCAGCAGTGCTCACCCTTCAATGGTCCAAAATAACCATTTGGCCCTTAGCAGGCATTTCAGAGAGCCAAATCTGCAACAGCAACCTGGGTGACGACCACAACAGTGGTAAGCATGAAAAAGCTTTGATCATGCTCTTCAAGGTTGGACAATTATGTGGGATCAAAGAGGACATGCTTTCTTTCCACTGCTGTACCACCATGCACCGTTTTAGCTTGCAGCTAGCATTGTACGGGAAATGGAAATTAAACTGTTTGCAATTTGTGCTGGCTGATGCTTTGCAGTGGGAATTTGTGAGAACTGTCAGCTCTAACCCACAAACAGTCTGAGATGAGTGTTGCAAGTCTGTCAGTGAAATGTCTTCTTCATGGTAATCAAAGAAATGAAAAATCAATCTTCATTGCATTTGAGCTAAGAAGGAGCTGTAGCATACAAAAAGAGGATGACCGCTCTGAGTTAACCATCCAGTGATATCTCCACTCTGCCACTTTGATTTCTACAGTTAATCAGACATATTAGCAGAAAAGCATTTTGAAGAGCTGGAAAGAGATGGATGGATTCATCTTCACTTTGAACAGTGACACAGCAGATTGTTACTGCAGTGTGTCTTATGTAAATCTACACCTTTCATTATCTACCCAGTGAGAGCTAGTCCACACCCAGTGCTTCCAATCGGGAGTGTTCAGATGTTAATCATCGCTTTATTAGTGGTAAGAGACGTTGGTAAAGAATAGCCTAGCATAAAAACATAGCGACCACCTCCCAGCAAGTAGTTTATCAATTGCTAATTAGCTTAAAAGGGTAACCTGAAACCACAGACCGAGCTACTAAAAGCATAGACAGGGGCTTGATGTATTACCATAGGATTCTTTAAACAAGCAGCCATGGGTTTGTTGAGTGGTCCAGCTTCAACCACAGACTCAGTGTAAGTTCATCCGTTTTCTCGATTCAGAGACAGAAATGTAAAAACCTCAAAAGCTCGTGAGGAATTTTTAGAGATGGACACAAAACAAATACAGTAGTTACTAAGCAACAAAAGTACAGTTTTATCATCAGTGAAGAAATGAGTACTGAACATTAGTATATTCATGTTTCTTTGTGTGTTTTTTTGTTGAAGCTTTCCTGTCACACTTTAATGTCTTTCCTATAAACTAATACAAGGAGGCGAGTAGAAGCTGCAATATTAGGATGTTCACGGAGAAAGTCAGGCTCATATTGTCTCTGCCGTGTCTTCCTTTTTACGCACTGTCTTATATCTCTCCTTCCTTCCTTCCATTCATCCTTCCTTCTTCTCTTCCTCCTTTCCGTTCTTTTTTACTCCCTCTCTTCCTTGCTTCCTTCCTCTCTCCCTTCCTTTCTTTCTTCCTTCCCTCCTTCTCCGGGCTCCTCTGCTATACCTCAGAGTAAATGTCAGGGAAATGCCACATTAATTATTCTCCAGGAGACTCTGAACCCAATTTGAATCTTCCCTTTCTGTGTTTACATTCTTTGCGAGCTTCTTTGTCTGTCTCTTGCTCAAATCAGATTTGAGTCACCATAAAATGCGATTGTGTCTGACTGCTGGCAAACCAGTGCCTAACATACGCCTGACACCAGGAGAGGACGTTTTCACCAGCAGTTTCTCTGGAATGCAGCCTCAGATTTAGATGTTTCTTGCTTTCAGTAATTCCAAAACTAGGATTCATCATCACATTGAAATGCTGATTATTTTAGTTAACAGTATCTGTATTTATTTTTTGTCACTGCAACTAACAGTAAAAACAGAGCAATAGTTCACAAAGTATGAATGTTAGTCCGTTGAAAAATATTTGAAAATATTACTTCAGGAGAATTAATCAAAATGTTTTCCTTTAAGTAGATTTTCATTTCTAAAAGGCACATACATACATCAAACCCAATAAGCAAGAAGAAGCACTCAGAAGGCGCAAACATCCGCCAAAACCATTGTAATTTTTTAGAAATGTATTTATGTTTTTCTTGCCAGTGATTGTAGGCATTATGATTGAGTTAAAAGTTCTAATGGAAAAATGATCCCTTTCTGCCCACAGTCAGGAATCCTTTAAAAGATTCCTGGATTGAAGCAGTGATCTGGATCACACTCTAATCAGTCTGTCCTTATTTCATTTCAGAGATTTGAAAACTGTTTCCCAAAGAAACCAAAGCTGAATATGAATTGTGTGCCTGTTTTTATCCACCTTGCAGAACAAAATATAGAAAATCACCTTTTTTTTTTTTTTAGTGGGTGTTGTACATCAGATGGCAGACAACAAATTCTGCTCCTCTTATGTCACACTGAAGATGACACATAAATGTGACTTGGCTATTTTCCTATTCATAAATCAGTTTTAAGCAGAATCCATGACATGAAGCAACTGGGAGAGAATCTGTCACTGTTTCTAGGAACTGGGAAGTCACAGCTGGTCAGATCATGTACAGCAAATCATTAAAAACACAAGACAAAAATGAAATGTTTCGTATCAGTTGCAGGGTTATCTACAGTCGCAGTGTTGAGGTTTGAGAGATTTTAAATGAAAAACAGAAAAACAGCACTTTAAAAAAAAACCTCATTTTTTATGCAAATATGGCTGTTGAGTCCAAAGATATGTATGAATCCTAAAATTCATTTGCAGAAATGAATAAAATCCACAGCACACACAGATTCTGCTACTGTAAAACATTTTTAAAATCCAGAATTTTCAAAACAGCTAAACTTATAAGTGTTTTACTTTTTTAACAATTGCAACAGAATTTAGACAGCTCTGTCGATTCCTTTTTCACAAATAGCTCAAGGCTTGCTCATTCTTATGTTGTCTGAAAGTACAAAATATCTGACGTTGTTCGTGGATGGGTGCATACACTGACTGGCAAACCTTTTCCCTACATGCACTGCAGATTTTAAGTGCTTTTATGATAGTTTATTCATTTTCATAAAACTGAGTGTGGCTTTAGCTCTCACCTTTATTTGTCACTATCTTCACAACATAGCAGAAGGGGAGAGACCACAAACCAGTTTTAAGCAACTAAGAGGAAGACTGCTCATGGCAAGGCAAAAGCTTGGTAGCTGGCAAAACAGAGATTTTTATTAGGCATTGCATGTGTCACAGGTTGTTTGGTGTTTCCACATGTGAAACCTTGTCTGCAGTGCAGGAAGTGAAGTTAGAGGTCTCATCAACTATAAATATTTGAAATATGCAGCAATCTTGTGTAACGTTGCACTTTAGTGTTGCAAATGTTTGAGTGTATTAATGTAAATATCTAAACATCCAAAACCATTTTGAGGTTTGGTTCCTCTCATGACGCAATTGATTAAGATAATTGACAACAGCTATTCCTTGTGCTGGTTCTTAACCAGTCACATCAGCTCTTCTTTAAAAAAAGAACAGGTGTGTTTATTGCGCTGTTCTCCAGATGCTCAATGTGTCCATTGTTGTTTAGCTCTCATGCTCTTTCTGAATCAATTGACCTTAAAGATAGACACACACACACACACACACACACACACACACACACACACATATTTTTTTTTCTTCTTAAATGAAAGGATATATCTATCTATCTATCTATCTATCTATCTATCTATCTATCTATCTATCTATCTATGTATATATATATATATATATATATATATATATATATATATATATATATATATATATATATAGATAGATAGATAGATAGATAGATAGATAGATAGACAGACAGACAGACAGACAGACAGACAGACAGACAGATAGACAGACAGACAGACAGACAGACAGACAGACAGACAGACAGACAGATAGATAGATAGATAGATAGATAGATAGATAGATAGATAGATAGATAGATAGATAGATGGCCACATATGAAACAGTACTCTTGTTGAATGGGCTACATGCTTTAAGGCTACGAGGACTTTGATGCAAGGTTTTCCACAATTCTCATCATTTATTCCTAAAGTACTCATTAACATCATGTAGAAGGTCTTTGGGTGTGTGCTTTGAAGGTACTGCTTTTTTTTTTATTGTGAACATAATTCATGATGTATTGAACAAAGCAGCAGTATGCATCTTTTGTACCTGTGAAAGCATTAAACATCATGTATGTTTCAAAGAACACAGATAAACATATAAGTGAAGTTGAGTATTATCAAATGTCTCGTGCATGTCTCCTGCAGGAAGCGGTTTAGTGACCAGGTAACACTAAATGCATTAATTGTGCTCAATGAAAGAGTAAGAGCAATTAGCATATCAGAGTTTTTTTTTTCTGGGTTGCAGAGATATAAGCTTAAATCTTATGTTTGAGAACACTAAGTTCAACAGCTTTTTGCTTTCATGCTGGTTGCTCTCTGGCTGCCACACCACCTCCCCGTCAACAGCTTCGGCCCCTAAGTGTCTCTTCTGACTTGCCTCAAAGCCAGGCTCAAATGCAGCTTTAAAAGCACAAGTACATTGTCTGATGATCACAGCTGAAATTAGATAAAAGTACTGGTAAGTAAATTGTTCAATTTTTTGGACTTAGCAATAGGACATAAGACAGACAGGACAGGGGGAATGAAATACATCCAATCACATATGACCTTATATCAATACAATGAAGCAAAGGCTAGTTACCATTTAAACTTACCTTTGTATTTGCATTTGAACGAGTGAAACAATCTCTCTGGAGTTTTGTTTTTTTTGTTTGTTTTTTTTTTTTTTCAAATTTATTTTTAGTCACCAGAGGGTTATAAATAAATGATACACAAAATGTCATATATCTTCACTCCTCCAGTCAAACAAATGACATAAAATAAAAGAAACAAAAACAGACAGAAACATTTCATTGCAGACAAGTCTTAGCATAGACACCATGCCTTAGAAAATCATTAAAATCAAATTCTATATGAGATTGGCAAATTTTAAAATGTTCTGAGGATCTGCCTTTATTCCTATAATGAATCTTGTCAAGTGTAAGATAGCTCGAGAGCTAATACTGGGGGTTTAGGTTCTTTCCACATCAAAGTTATACATTTCCTAGCTGCCAACAATGGAAGGTCTATATATGTACATTGATATTTATTCCACTTGTCAGACACACTAGTTCCCAAAAGACATAAATGTGGGGACAAAGGGACAGTTATACCTAAACGATGAGACATCAACTTGGTAATAGAATTCTAAAATTAATGTAGTGCATCACATGACCAAAACATCTCTGGCGTTTTTAATGGATTATAAGATGATTTGAAATGTAAAAATAACTTGGTGTTGCTACTTCTTCCTTGAACAACCCAGAATAACACACGCGACCACATTGAAAGGCTTTGGAGATAACAGTAAGAAGTAAAATGTTTTGATGAAGGCAGTGTAGCAGTCTGAGCTACTATTAGAGCTGTAATGTTAATTTATTTTGCCAGAACAAACAAAACCATATTTTTTTTATGGCCATGATTTTTCTTTTGTGCTGAATACATTTTTGAGCCACGAAGTGCTCTAACTTTTATCCAGATAGACGGTGGCACACAGAATCTGTGTATTTGCTTAGTGGTTATGATGCTGATCTTACAATGCAAAAAATGGCTTCCTCTCCTCTTCTGCATTCTCACTGCCAAAGTCAGCTGCAAATCACAGCCAACAACAGCTTGGAGAACCAAAATATTCTATATCAAAGCCATGAGGAAAATGTTTCTAGTCACAAGATATAATCAGTTTAGAGGGAAAACAAAAAGAAATACTTAAATATTTGATGACAACAATCCAGTTTAATATTGTTGTTTCAGTAACTTGAACTTAAATCTGAATTTACACAGTTTTGTTTGTTTGTTTTTCTTTCTTTTTGGTCAAACAAACTGTTAATAAAACATTTCCTTATGATCAACTTAATACTAGAGGAATTGTAATTTCATGGACATATTCTGACCAGTAGGTATCTGTTTGCAAGCTTGCAGCATTTCGTGGAGGAAGAACGCAGAGCAAGTTAAAAAGTAAATACAACATCTAACATAACATGAACATTTTCAAGGTATCTAGCAGAACACTTGTCCTACATTAGCTGACTGCAAATTCATGCATGGACACAGAAAGAGACAATAGACCAAAAACTAAATCCTAGAAAAATAAGACTAGAAACGAGAACAAAGCAACCTCAGAGCCTTTATAATGAAATTATTTGTATCTGGCACAAATAATCTCAGCATAGAACAGTGAAGCTCAGGCCATAAATGTGCTGATGTCATCATTTCTTCTTACAGAAGTTTTTGAATTAAACAATAAGAGATCAAAGCAAAACAAAACAAAAGCAGCCGAAGAGCTCAGGCTTCCACCGAGAACCTCATTTCCACTCATGTTGAGAGGAATTCTTTAAAAAAAAAAAATGCCTGAGTCCACAATTACTTTGATATCACTAACAAAATTCAGTGGGAACACAGATAGACCAAGACCCATGCTCAGAAAACATACAAACAAAAATCTCATGAAAATCTGCCCGCCAGTTTTTGCATAAAGTTGCTAAGAAACAGATAAACATGTACAAAAACAAAACCTCCTTGATAGACGTAAGTATTTTTCATTCCAGGAAAGGAAATTAAAATTTTTGTGATGATTATTGTTGTATCTTTTTTTAAATTTTTATTTTGTATTATTACAAATGATAGTCAGAACAAATAAAACTATAATTTATGCTCAGGTTCTTGTTTTGCGGAGCTTTGGCTGAAGGCAGAAAAGACTTTTTGTACATGTTTTGTTCAAGCTGCCCTGAAGCATTTCTTTGAACGTCCTTCATTGTTTCCTCACCATCTTGTGTAGGTAGGAGGTTTGAAGAAGGGTCTGTTTTGTTCAGCAACTTTTCCTGCACAATAATTAGATTATATCAAGATTAGATTAGATTAGATTAGATTAATTTATTTCATTTCACACATGGCACTGCACAACACAACAAAACCGAAACAAAACAAAACTAAATCCACCTTATTGCACCACCATGATAGAAAAGGAACAGGAAGAAGTAAAAAATGACAGTGCCTGCCACTTATTAAATTAATTAATTAAACAATTAATTAAAAATTAAGAATCTAAATATTGTTATTATGTAAATATCCACTAAAGTCTCTATTTCCATAGAAATAATCAGGTTCATAAGTTGCAAAATGCACTGCAGTGGTTTAATAGTGGCTAACTCTGTTGTCTGTGGAAGCTGTGTACAGTGAGATTACTGGAACCAGCATGAATAGAAGGGTGGGGGGTTGTGGGGTGGGGGTGTTAACTAAAAGATGCTAAAAATATTCCATGGGTTGAAAGAAACAAGGGGGAAATTATTCTCTGAAGGGTTTAATGTTGCAAGTCATCCTTTGTATTTTGTTCATATTTTATCTAAAAATATTCATTGATGTAGTTTTGGGGCTTTTCAGCTGAAAACTTGTGTGAACAGATATATTCTTAAGGTGCCAGGAATGTACAGTGTGATTTGTGGTTATTGGTGTGCTCCTCGCTGCCACAGGCTTTACATTTGACATATTTTAAGCTGTTCAGCCCAATTACAATTTTTTCAAACATGACGATAAAATTAAAAAATGTCAACTCGAAAGAAAGAGCATGAAAATTTAAAAAAAAAAAAAAGACAAAAGCGAAGAAAGAAAAATCCGTTTTTAGACTTTCAAGGAAAATGGAAATTCTGTGCAAAAAGACTTTTAAATCCTAAATCATTTGAGAAAACACATAATGTGGAATACCATTCTTAAATACTGCAATGACAGATTAGTTTATTACTGTTTAATAAGATTTAGCTTTAGTTCATTCTCTAATTCTCTTTTGATATTGCAGGTTGATATTATGATTATGTGAATATATATTTTATATCCCCTGCACATCCTCCTACATTGCCAAGAGGAAAACTTCCTGTATTATGACCACCTCTGGCTCACAAAATACTTACTAAAAACCATGTTCAGGCCAAGAACTAATGTCTGGGTCACATGTGATCTACATAACAGCTGCTTTAGCCGTAACTGAGTCATGAATGCCAAAAGTAGACATGATTGAACCCAAACATGTCGGTTGGGTACCCATAGATGGTGACAACGGTTATTTATACAAACCAGTAAATCAACCAGTTGTGAAGAAAAAGCATTCAACCACCTTTGTTTTCCAAAATTTCATGTTCATCTGAAATGTCAGGTACAACTAAAGGCACATTTGTTTGGAAAACAAAGGTGGTCTAATCATTTATTCTCTATAACTGGATACTAAGATTTACTTTCATTCTTCCACAGAATGTTTACAACCTTTAATTTCTTCTCTGGCAACAGAGGAAAGGATGTTAGTATTAACA
The DNA here is from genome assembly GCF_933228915.1 of Telmatherina bonti. Taxonomy (NCBI): domain Eukaryota; kingdom Metazoa; phylum Chordata; class Actinopteri; order Atheriniformes; family Telmatherinidae; genus Telmatherina; species Telmatherina bonti. The sequence goes on from NC_136624.1 coordinate 29,049,305, forward strand.
TCTAAACCTCGTGATAAGGCTGAAGGAAATAAATTAAGTTAAATATGTGAGCACCACAAAGATAGATGTTCCAGCCCCATTTACTGGATTCAAACATGTACAAGCAATCTCTGTGTAAATTAAGTATGTAAAGTACTTTACTTTGTGTCTGAATAAATCACCCCATATTTCAAATTGTCACAACATCATGTAAAAAGTACAAAACATTAAGCCTAAATAAAATTTAAACACAGCTCAAACAAATAAAACTTTCTCCTTCCACAGTTTACATGAACACATTAAACATGCAGACAAAAAGGATTTTTCTACAAGGCTATAAGTTTTTTCTGCAGTAAATTTGGCAAACGACTCTGTGGGAATTGATTGGCTTTTGCAGCCAGCAAGAAACTGCAGTTTTTTGGCTTCATCTTTCAGCCTTGGCAGTTGCTGTTTGATTGTCACAGATGAATAGAATACACTTTCACTCCATAGAAATGTAGATGGTAACACATGGGAGGTAGGGAAGAATCGTGCATTGCTGCTTCAAAGCGAGGCGAGCTCCTTTGTTCATTCAATTTGTAGTTGAGCTGTTATGAGAGCACTGAGTGAAAACACGAAGACGTCACTGCCTGCAAGACGAGAGAAGACTGGAAGAGAAAAGACTGTAAAACGGGGAAAATAAGAATAAAGAAAGACCAGGGATCAAGAGACCTGGAGAGTTGGAGATCGTAGACATGACAGAGAAAATACTGTGTTGTATGTAAGCTAAATTTCAGCCAGTAAAACAGAAAACCAAGACAGATTTGTGACTAAGAGAAAAATGTGTAAAGTGCTTGAAAATGGAGAAAAGCTCATTGTTTTAGCTTCTGAGAAGAAGACTTGAAATTCCAGGATGTCACCTATTAAAGTTGTGGTATTCAGCAAATTCCTTTCTCTTTCCGGTGTGGGAATTAATGTGCATCTTGGGACTGTGTCTGTAGGGCCTCACGTGACAGCTAGAACAATAATTTCTCTGTTCCACACTATAAACAATGCTTCACTTAATTGCTTAGGTCTGAACTGGATTGTAGACTATTAAAACATATTCATATATGTATATCAATATAGATATATCAATATATACACACACACACACACACACACATACATATAGATATAGATAAATAGATAGATAGATAGATAGATAGATAGATAGATAGATAGATAGATATTGATATATATATATATAGATGTAATTATGAAAAAATAGCATATATCTTAATAGAAACTGATGTGCTTTTAGTGTTTTATTAAAATTTGATGCCAAATTAAAATGTCACTTATGAGAGGCCGTCAGCACATTCAAGGTAGTGAATGATCTAATCTTAGTACAACAATTCCAAGTTTGAGAAACACGTACAAGGTGCTTTTACACATACAGAAAAGTCCACAGTATATAAACACTATGAGATTATAAAGCATGACTGACTCCTCAATGTGTTCTAACAACAGCTTTTTTCTGTTGTTTTTTTTTTTTTTGGAAAAGCTTTCGAGTATAACTTTATCTGAAGTCACAATTAGAGATAGAAAACTATGGCTTGTCTCTGGACTAAATCGAATTCTAAATGCTTATATGAACGGCAAGTGTGCATGTTCCTACAAGTAAAAAGCACAAAAGACAAGGCAAGGTTTTTTTTTTTTTAAAGCATCTTAAATACAAGGCAATTCAAAGTGCATTAAAATCATTACAGATGTTGTAAATAAGCATAAAAGACAACAACAAAGAGCAAAAATCACAATAAAATCATAAAGTAAATTAAAATATTTAAAGCAACATTAAGCCTATGAAACCCAATGGATCAAATTTAATACATACTTGTTACAATATGCAATATTAATAAAAACAATTATTTCTCATCTTGACGTGTATTGATGGGCAAACAAAACCCTCCCTCAGAACAGAATTACAGAAGACAATGTGTCTCAGGTACAAATAAAATATATAACACCAAAATGTAAATAATAATAATAATATTACTCATTTTAATAAATCCATAACAGGCAACTATTCTTACTTTGACATGTGACATGTGTTTTTCCTCTATGAAAACAGAAGGTTGTGTCAGTGGAGGGTACAATATATTTTATTGAAGAGATGGTACTTTAAGTTTTACAGTTAAAGTGAGGTGGAGGTTGTGCTGGCTGGTGAAAGGCTGTCTTACTCAACGATGTAAAAATATGACAAGGAAGTCTTTCAGCGGGTGATTAATATTGCAACTCTGTCAGTTATTCTGAATCAGTGGGGACCCTAGAGGCGGAGTACTCAACAGTGCATGTCTGCTGAGTCACAAATGTCCAAATGATGAGGTACACTGTACAGCAACAACGATTGAGCAACAATAAAAACTTTAGGGTGAAGTTCCTTTTTCCAATAATCAACATGAAGCTGGGAAACATATGCAAACTGAGAAGATTTCCCAACTCTAAAGCTTCTGTTGACACAAATAGTTTTTCTTCTGTGATGCAAAGGAAATTAGCACATGGTGACAACTTCAGTGTCCTGTACCTTATGCTGGATAGTCAAATAAATTAATCCATCCATTAATCATCTTCATGGAATCCTTTGAGCTCTCAAACATTGATTCTTTCTTATTTTGATCTGTCTTATATGGGGGTCACATGAATTAAAATCAGCACCCATGGATATGTTAACTGGGACATTTGGAATAGCTCAATATTTTATGGTACATACAGGTTTTAGGGTTTTATATATATATATATATATATATATATATATATATATATATATATATATATATATATATATATATATATATATATATACGTCTTTTAAATGAAATATTTTAGTTAAAGGTAGAAAACAACAACAACTAGGGGTAACAATCATTCTGTTAACAACACCAACATCACATCTAAATCCTGTTGGTGGTTTTCTTGTTGATATTTTAACACTGCCTGTTACCACTGAACTTTTATTTGGTTGTGTTTAAACAATCATATCAAAGGTTAGGGTTAAAAGTCAAAAATATTTAATCATTGTTACGTAAACATTATATACCTGTCATGGTCAGGACAAAAGTAAAATTCATTTAAAAATAACACACATGGGCACCATGTTTATTAGGGCTATGACGATGTGCTTTTGTACCAATTTGATTCGATTCCAATTTTTTGGGTGCCTATTCGATTGAAATTGTGATTTTCTCAATTCTTTGATATTGCTGATTTTTGTAGATTAAAAAAAACCCAAAAAACAAATAAAACTTTTTTTTTGCTCATATCTTTTCTTGAATTGAATTAGGAAAAAACAACACAGTATCAAGATGATCATTCTACTTCTATGATGCCCAAGATGACAAGTAAAAAATACAAAAAAAAACATAAAAAACCATAAAAATGACAAAAGATTTATAATAGATTATTTTTATTTATTTGAAAAAAAAAAAAAAGATTTAAAAAAAAATAAAGAAAGAAATTTTCCCACCCCTCATATTTGTACTTCTCCTGAAGTTGCTCTCCAGACCACTAGAGGTCACATGCTCTTTTAACACAGTTAAAAGTCATTTCTGCCTGCATGAACAAACAACTAATGGGTTGTTTTTGGGGAAACAGTTGGTATTTCATGACAACTCTCGTTTTCTTCAGGGCTCATAGTCCAGAAAGTAGAAAATAATTACCGCTGGTTGGTTATTCCTCACAGACTATTTGGTTTATGTATTTGCTCCTTAAACTTGCACTGAGCTCAGCCCAGGCCAGTGCGGACTGTCAGTAGTAGCCGTTATGTGGATCTGCTGCAGTAACAGTAACGTGTTTGCTTCAGTGTTACAAGGATGTTGGAAATGAATACTGCAGTAGGAGCACAGTAGAGCAGCACAGTGGACAGTTTTTTTTCTTTTCTTTTTTTTTGTAAGAGAAGATATGGATCCTGACTGCAGAGGATTCTTAAGAGACGCTGTCTATTTGCTATGCACCTTATATACCAGCACAACTCCAGCTGTTTCTTAAAATTGCTCATATGCTTTACATTAAAAATATATATTTTTGCAGTGTACAATATTTTGTGTTTGCTGCCAGCTTTCATGAGCATATTTTGCAGTTTATGTCTTTAGGAAAGCATAGTTTGTGGCATATAGAAGATTTTATTTATTTATTTATTACCATTTTTTTTTAAACTCTCAACACATATTTTATGCAATAACTACGATTTTATATATATATATATATATATATATATATATATATATATATATATATATATATATATATATATATTTTACAGTTATTGTGTAACTGCATTACTATATATATATATATATATATATATATATATATATAAAGTAATGCAGTTACACAATAACTGTAAAAATTTATATATATATATATATATATATATATATATATATATGTATATATAAATTTTTACAGTTATTGTGTAACTGCATTACTGGGCAGAAACAATAAGCCTTTTTAAACTGGTAAAATATATATATATATTTTTTTATTTATGTTTGTCAAAAACTTCTCCTCTTGCTAAAACACAAAGCTTCATGCAGACTGATAAAACATTATTTGCCCCTATCAAATGAATCCAGGTTGTGGGTAAGAGAAATAATTCAGGGACAACTTCTGGCTTGAACACATGATACTGCTTTATTATTAGCTTGCACTCAGTCACACAGAACAGGACTACTCAAACAGTGAGTTTGCATTTTCCAGTCTCAACTTTATCACTTTGCTTCCTCTCTACTATAACAGTAGCACAATATATTCTGAACAAACCAAAACTGATCTCATCTCGTTCACTTACAGTAAAATGACACGGACTTGCCTGTATATGCTGATTTGTGCATAGAGTTGAATTACTTTATGTACCTTCAAGCTGTGCTCTTATTGGTGGAAAGTTTCATGTTTGCTTGAGCATGACATGTTGTCACTTCATGGTCTGATTTTAAATAGTTGGAAACAATGCACAAGAGGACGTTTAAGTACAAAAATCATGTGCTTAAAGCTGCCCAATTACCAAAACTTGGAGGATTTGCATGTTAATTTGAGTGTAGCTCTCAAGGGATTAGCAGCATAGACACTAAAGGCCTCTGATCTGAGCTTTCATAAACTATGAAATAGGAACTCTCATGTTGTTGAGCTGAGTGTGTGATGTGCAGTAACCATGTGTTTGAGTGCAGGATTAAGATTAATCTTGCATCATGTGGCCCCAGCTTTGTGAATAGAATCCATGACATTCAGGTCGGACAACTCTTTGTTTTTGTTGCTGTTTTGAAATTTTTTAGCTCTCTCTCTTTCTCTCTCTCTCTCTCTCCATTTATCTTTGCGTCTTTTCTTTTCACAGCCATTACTGAAATGTTTTAAAGTTCTCTGTCACCATCGCCATGGTAACTGTCATCTCTGAGACTTGCAGCTGCTGTCTATTCATGCGCTGGTGTTGATTGACTGTATGAGTATAGAGTTGTGTGTGTTTCTCTCGCTGTCTCCATCTCTAGTTGCTTTTCAAATCAATGCTTTCCGCATGTTTACTTTTTTTTTTTTTTAACCATTTTGTGCTGATGTTTGCAGGGTACACCAGGATGTTCTCCGGTTTCTGTAATAAATAAATGATCATGTGCTGCAAAGCTGCGTGAACTGCATCATACATTCATTAATATCACACTGGTCGACACATAGCAGCAATATCACTGAACAACATGATTGTCTTGCGTCTCTATATTTTTGGCAACATATTACCTACACCACAACTAAAAATAAATTATTGCCGCGATGTCTTACGCATTTAATTTACTGCAGGAAGAGGTAATGATTTATTGCTCTGATTTCCTCAATCCAGAAAAAGTCTCTGCACAACACTGATTGCTCTGTCTTTGTTTTCCTCCCAGTCATTGCAAATGCCGTGTCACCCAAGTTAGAATTACTGTGGAAAACAGCTGCCTTTGGCACAGCGAGCCAGACCCTATACTGTTTCTATTTATACAACCACCACGGACCAGTCAGAGTTTAAATATAGATGCTGAGTCTGGATTCTCTTCTTCATCTGAAATGCATGAATAATTGAGAGGGAGAGGAGATGAGGTGGGATTCATTCAGGAGATGGATGGTGCAAGCATAGATTTCCTACCTACATTAGCTGTTTAGCGAGGATGGCTGTGGTGCACTGTGCATTCAAAGACTGCACGAGTTCAGGGAAAGTTTGATAAATACCCCAAATTTGTATTATTTTAGGCTGTTCAACAACCTCATTGAACTTATTCTTATTTGCCATTTTGAACTGTAATATGTAGAAATGGACATTACATGTGAGGATCAAAGGAGTCTGTTTTCTGCATTCAGTTGTTAGCAGAGCATGTTGGCATGTTTATAATTTGCACATACGGAAGTAACTCAGATTGGTGTGAAAGACAAATGGATGATGTGACAATAATTTCCTCACACAGACCTTCTCCCAAACATCATACATGTTTTCCATCTATGACATGCACAAGATGGCTAGAAGAATGGTAGTCATGATCATGGGGCTGCTAGCATGATCTCCTAAAGAGAGCCCCAAAATACAAGTTACACGCCTCAGCAAGATGTTGTAGGTTAAAACAAAGGAGACTCTGTTGTTAAGAGGTGATGCAGTGTGGGGAGGCCACAGCTGAGCCCCTGCAAATGTGTCTGTGTGTGTGTGTATTTCAAGCTATCATGCTGAGGGAAATGTGGAAGACACAGTCTCCTCCCGTCTCCATGGAAACCCCGTCTCTTTCACAGGCAGAGAGACAGAGCTGTTCCACATTCTGAATCAGGGGTGTGAATTATTCCACATTATTACTCACATACTATTGACCACTGACAATAACATTTCCAAAGAAAATGTAGACCAGTGGTGTAGAAATGATGATGCCAGTTGAGATGCACAGGATGCAAGCATATTTAAATAAGGATGATACCTAACAGAATTATAGGTGCTCTTATTCCTCTCCAAAACTAATTATGGTAATTTATTCAATAAAAAAAAAAGAAAATCTGTGTCATAGGCCACTAATAAATAACTAACGTGACAATCTGTGCTGAAATACAAAGAGCCTCCCTAATACCTAAAGACTGAACAGAGACTAGAGTATGACAGACAGTTCAAAGCTTGGTAAGCTTTCAGTAAGGTGCAAATCAGGGGTAGGAGTGAGGTGGGGACACAGAGGGAGACTCTGTCAGACTTGCTTTTCACAAGCAGGTCCATGTAGCCACCTCCTGTTGAGCTTCAAGAGGGTTGTCATGGTGACAGTGGCTTGCGGCAGAGGCTGGGAGAGTGTTGCATGGTATCCCTGAGGCCTTCGATGTGGCTCAGGGGATGATGGGAAAGCAAGTCAGCTGTCAGGGGATCTCGGTGTTCAAGCTCGACCTGGATTTACTCAACCAAAAAATAGATACACCTTTACTAAAATTGCTTCAGAGGAAAGGGTTGGATGGAAGTTTGAGAGCAGTACCTGCCGTCATTATGTTGGTATAATTTGCTATCTGAGGGAATACTGGCATAGTGGAGACAATGGGCTCACAGGAACAAGAGCTTCCACTTTGTCTGGTCCCCCTGTTGCTGCCAATTAGACAGGTGCCAGCAGGACCACAGGGAGCTCTGGAAATCCTGAACTGTCAATGGGAATACCACATAACCCTACATTCACACTTAATGTAGTGTGAATACTAATCCGAGCTGCTTCTAAACAAGGGTGTCTGAAGCTGATGAACAATTTTTCAAAACTGCTTCAAGTGACACTGCTGATAGAAAAAAAAATCTTTACAGTTATAGATGAATCTGAAACCTACAGTGTAAACATTATCCAACTCTGTTTAGTAATTTGCTTCTATTTCCTAAATTGGTTTGATCTGATTAACAGTTAATGGTAAGAAAGATTAGTTTGCTCAAATATCTGACAGTAAAGTGCTTCAATAACTAATTGTGTTTTTCTTTATTCGTTTATGATTCTTCTCCTTTTATGCAAGTGTTCAACTACAGTGTTGCCTTTTTGTGATTAATGGAATGACCTGCTTATTCAGCATATGCATGTTATCACCTGAGCTCATTCATTTGGGGACATAATGTTGCTGAACCTAGACCCGACCAACTGCAGCAACCCCCCCACAGGCTTGTGGGCCACTAATCATAATGGGCGCATCTCTTCATCTGTCTCTCTTCTTACCCTGATGCATCTATCACTCTAGAACAGGGTAAATCTGAACCACATGGCTTTTTAACCGTTGTTCTACAGTCCAATATTTGTGCTTCCTAGCGAACTGAAGCCTTTTCCTTCGGTTAGCTTCACTTATTAGTGGCTTCCTTATGACTATGGCTACACAGGTATTCAGTCCCAATCCCTTGAGCTGACTTCACATTGTTCATGTGCAAATGTTCTCACTTTCAAACGGCCCTGAGTTCGACTGGTGTTTTTTTTTTATTTACAGTTTTCAGCATAAAAACTAGTTAGTGATGATAAGCAATGTGTATTTAAAGCCTTAGATGTAAAATATTTCCGAAAACTGCTTAAGTTTTCCTTCCTGCATAGGATGAGGGGTTTAACTGAAGAGAAAATTTTGTTCAATGCAACTCGTTGATGTCCTTTGCTAGATAACTTTTTTATGAACTGGCTTATATAGATACAGTTGTAAACGACCCTATTGTGGATCATGTAATGAGCTTGTTTTTATTGGATTATGATTGGATTACAATGGTGGGGTGGCAGTGTCAAGACAAGTGACAAGATAAGTGGCCACTTGTCTTGAGACCTGGTCTGTGGTTCGAGTCCTGCTCCCCTATGGTGCTGCAGCCACAAGGGGGACACGATTGTTATCTGAGGGCCGATCAAAAACCTAGAAGCCTGGATAAATGCAGAGGGTTGCGTTAGAAAGGACATCCATTGTAAAATATGAGATGGTTTGCCAAAAGAGAAACAACAATGACATCATTGGACTGCAATGAATTGGAATTAACTTGATCATATCTTTAAAAGTGTCTTGAAATTAACTGTGCCACTCAATAATTAATTATATTTCCTATTGATATCAATTAGGACAAAGTCCAATTTGAAAGGTGAATTCAGCGTTCATGGCATACATGCTTTTTACTTTTTTTTTTTTTACAAATGTACAAAAGGTGTGTTGTCTTTAGAGACCTTTTTAATTGCTTTGAAAGTCTGCTTCTCATACATAAAGGACAGTACTGTTTTTAAATCTGTTTAAAATCTTTTCAGCCCTTACTTGCCATGACTGATTTTTTTTTTTTTTAACATATTTTCACATTGATTATCGGATTAATCTCAAATGGCACTGCAATTATGTTTTACTAAAGTCTACATATAAAAAATGCTAAGTTTAATATAGTTTCCTTTCTTTATGAACACTGACCAAACCAGAAAATACTATTGCACAAAGACAATTAAAATTCAAAGGCTATTGTCAGCCAGAACATACAGAGGAATCAAAACAGTGTTCTCTCTCACCAGAGAGCTAACAAGGACATGTAAAAAGAAGTAAAAGACAAACATAAACTAGGACAATGATAAATAAAAAAATAAGGTAGAGGACATTTTAAGTATGGAAGCAGGGAGCAGTTGTGCTCACATGTGCTCAAGTAATGAGAAAATGAACTCTATATCTCAAGATAATGATTGAAAAAAGAACAGCAGTCGAGCACAGCCACTCTTGGCTTCCGTAGTTTAAGTTCATGGTGTTCAAATTTGTGCAGCGGCATTAATTCCAGCCTAAATAAAATCAAGCTTTTGTATGTGAAACAGAGCTGACACTAGAAAATGGTGCAGCTAAGTTTCTGGAACTAATGGCTCTTTTCCAGTAGCACCTACTAAACCTTACCCCATTTCAGCCGACATCATTCTACCTGGTTTTGATGGGTTCCATCTTACTGATTCAGCAGGATGAATTTCAAAGCAATGGGAAGCTGTCTTACTCACACATCGGCAGGTTGGGTGGGGTTGTTGTAGCAAGGCAACTCATGAGTATCGTGAAGTCATTTGCTTGTGACACACGGCCCAACAATGGAGGACATAGAGGTGGTGCTTCACCTGTTGCTCGGTCTATGGCCATAATCAGGAAAAAGATTCCAGAAACAGCCAGAGAAGACCCTTGGAAAAGCTGTTGTGTTGCTGCCGGCTGACACAACCTGAAGTTGTTATCGGGAGTTGTGCTTGTGACTCATCTTGTGATGTCAAATTCTGACCAACAGTGGCCTGAAAACTGTACACGACACATTTTCTTTCCAACTCCGCACCGACAAAACCTCAACAGAGTAGGTTCTAAAAATGTGTTTACTCGGCCTGGAATGATCTTGATGGAAACACCTACAAACCAGTAGGAGTGGTTGTCGGTTGTGACTTACTAGGTACTAGTGGAAAAAAGCCATAACTGCCAAGCTTGCCATTTTCAGAGTCAGAAATATGAAGGCTTCGATATTTATCTCGCCTACCAATGTAGAAGATCTGAGATTTTACTTCTCCTCTTTCACCAGATGGCTGGAAATGAATCAGATATGGTTTCCTCTGTATGAGTGGAACAGCTTCACGTTGCTTTGAAATTCATTTCCCTTAAATTAGCAAATCACAAAATTTTCATTCTTCTTTATTATAAGTATTTCATTTTATTGCATTATTCATTAGGATAAGATTTACAAGCAATAGTTTACCTGCTGGGCTGCACGGTGGTGCAGTGGTTAGCACTGTGGCCTCACACTGCGATGGACGGGCGAGCTGTCCAGGGTGTACACTGCCTTTCGTCCAAAGACAGCTGGGATAGGCTCCAGCTTCCCAGCGACCCTTCATTGGACTAAGCCATTAGGATGATGAATGAATCAGTTTACCTGCTATTGTATTGCTAATAGCTGTTTATTTAGTGTTTGTAAACCAGAAGACGCTGTGTTTTCTTCATATAGTGATACTTTGAAATACACCAATGCAAATGATTTCACAAATTTCAAGAAATTAATCACGATTAAAACTTTTAATAGTTTTGTATGATTTTATAATGTCATTTTTTTTATGAAGGCCTCTCAGTCCAAGTAAGATTCTAGAGCTCCAGCCGTCCATGTTTTGTTTGCGGTCCCCTTAATTTGCACTGAAGGGTTTATCTCGGCTTTGGAGTTTATTAGTTTTATAAAATTAGCACGCCATGACATCAAAACAACCTAGCAAAGACAGAGATAAAGAAAAAGCATGAATGAAATAAATAAAAAGCCATGAGAGGCAAGGGAGAATAGAGTGTAGAGGCAGGAGCACCACAGTCCATTGGGAAATGTAAAGGGTTTCCTAGTGGAACTTAACCTCATAACCACAACATTACAAAGCAGCATCAGCGCATTCATTAGCAACCTTTTTATAGCCGCTCAATCCTATTACCTCTGCCCTCTCTTTGTCCTGCTCCTCCATTGCCACAATCCCCAGTGGCTTCAAGTTTGGAATTTGTTTTCAGTATGTCTGTCACTTTTTTTTTTTTTTTTTTTTTTGGGCTTATTACGTGTCTTGAACCCTTGTAAGTGACCTTTAATGCCTGCGTAAAGCGCAAACATGAGCAATACACCTTGTTAATTACTTTATGGAGATAATTTTAATTTCTCAACAGCATCATCACTGTCACTGCTCCCTCTCTACCTATTCACGTTTACGCTACCCTTGTCAGCTTCACTGTCATCCTTCGGTCGCAGCCTCTCTCTGCTTTTCAAGTGTTTGATACGAATACATTTCCTCCAGGGCAGGATGAGAGGAGCACAGGGGGAAGGAAATAAACAAATAGGGCCATTATTCCCGTCTGCCATGACGCTATGGCAACAGTACTCTGCTGCTCTGATTGAACATAGATAAGGCTTTCATTTTGACCATCACTGTCACTCTCGGGAGTCCAAATCATTAACTAGTTGTCAAGGTCCTCATTGTCAGTAACCCTTTAAATGATATTTGTTATTTTCTTTTTTTCTGTCGATTTGTCTTAATGACCTTGAAGCTGTACATAAGGAGACTTTGCATCAGAAGCTGGACTTTGGTCTGACTGTGTTTAACAAGTAGAGTTGATCAATATTCACCATCCAAGTCACTACTTTGGTTATTTTTATGATTAAAATACAGAAATAATGTGTATTGAATATATCTTATTTCTACACGGCATTAATTTGAGCTGCACTGACTTTTAGACACAGTATTTTGACAATCCAATGATTTATTTTATCAGATAACATCCCAACCTCTTTCCAGTGCACTGCTGCCAAAACAGGCTCAGTGTTTAAGCAACAGTCTCTTACTTGTCTTCAATATACGTTGTGCTCTCTGGACATTTTGGGTTCATATAGTCAGTGCACACTGGCTCATGTAATCTTGTTCCTGTTAGGAAGATGTACTATTCTGTTGGGGTGTTGCATGGAGCACAGTAACACAAGGAAGTTATTCAGATAATATTGAAAATATGGACTATTTTGTTAAATAATTTACATTTAGATGATGATTAATAACCAGAAAATGACAAAAGTTGTTAGTTCATGAAAGCATCCACAGTAAATTAGCATTGTGACTCATTCATACTCAGGTCGTGTCAGCAGGAGCTGTTGGGATTGGGCCCTTCATCTCTACATTTCTAATAAAGTTTACACTTATCGTAAGAGTGTTATTAGTAAAATGCTCACAGGGGTAGCAAGTGTTTGTTTTGGGTATTTTTTTAAAAGGCTACGAAAGCTTAAATATGCTGAAATATGCTTCTAAAAGAGATATGGTCTCCCACCGTGTACTTACTTATAAGCATGATTGGTGGAGTGTGTGGGTGGGGAGATGTGTGTGAGCATGTGTGTGTGTGTAAGGAGGCTGATTTCTGAAAGGCCTCCCAGTTCTCTTCACTGTGTAATATGAATCATCAGCATCCTCTAATGCAGAGGATTCTGAGGACATTCTGCTCATTTTCATTTATATATATATATATAGATATATCATTATTATGTCATGTCACAGTGTCACATTACAGGCAGAGACAAGTCTCTTCAATCTCAATCCAAAGATGCCATTAGAAGGTCAAAGCAATGTACAACAGTAATATCATGTTTTGCTCTAATTCTTCTGTTACATGGCAAAGATGAAAGGCTTTTCATCTAGCTATTACTAAATGACTGACATGGCGAATAGGCAGGAGGGTCAGTGCTGTGTGAAAATGGTAGGCTCATCTTAAGCGTCTTAGTGTGTGCATATTTCTGTGAAGACGGTTATCTGTTTGTTATCACTGTGGTCATCAATCTACAGTCCCTATTTATACATTTCTTTAGGGTTTACAGTTATTCTTGTCTATGATGTTTTGAAATTTCACCAAAGAAAGCTTCATTATTTTTATTAGTTCAGTTCAAAAACCTCTTCATTTCATGCTACTATTATTTACAGTGCCAAATAATATTACAGTGTGTTTGATCTCATTTTTCTAAGAAAAGGGAGATAAAACAAGCACTTGATGTATTGACAAAAAAAAAGATCAATAAATAAATAAATAGAGTTATATGGATAATAACTAGAAGGGATCTTAGATCACATCCCCCACCAAGGCAGAGTTTTTGTAAGTATATAGCAAATTTTTTTAATATTATTTCTTTTTTTCCATCCTTTGTCTGTGCTTCACCCCTCAACCAAGTTTTATAAACTCTGCCTGTTAGTTATAACATGGGGTTGAAACAAAAAGCATTGCATAGCTAACTTCTTGGTTAGCATCTCAGTGCAGGAATAAAACAAGTGCAGGCAGGGAGTCTTGTACCACTGGAGCTAAAGTTGCACTTGAGACAGTGAAAGCATCAACTACAAGAGAGAAAAAGCAACGTAATTAAACGTCAAGTGTTTGTGTTTGTAATGACTAATTGTGCAATAGTTTACATTTTTAAAACTTTTATCCAGGAAAAGGTTTAATTGAAATAAAGAAAAAAAAAACTTTTCCAAGAGTGCCCTGGTTAAGATTGTATGGTTTTGTTATGAATTGGCCTTCATTATGTTTTCCCCTCTGTCTGTAAAGCGTCTTGAGATGGCATTGCCGTGATTTGACGCTATATAAATAAAGTTGAATTGAATTGAATTGAATTTTTATGATTTATGATTTTATGGATTTTTTTTCCCCCAAATTTTTTCTTAACTTTCTTTCATCATATTTTGTTTTTGTGTTTTTAAAATATCTGCTCAAAGTCCACATGAATGGAAGTTATTCTCAGGTAGCAGACACTATTCCTGAAGTGCATGAAAACTCTGTTTGTCATCCAGCCTTTTCTTCCCTCTCTGGTCTAAATCACCACATAACACAAGGACATAGTGCCTGCCCAGTGGCTATTTTAGCTCCAGAGAAACAATGCACAGCTGCTTTGAACTCAATAGTTTTGATCAGCCGGCTGACCGAACAAAGCAGACTGGGCATTTCGGTAGTGGTATCTTAAAGAGACAGGAGTTACAACTACTGTAAGTATTTCAGATAACAGGCGCTGTAGTATTGTACAGAAAGAGGAAAAATTACAAAAAAACATACATAATACATAAAGTACATCTTCTTGTAGATCCACAAAGTAAAACTATAAACTTGTTCTTGAGTATGGTATGAGATCTGCAAAATGTCTCTTTTTTAAAGATTTTTGTTTCAGGAAGAAGAATTTTATTTTCAGTCCAGACTTTAATGGGATTTTTACAATGATGTTAGACTAAGTTGAATTTCCACTGCTGTTGTAAATTGGATTATCTTCATTGAATTATAAGGGCATAGTACAACTGAGCCTAAACAACAAGTGCATAAATAGGTTTCCAGCATATTTTAAGACAAGATACACTTTTTATTATAACCATTCTACAAGTTAAACTTTTTAAAAAAAATAATGTCTCTGACGACGGAATCTTTTTTTAATCTTTTTTGTAAAACAAACGTTTTAGTAGATATTATGCATGTCATGTTCTGCAATTGTTTTGCCTTTTGTTTATTAGCTGCTTATTATCCACTAAAGCACAATCACTCATGTGAATAAGCTTGATAAGTGATTCATGAATAAATAAATAGCTCAAGTCAGTTCAATCCATTAGCTCAAAGCAAATCACTCACTCACTAACACAGTTAATAAAAAGTTTTAGACTCAAGGATTATTGGCATTTATTTACTGTCAACACTTACTGTCCATAAATATGCTGGATGCATGTTGATTTAATTCTGTGGAGTTCACATGTTTAATTAGTGTTAGACAATTTTGTTGAAAAATAAACATAGAAGTTACAAGAGAGGAAAATAACAATATCAGGCAGGTTTTTTGCCTTTGAAACAGATTTTAAAGTGGAACTATTATGTGCATTTCAGGCTAATTTATTTTTATTTCTGAGCCCAGAAGGGCTGAGATTGATCGAGTTATTGTCACAAATGGCTTTATTTACTTCAGACCGACCCTCTCCGTAGGCTGTCAGATCAGCCTGTGGGCAAAACGAGTGGATTGAGACTCTTCTGCTTTAAGCCCCGCCTCCCGCCACTGCACTACCGCACCGCACCTGCTTTCGCCGTCATTGTAACATCTCATAAACAGAAGGATCAGGCTCATATGAACTCAATAAAAAAACAAAATACAATGTCAACACATAGCATACAGCCCTACATGTTGGAACCTGAATCAGACCCTGAAAACAAAGTGGAAAACAGCAACCCACAGCAACGAATGCAGCAGGATGTCTCTCTTTGGTAAACTCACCAGCCATCGTTGGAAATAACTTTATCCGACGTTTTCTACCCGCCTGATGTATTTGTACATGCTCTTGTTAACCAGTAGAAGGTAACCAATCACCGAACCTTATCCCCCGGGACGTCACAAGGATTTCCAAGTAGAAAAAAACTCTCTAAAACGACGCGTTTTTCGTCGCCATGGAAACCGAACGGAGAGCATGCTGGAACTCAGACTCAAACTCAAACATGCGTTTAGGTGATAAAAAACGGTGCCGTTCACATGTCTGATGAGAATTCAACACTGTAACACTGTAGAAAGCTCAGAAAACTCCAAATACCATAATAGGACCCCTTTAAGGACTTTTGCAATCTTGAAATATGACTTTTGCAAAGATCTTAAAATCTAGGTTAAATGTAGTGGTATTGTCCTGTGTATGTCGGCAGTCTAGGTGCTGCATACACAGGAGCACCTTAATTTGACCAAAACATCAAAAGTCACAACCTATTTTGAGGTTTTTAATTCAATTTTTAATCCTGCATTCCTTACTCATATTGTTTCAATTTGTCTTTCAGATCTTGGCCATCATCTCCATCCTCTTCATTGTGCTATCCACGATTGCTCTGTCTTTGAACACCCTCCCAGAGCTGCAGGACATAGACGAGTTTGGCCAGTCCACAGACAACCCACAGCTGGCGCACGTGGAAG
Source organism: Telmatherina bonti (assembly GCF_933228915.1). NCBI lineage: Eukaryota > Metazoa > Chordata > Actinopteri > Atheriniformes > Telmatherinidae > Telmatherina > Telmatherina bonti. Next base: position 29,065,668 of record NC_136624.1, read on the forward strand.
CTGTGTGTATTGCCTGGTTTACCATGGAATACCTACTCCGTTTCCTCTCCTCCCCCAATAAATGGAAATTCTTTAAGGGTCCTCTAAATGTCATTGACCTTTTGGCTATCTTGCCCTACTATGTCACCATCTTCCTGACAGAATCCAACAAGAGTGTGCTGCAGTTCCAGAATGTCCGCCGGGTGGTTCAGATCTTTAGGATCATGCGAATCTTGCGTATTCTGAAGCTGGCTCGCCACTCAACAGGCCTTCAGTCTCTGGGCTTCACTCTACGCAGGAGCTACAATGAGTTGGGTTTGCTTATTCTTTTCCTGGCCATGGGCATCATGATCTTCTCTAGTCTGGTATTTTTTGCTGAGAAAGATGAGGAGGATACAAAGTTTAAAAGCATCCCAGCTTCTTTCTGGTGGGCAACTATCACTATGACCACCGTAGGCTATGGCGATATCTACCCCAAAACTCTGTTGGGAAAGATTGTGGGGGGTTTATGTTGCATTGCTGGAGTACTAGTGATTGCCCTACCCATTCCCATCATTGTAAATAACTTTTCTGAATTCTACAAAGAGCAAAAGAGGCAAGAAAAAGCACTTAAAAGGAGAGAGGCTCTTGAGAGGGCAAAGAGAAATGGTAGCATCGTTTCAATGAACTTGAAAGAGGCTTTTGCTCGTAGTGCAGAGCTGATGGACGTTGTGGTGGAAAAGAGCGAGAGGCCGCATGACAACCATCTTTCTCCAAGTCGTTGGAAATGGACTCACAAAAGGGCTGCGTCAGAGACAAGCTCAAATCGTTCTTTCAATGCACAAGAGCTAGGATCACCCTGCAAGGCTCGCGCAACCAGTCCCCAAAGGTTAAATGTCCAGAAGCTAGAAGAGATGTACAACCAGATGGCAAAGACACAATCCCAACCCAACCTCAATGCTAAAGATAGGAGCTCTAGAGTGGACAAGCACAGAGATGAGATTGAGCTCGGAGCCATTCATGATCATGGATCACACGTTCTAGGAAACAGAGAAGTCGTTGGGGATATGAAAAGCCTGTCAAGCATTGACAGTTACATCAGTTGTGCAACAGATTTCCAGGAGAATCCGCGTTTCCCTCGCAGTCCAGCAGCAGACGCTGGGCTTCAGGAAATCAGTCGCTTCACTTTTGCTCCAGCTGCAGCTTTGTCTCAGCATGCTAGTTTAAAAATCGGCCAGCAAACCATAGGGCAGTCCATACTGACTCCTGTGTCAAAGTCCTCATGCACAGAGAATGCAAAGAAGTTTTTCTTTTCTGGTAACACCTCAAAAAGCCTTAAAGGAGGCTGCCGCAGCGAACGGGATTCAGGGCCGTCCCCACTCTCAGACAGTTCAGTTGTGTCAGACCACTCTCTGTTAAGCCCTGAAGTCTCTGTCTACACCACTGCCAGCAGCAAGACCCCCCCAAAGTCTCCAGATAGCACTGCCATGGCCCCTACTGTATTCACCTTCCATGATTCCTCCATCAGTAAATACATTGATGCTGATACAGACGACGATGAGCACCTCCGTGACATCTCAGAGGCCAGTCCTTCAGATCGTCTGCTGGCAAGTGGAAGTCCAAAGCGCAGTATTAACATAAATTACCAGAGGGGGACAAACCATTTAGAAGCAGCCCAGAAAATGCTGGGTCAGAATTGCCTTTTCCCTCTCGAAGGGATTCGTGGAATATCTCACGAGAATCACATAGGACCGGAGATGGGACGTAGACCAAAGGTTGAAAGGGGCCGCCAAAATACTTTGGATAAAGGCCTCTGAGGTACAAGTACAAGTACAAGAAGCAAAGCTAAACAAGTAGCTGGGACAAAGTGTTTTGTGATAGACACCTGACAGGCTTAAATACACAATAAGCCAGAGAAAAAAGGAAGTGAGACAAAGACAAAGGGTCTCACATTTCACAAATTACCTGAGCATGCCATTAGGGCAACAAGGTCTGAGTGAGCATGTGCAATGAATACTCTGGGAAAGAAGTATTTCTTAATTGGAGAATGTCACTGCCCTTCCTTCAGCTCATTCCTGTTAGCTGTGATTCATGCCCACAAAGCAAAAGAGCACTCCCAAGTAGCCGATGAGTCTGTTCAGACAAGAAGTTAGAAAGGAAATTTCGGTAAGGTCATATGTAATCCAACACAATTAAATGGTGGTTTTAGCCAAAAGTGTTTATACCCTCCAGGTAAAAAGAAAAAAAAAAGAGGAAACAAGTTCACCTTCCCATATTAACTCCCATCTCGTTTTATAAACTTGGAGATACACAAGAGGACCTAAAAGCCTGTAAGCTACTTTCTTGTGCACTCCATTCCTAAACCTGGCCTTAGTCATATATACATTTGTAGGCGTGTGCATGTCTGCCAATGTGTGTGTGAGAGAGAATGTGAATATTATTGAGTGATCTGATGGTAATTCATGTAAACACACTCTTGTCTAACACGATTTATTTTTCTATAGCTAAGAGAAAGTTCCGTATAGAAAGTGATTTACTTGTCTGCTATGTCATAATCATTTGATATATACAGTATATATATATTAATATAAATATTAGTGTCTTGGCACAGGGTCTGCAGTTATCATGGGCTCCAGTTCATCATTCATTATATTGGGTGAACTGTCTTAAGAAGTATCTTGCTATCTTTTGGGCCAAGATGTTGTGATGCGAATGGATATGTTCACATTTCAACACGTGGGTGATGTCTTAGGACTAGTCCAACAGTTTTTAGGACTGACAGTGGTGGACCAAGTGTTTCCAAGCATAAGTGAACAGAAACGTCATAAATATTGATCTTGATTTCTGCCTAAAAATGCATATTAAGAAAACATGCATGCAGCCACAATCAACATAGAAATACAAAACAAGCTGCTTGTGCATAATTTTTTTTAAATGAAATAATTGAATGTAAGAAAATCATGACATTTTTGTTTCTTCGCATGAAGTTTAGACTTCACCCTACAAATCTTCAGCATGCTTTGGCCTCCATCTGACTAATATAAACATGGTTTAAAGTGTGTATGATACACCGAAAGTAGGGGATTTATTCTTCCCAATTAGCTTCTTAATCTTTAAAGGCAAGTGCAATGAAACTGAACTCACACAAGTTACCACCAATAAGTTGCAAAACTTATCAAACTCATGCATGCGTGGACACGTGCTCACTAAAGAGTCATGTGGGGTTGTCAGACTGTCTTTAAGATACTTACATTTAGTTTCCATGGTGACAGCACTTGTCCAGAATGGCTGGAAACAGTTAAGCAGAGAGTTAGTAATCGGAGTGCTGAAGGTCTCCATGTAACAAAACCTCAAAACAAATACAAACACACACACACACACACACACACACACACACACACACACACACACACACATACACATACACATACACACACACACAGACATGCAGCAATTAAATTACAGATATCCACTGTAGTCACATGTTAGACCCACTCTGCACTTTGCATATTCATGAGTACTGTGTAAATGCAACATTGAGGTGTGAAAACCTTGTACATTATGTTTGAAATTTCAGCAGCATTCCATAAATATAAATGAGTTTCTTGACTGCGACCCAATGATTTGGAAACACAAAGCGTCCTCCGTTACCTAATGACACTGCCTCTACTATAGAGCCATGCAGACATATGAAGAGAATTCATATTGAAAGAATGACAATACCCTTCAAAGGTTAGCCTAACAAACATAACATCCGTGATGGCTAATATGTTTCCTTTCACATCCATATAGGTCATGTTAACCTGAGCTGATGAAGAGCAAATGAGAGCAGAAATACATGGTGAGGATTAATAAAATAGACAAAAAATACATTTAAAACATACAACAGATATATAGTCAAAGTAATATCTGCATTTAGATGGATAAAAGCAATAGATCAGTAAATACAGTCAGAAGTGGTGCTAATTAGTGTCCATGAGAGGACTGTGTGTTTCCAAGTGCAGCAGCAGAGCCAGTTTTAACATAACTGGGTCATTTAGTCTGGGTTTTGTTACAGCATACAAGACCAAGAGGGGAAATTATTTACTGGACAAGAACTATATGTCAACCTAAACAGCAATAGGTTGTGACCACATGACCCTTTCAGCTTGTTGATATCGGGCTATTTCTAGCTAGTTTGTTATGTCTAGAAGTTTAGCTGATAGAAGGTCGGTTAGCAAAATATCTACAGCTTGACATGGGATCCAGGATGAATTGTCTGTTGAAAGGCTTTTCGGTGAGCCGTACATTTTATTAATTTTTTCCTGAAAAATAGGATCCAAGCTTTTTTTTTTTTTTTTTTTTGTCCCAATTCAGGTCAAAGTCCAGGGCAGGAAGCTTTAGCGCAGGTGCTGAATGTCCAGACTACTCCATGTTATTTGATAAGGTTTGTCTAAAATGAAAAACAAAAAAAAAAGTTAAGTAGCTTAAGACAAAAATTATTTTATTTAAAAACAACACTCATGATGACTGCATATTAGTGTGAAACATACAATGAAAAAAAGTGACTGAGGTGACTTAGGATATAAATGTAGGATGTCATCAAAGTATGAGCAATAATATGTTGCAGTAACATAACATAACACTCTGATTGCTCATTTGAGCACAGGGATGTAAAATTCACCGGCACAGATTCACAGAGATGTGGAAATATGTAATAACCCAAATCAGTCAGGAATGAATTGCCTTTATGTCAGTGTAAATATCAGAAGGGGATTTAGTTGATGGAAATCGGAGGAAAAAAAGAATAGCTACTAACAGTAGAAAGAAGAAATACATGGAAGCATAAAAACAAGTAAAAATCACTTTCAAAATAAACTGTGATACAAATATAGCATAAATGAAAGAGTTCATTCAGCCAGACATGCTGGAAATGTAATTATGAACAGATATTGTTCCTGCATCTCATGTGTCAGACTCTGCAGACACGCATGTGACCTTTTCATACGACCTCTTTGGCTGTTTCTACCAAACTTTTCCAACTTTCCAAACTAGGCAGGATAATCTAGGTTTTTCCAGAAACTCTCTTCTGGCATCAGCCAACCAGAGTTCATTTATAACATCTGTGGCAGACTTATCCCTGGCACACTCCACCACCACCATCAACACACCTAATTAGGAAAATATCTATCAGGAACTTGCAGGATTGAAGCCAATTTGCACTAAATCTGTTGTTATCCCAACACCTTACTGGACACTTAATGTACATTCTCTTTCATTTGTTGCTTGTTTTAATGTTTTCTGTCATCACCGCTATCTCCGATAGTAACAATATTAACAAAGGAAAAACCCTCAGTGCCAGCCCCTTCCTGACCCAAATAGACTGGTAAAAGATGCACGTAAATGAGGCCATTGCACCATCACAAATGTAGCTGTTGGGCAGAATTTGATTCAAAAGTCAACAGAAGGTGATCGACATACATTTTTTTTGTATGTGTGTGCGCGTGTGTGTGTGTGTGTGTGGGTGTGTATGGGTGTGTGTTGTGGTGAAGAGTGTAATCACAAATCCTGATTTCATTTCCCATTTTAATCACAGAGCTGGACCATTTCATATTGCTCTCTCATAGTGAAAGGGGCTGAGGTGTGAAAGGAATAGCAATGACTGAGAGAAGCAGAGGGACCTGAGTGTGTGTGTGTGTGTTGCTGCTGTAAAGCCTGGGCATTAAGGCAGAGAGGCTGCTGCTTAGTAGAAAAGAATGAACTGTTTCCAGTAGGAATGCATGCATGTGTGAAAGTCCTGCTTTGGTTTTGTTTGTTTCTTTTTGTTTTGACAAATATCAGCAATATTGGCTGCATCATAACACAGATTATATCAGATTATAGTCCAAGACAATCTAAAATTATATTAGAAATGCGAATTACTCCATGTTTTCCCCTCTTTTGTAGGGGAAAGGTAGTTAGGGGGTTGTTGCAGTATTCATTTGAAGCTGTGGAAAGAGAGACATTTTGTACTGAAACAGCATTATTTAGTGCATAGTTCACTTCAATTTCTCAAACCCTCAATCAAGTATATATTACACAATTTTTTGTATTTGTAACTAGAATTATAGTTGTTTTGTTTATGAAACATCCAGGAATGTACATCAGAGAATGTTTGTTAATATCATAAGTTGTGTTCACAAAAAGACAAACATAATCCTACACAGCGGTATTATAAAGCATCATCACAGCCTTCACCTACAAAGAAGTGTCAAAAAACTGAAATAACTTGATCATTTATTGAGAAAACGTACTGCTGCACGATATTTGACAAAGGGTATACGGCACATATTTTAGATGGCCGCTGGTGATATTCCTTTGGCTGCATTCATACATAGCTGTATGCTCAACTCTAAGTGTGTGTATTTTTTCATATCACACTATGGCATTTGAGATGACCCGGGCTATTTTCCACAAGGAACAACATCAGTATCAATGAGAATATTGTGTGTGAGTGTTTGCTCCAGATAAATGTTTCATTGCGTTGTCTTTGTCCTCTGAAAGTCAAAATCCATAAATCCCATCGCTTTCAACATCTTTCACACAATTACACACTGATGCTCCTTGAAATTGAAATTCCACAATGTTTACATAAGCTGATAGGAAACACGTGTGGGGTGGGTGTATCCTTCAGAAAACAATGCTAAAATAGAGGTAGAAGCCATTCAGCTTATAAAATCCACTGTGTTGCTTGTTATCCCATGATTTTGGTTTTCTATACAGTACAGTCAGGGACCATTTTCACTTAAAGATGACAATCAATATTTCATTAATAGGCAGCAAGAACTACTGTAGAGAAATTAAATGTATCATGGGAACACACACATACACATATATATATATATATATATATATGTATGTATATATATATATATATATATATATATATATATATATATATATATATATATATATATATATATATATATACATATATATATACATATATATATATATACATTATGTATACACTATTCACAAAAAGTTAGGGATATTCAGCTTTTGGGTGAAATTTCACAACAAGCCTAAAATGCATTCAAACCTGTACAGGTGAACTTAATGTGATCTTCTCTAAGCTTTTAAATGCACATGTCCAACTGTTAAATGTTTCAATAAATTTTGCACAAGTTGCTGTTCTCTAACAAGGAGCTTAACGGCAAAAATCACGGCAGGTTTGTGATCCTTGAATTGACCAATAAATGTCCTGGTTCAATTAGAGCTGGTGTTTAAACAGTTGTCCTCATCATGCTGTTCACATTTTGACATCATGAGACCAAGACGACACCTAACAATGGAACAACAGTCCCTTGCCATTGCGATGCTTCAAACAGGACGTTCTCAGACAGAAGTGGCCACTGAGCTTGGAGTGTCACAGAGTGTCATCAGCAGGTTGCAACAGAGATATGGAGAGACTGGAAGAGTCACAGAAAGGCCTAGAAGTGGACGTCCTTTGGCCACATCCCGTGCTGATGACCGCTACATTGTGAACACTGCCCTGAGAAACCGGATGATGAATGCCACTCAACTCCAGGCACGTTTAAGAGAGGTGAGAGGCACCCAAGTGTCACGTCAGACCATTCGAAACCGTTTCCATCAGCGTGGTCTGCGTGCTAGACGACCTGCACGGGTACCTGACCACTCCACCAGGCACAGGCATCATCGTCTTGCATGGGCCAGGGAGCATTTACACTGGACGAGGAACCAGTGGGCCTCAGTGCTGTTCTCTGATGAAAGTCGATTCACACTGAGCAGAAATGATGAATGACGTCAGGGAGAGCGCTATGCATCAGCCATTGTTGTCACCAGGTGAGCTTTTGGTGGTGGCGGTGTTACAGTGTGGGCAGGGGTGTCCACTTGGTACAGAACTGCCCTACACTTTGTGAATGGTACAGTGACAAGCCCATACTACCTGAATAACATCATTAATCCAGTGATTGTGCCCCTACATGAACAGCACAGGCCTAATTTCATCTTCATGGACGACAATGCTCCTGCTCATCGAGGCCGCATCATCAGGGAACGGCTGTTGGAGACTGGTGTACCTCAAATGGAATGGCCTGCACTCTCTCCAGACCTGAATCCCATTGAAAACCTGTGGGATCAGCTGAGCCGTCGTGTAGAGGCTCGAGACCCTGCACCCCAGAACCTCAATGACCTGAGGGCTGCCCTTCAAGAAGAGTGGGATGCCATGCCTCAGCAGGCAATAAGTTGCCTTGTGAACAGCATGAGACGTCGTTGTCAAGCTGTAATTGATGCTCAAGGGCACATGACGAGATATTGAGACGTTCAAATTTTTTGTTGTGGTGTAACTACCATTGTTGTTACCTTTTGTGTTGAATGAATTTTTTGAGATGAGGAAATCAGTAGTGCATCCTTCTACTTAAATGTCTTACTTTTATGATATTATATCACTGTAGCATGAACATATTGCATTTTCCATAAATTTCACCTGAAAGCCAAATATCCCTAACTTTTTGTGAGTAGTGTATATTATATATATGCATGTATATATATATGTATATATATATGTATGTATATATATATATATGTATATATATATGTATGTATATATATATATATATATGTATATGTATGTATGTATGTATGTATATATGTATGTATATATATATATATATATATATATATATATATATATATATATATATATATATATATATATATATATATATATATATATATATGTATAAACAGATATATAGGTGATGTGCATGAACACACACTCACCGACAACAAAAATCTTGACTTCAGTCTTAAAATTTTTGAGATTTTTGAAAAGTTATTGCAGAGAAATATCAAGCTTGATGTTTGATTTGGTACTTATACTGTGATACTGTGACACAATGCCGCCACAAAACTACAAATAGTTGTTTTTAATAGTCAGCCGTGTTTTCTTTGAGGTTGTTTCATCTCACCAGAGTCACTGACAATAGTGAAATTTTAACAGCGTTGCAGGCCCTTTAATTTACTGATGTCCCCAGGGATAAACACTGATGTGAATCATGGGACTAGAAGACCACAACTCTGTTTTATTTCACATTTAATGTTACGAAATAAACTGAAGAGCACAGATTCTCTGACATTTTCATAACCACACTCCCGGCAGCCCCATAGGACTCCCAGTTGTACAGTAAATACATTTAGTTATTATCAACAGTAGGATTTGGTTGTTGCGTTAGCATCTAAATTTAATCCTAAAGAGGTTCAAGACTTTTTCATTTTTGTTAGAATCCAACAGGACCTTTATAAAAGCATGTAGTAGTTTGCTTTTTGTAAGTTGCTCTATTCCACACACTGAATCTAACACTGTATTACATGGTTGGGGGTCAACTTAGGAGGTCTTGACGTAGTGATACACCACACATGACCCTATACACATAAGCAGTATTAGAGCATGAGATTAATTAAAACCTACAAGTAGTACAACTTTAAAACAAAACACATTTTTCTATGGTTTAAGCTCTCAGTGGAATTGATCCCAACCTTGCTAAAGCCATCAGTCTTTGTAAGTACACACTGTTTCCAGGGAACTGAAAAAAGAAATTTGAATTACCTTAGCCAGCGCTTATACAATGTTGTTTGTAGGTCTCGAGGCTGTCTGTTTTGTAAAGGAAAAATCTGGAAAACATTTTTACCCATTGACTTTCTATGCTGTTGTTTCTGTATAAATGTTCTACTGTTCAGTGCATGTTGTAACTTTGGCGTTGTGGCTGGTTGTGATTCACACAGAGCCAGTACTTGTCATGTAAAAACAAAAAGTGTCTCAATGTCCAGAGATATTTCTATTTCTTAAGAAAAAGCAACGTTTCCCTTGAATGAGAAAAAAAATGAAATAAATCAAATCACTTTACATTTTCGACTTACAAATTGTTGGCTCTCATTTTACAATGAAATTTAACTACTCCTCTCTGACTGATGGTATTCAGGATCTGTTGTATTTTAATCTTCTGCTTCGTTTTTCCTGGTTAGTCTTTAGTCATGTGTCAGTAAATACGTCCTGAATGAAGGCTAACAGGAAAAGTTGGTTAAATGAAGAGAAAACTGAGAGATGTTGGGCAGGAGCAAGCTTCCAGCCTCCTCACACGTCTCCAGGCGCCCCTACATCGAGGGTTTCCCACAGCCTGCCACAGGAGAGACCGTTTCCTGTAGGGGTGGAGGAAGGAAAGGAGTTACAGCAACTCTCTTCAAATCTCAGTGAGAGACAATGTTGCCATCTAGTGGTAGCAGGACTGTTTGCCCTCAAATCCAACAGACTTGGATTCAAATCGGTGATTTGAGTGGAGAAAAATTAAATAAACCCTAAAAAACAGCAATCCAGGCTTTTCCAACACAACTGATGCAGACATCTGAACTCTGAGTCTGAAAACTCTCAAAACACAGCCTTACAAAAAAAAAAAAAACTCTTGAAATTCTGGGGTCAGGATAATCTCCCATAGCAGAGTGACAAAGGATTTCTGGCTGCACAATAAGGTGTGTTTCTGCAGATAGACACCTTTCACATGCAAAGGTTTTATTGCAACATTTAGAAACTTATTGAACAACAAATTAGCAGAACAAAGATATCATGATAAATTGTTAGGAAGCCACGAAAAGGAAACGTGGAGATGAAAACAAATTTAGCTGAAATCATTTGTTGCTAGAGATGATTTCATTTGAAGCAAGTAACAATGGTTTCCTAAGCCTAACCAATTAGATTTAACGCATAATTCTAATGAATGGCAGTAAACTGGGAGCTTTTCTTGACCCCTCTTCTAGTTTGTGGCCCTGCGCACAAAAGTAAAAGGAAAAAAAGCAGAAAAATTACGTTCAAGAACAAAATTTTGAGATTATGTTTCATAAAAGAGCAAGTGTCTATGTAAATATACTGTGTTCTGAAAACCATTCTCCTTGATTGGGTGCTAAAATGCAACATTTTACAGCCTTTAAGCTAACTTGTGTGTACTTATTGTGTCTACTAAGTGAATTAACCTGCAGTCACCTGTCACACTTCTGCAACACAAACTGCAAAAATCCACAACAAACTGAGCTTTTATGACTAAAATGAAGACACTTAACAATGCATCTAGTTCTGATTAAATTTTTAAAAAAAAAACATTGGGGTTGCATTTTAGCCTGGATAACAGCAACTATTGTGTTTGGAAAAACAATAACATAGACATCCATATTTACGCACTAAATTCCTTAAAAAAAACAAAACAAAGTAAGCCTTAACCTGGACTGCCTCTGGTTAGTTCAGCATGGATAAGGCCATCCAGCTGGTCCAGATATCGTCAGCTTTGTTAGCAGCCTTTGTGCAGCTAATTAGTTCATTCTCCATCTTATCATACTGCAAGCATGGCATTATTTAAGCAATTAGGGACAATTTCTGTGTTCATTGATGCTACCAGTATCATGATTCTGATCCTTGGCCATGTGGTGCCTGTTAAGTCCTTCTAAAAGACACTAAATGTGCTCTTTTAGTGTCAAGTCAACAGCTGAGTATTCAACACCTATCCGTCCATTTTACATAAGTGGCCTTAGCAACAGGATGCAGCCAAAGCCTGTTTTTAATATGATTCAACAGTCAACAAGCGAGAGATACCTGTCCTTATAGTTTTCTTCTCCATCTCCTGCACAGTGTCTTTGTCCAGCAGTGAGAGCAGGTGGCTGGCACTCAACACACACATGGTGCCCCTCCCTCAGGTGCTGCATCCAAAGGGTGTGAGCATCCCCGCTCTGCTGGCACCCTTTTGTCAGAGATGTCAGCTGAAACTGGACGCAGTACCTATTTTACATAAACATATAATGACAAACACTAAGGTTGAAACCAGGCTGCAGCAGCGCATGTTCTCATAACTTCAGAGATGCAGAGGGAAAATTCTTCAAAGACCTAAAGTGGAGTGTAATTTAAGACATTTTTGTTGTCTGTCAAGGATGTGTTACCCCATTACATCGCTGCTGTCAGGGACGTCTCTCTTTTTCCGAGCGTTGCCATAGCCACCGGTGGTAATGAGTGCCGGGACTGCAGAGGAAGCATTGATGAAGAGAACATTACATGTGACCATATGCTTCAGCGCTTGGTCTCATATAAATTTCAAATGAGCAGGTGCCCTTTTTTTTTCTTTTGTCTTTCTTCCTTCACCTTGGTTTATTTTAATAATATTTCAAGAAGGAAATAATGGCGTTAAGCCAATCAAGGAAACAAGCAAAATCTATTTGATTTCATTTCAGATGCAAACCGGTGTAAACACAGCTACATCATAAGTAATGCTTCTACCTATAATACTTTAGTGCACTGTATGAGCATCGACATTAAATAAAATAACCAGCTACAGTTTCTTATTTAAAAAATATGACCGGTGATGTGCTGTATAGTTATATGCAACAAATAGGAGGGAATTACACTGACTCTTGGTTTTGAAATGATCATAATTACCTGAGAGATATGATATGAAATGAAATGAATGAAATAAAAAATACTTTGTTTGTCCCCAAAGGCAATTTCAATATTGTAGTAGATAATTGTTAATTAGAGGAGGTCTTGTTCTGGAGGCTCACTGCTGCTGGCAGGAAGGATCTTCCGTATCTTTCAGTCTTACAGCAGACCTGAAGAAGCCTCTCACTGAACACACTTTGCTATTTTATTTATTTTTTATATTGGGATTGAGTTCAATTATTTTCTCACCAAGAGAGTTTTGACAGTGTCCTTGTTGAGACCAGTAATTCACACAGCCAGCGTGCTCCTCCAGATGGGGACATGATGCTCCTGCATTGAGTGGCTCCTGTAGGACCTCCCTGCTTCTCCTTCGGACAGCGGTCTTGCAGGGCTCAGCACATCCTGACCACTGAGTCCACTCACCCACTACGCACGGCACAGCTGAGGTAAACAAGCACATACAGCTGAAGAAAGAATAAAATCAGGGTTTTAACTGTCTTCATGGACTACTTCTGCTTGTGTGTTAGGAAATGCTCCTACATCATATAAGCACAAAAGCTGATTGCTTGATCTACAAATGTAGATTTTTCATATCTTTCTATAATGTCCACATTTCATGTTTCAGATTAATTGTGTGAATATTTCTTTACCTTAGACATTTCTATCACTTAATTCATTAGGCACAATATGGAAAGCCACACACCTCACCAGATCCCAGATGCTATCTATCAAATTATGAGGTTAAGTGACCTGCAGATTGTGTCTTGCATCAAAGCACAGGTTTCTGGAAGAGTCCAGCAACATTTTTGCAGCACTAAAAATGCACAATATATGTATTGCATTTATAATGGAAGAAGCTTGGATCAAACAACAGGCTTTTTGATCTGGTTCACCAAAAAAAATTATTAAATGGAGATAGAGACCTGGAAAAACAGGAAATTAATGACTGAAAAGATGATAAAGCGAGATCCAGATATGGTTTAAGAAGATAGGACAACTTTACATGAAGACAGTGCACCACTCCACCAATGAGATTGAGTGATGTAAAAGTGGATCGACAGAAACTATTGCCTAGATACTGTTGCAAGAAGATATAAGTCCAAACATAGGCTCTAACAGCATCAGCCAGTACATGTGAATGGGTGTATGTCTGTACGACACATTAGGGGTGAGTTGTGTTGAGAGTTCATGCAAATACAACCACAGCCCTTCCAAGGATCAGGGGCAGACCAAGAGGGCCCCAAGTCCCAGGTAACCACCAGAGCAGAGACCGCCTACCAAATGGACGGTCATACGTCGGTCCAGAAGGAGGCAGAGGAAAGCTGGAGTCAGATCGCACCCCCTTCCGCAACAGGGCACAGGCCTCAGGTGACCCAGGGCACTGGTGCGCCAGCCTCTCTAAGTACCGGCCCCCAAGTCAGGAACACAACCCAGGAACCCATTAGGAGAAGAGCCAACCGGCCCGGCCCAGTACCAGGGACAAATGCCAAACCGCAAGCCAGCAGCCACCCCAGCACCCCAGTCAAGCACTCCAGAGACCACAATGCCCCAATGCACAACCCCACCCCCCCACAACCCCATATATCCCCAAGATAACCACCCTCTCACTTCATATGTCCCTAAAGCAACCCATCCCTCCCATCTTCCCATCTACACTACCATCCCACTCTCCAAACGCCTAATCCCACTCAGGCCCCAAGTTCAACCCCCATCAACCTCTGAAGGAGCAGCCCAATCGGGCAAGAGGGTAGCCGCCAGAAACTGAACTTTTTCAAGAGAACCACCAATAGTGCTGTGGATTGAAGAAAAGACACCTTCTCATTCCTGTAAAACACGGTAATGGCATCATCATGTTGTGGGATGGATTTGGTGAGACCACGGTGGAGAGAGCAGTTAGCAAAATAATTTGGAACAGACATGAATAAAAGACCTTTTCCGGATTCCTCAAGATTTTATGTTAGTTAGAATAGTTAGGTTTAGACACTGAACCAGAATAGAAAAAGCTGAACACTGACTCTCAAGTATCAAACTTGGAATATTTTACTATGAAGAATAGGAAGAATTTCATAAGGGGGTGTAGCTCATCATCTACCTGGACACGCGGTCTCGTAGTCGTGGCAGCAGTCCATGGTGGACACGCAGGGTTGGTCGCAATAGCAGGTCCCATATGATCCGTCAGATCTCCATCCTTTACTGACACATGACAAGTCCCGACCGGGGCAGCACAGACCCGCTTCCCGACACCCCAGCCAACATGGGCCGATGAGAAAAAATAACACCAGGAGAAAAATCTGAGTGACGGAACTGACCCACGAGACTGCCATCACAGACCTCAGCAGCCACATAGGGGACTGGAGGAATAAGTGCTGTAAAACTGTGCTGTTTAAAGTTGAGCTGATCACAACTGAACTGTCACCCACATGGGCTGCAGAGAATTAGACATGGATGGCGGGTTGAAAGTCATTCATCTGTCATCTTTGCATCTCTTAAAGCAACAGTTCACCGAACATGCAGCAAGAAACCCTGACTGACCCCAACAACCTCTGATGGAAACGTGCAGGTGACTGCAGCTTGCTGGCTGCTTCTCAAAGTGAATCTAACAGTCATGTTCTTGATCATAATGCAGCATTTTCACAGCAACATCTCGCAAGCTGCCAACAAGAGTGATACAACATGTCTGTACAGACTGTATTTATTCTAGAGGATATAAAAGTGGAAAAAAAAACACCAGATGGGATCTACAAAGTTAAATTGCCAAGAATGCTGAACAAACACTGATACAAATTTTCATTTGGCTCAAAACTGTTCGAAGCTTATTATGTTTAAGTCTTTGTGCACAGTGATTATTAAAATCAACATCATCCTAATTCATCAATACTTGAGGAAAATAGTACTTATTTACTTTTAACAAATTTGCAACACTTGTTAAATTCAATTATATAAGTTTTAATCGGCAAGGCAATAAAAGTTTATTTGTTTGAAACATTTCATATACAAGATTGTGTAATAGTCATGTAATAGTCTGTTTATTATAACCTGAAATACAGACCCTTTAAAAAAGTAGCATTTACATGTTCTGAGCTGTGTTTCTGCTCTTTTATTGGCTATATGTCAGCACTTACAAATAAAATATTTCAGTTTAGAGACCAACAGGCTGCAATAGTAAGGAGTTAAAAGTAGTCTACAAATGCTCATTTATGTGAAAGGGAGCTAAAGCTTCCATACAAAGAATCATCAGTGAGTTGCTGAACAACAGTTCCCTGATATTTTGTTTACAAAACTTTCAGCAACTGGTTCAGCAAATTTCCCTGCCTCCAAAGCCTCTCTTACGATATGTTTATGAAGTGGCAAGCTTCCCCAGCCCATGTGTGCCTCAACATGTGAAAAGGATGGATTAATGAAACTCCTACGGCTGAGCTTATTCATGCAAAAAAATCAACACTGTGGACAGTGCAGGCCTCCACTCTGTTTTCAGATTCACAGTACCTGCTACTGTGAAAGATTACTACAGCAAGTTTTCATTCAGTATTAGGAAGTTGTTTAAATCCTCCAAGTAGTGAGTTATAATTTCCCAATTTTCATTATCATTATGTTAAAGTGTTCCAAAGTAGTCTCCTTTTTCTTTCTGTGTTTTGACGGGTTGGCACAGATTGGCTTACTACATGTAGGACTGTTACTATGAATTCTCCAGTGTATTAATGTGTAATTTATTAAAAGCATTTTTTACATTTAAAACTGGACAAGAAAATGTATGTCAGATAAGCTGTTATAATTCAGAAACGCTTGTTTTGAGGGGAAAAATGACTATTTTAAATGTAATGCTATATTGTAGGCAAAGAACAAAAGTAACAGAAGGACAAAATGATATCATATCAACACTGAGGGACACATTTGAACAGTGGGTCAGGTTTTATGTTTAGTTCTTTCCAGCCAGTAAAACAACACAGGCAAATGTCATCTAATGGAGGTTCATCTACAAGTCAGTCTGAAACTAATGTGTACTGTAGCTCTTACATTCACACCAGTCGAAGAAAATATCTATCTCAAAGCTGGTGTCAGAAGCCAAATGTTCAGTTTATGCTGTTGTGACAAGAAAACAAAAAAACAAAAACAAATTCATCTAAGGCAGTTTTACAAGTCACACGTACTCTTTGGGGAGTACCTATACTTTTATTGCCCCATTTTAAGAAGTCAATACACAATCAGACACAGCTACATTAAATCTGTATGACAATAATTAGGAATGGCTGCAAGATTCAAAGCAACAACATTGATGTGGTATTTGCAGCTGTCGTTCAACTCAGTGGAGCAAAAATACTCATTGCCAATAAAAATGATCAACTTCTGTAAATACGATCTAAAGTGGTAAGGAATGGTAAAGAAATATTTGTTTTGTATGTTACTGTTGTGAGAAATCAGGCTTCAACATGCAGCTGTTTAATTTCGCCACAAGCGCACTTTTTTATGAGTGACAATAATGGATTTTTTGTTTGAAATTCAGGCTTTTCTAATTACCTGCCTACTCTGGTTTGAAAGCACACTTTAACTAACTTGCAGAGCAATCCATCATAAAGAGCATTATGGCTATATATATTTGATATACAGTAAATATTGCAGCATAGTAATTAAGTGGTCTTAAATTAATCTGCGCTTGAGACATTATGAACATGAACCCAGTTCAAGTCTTTGCACTGTGATTTTAATATTCATTGAATATAATGATGGTAAGAATAAAACACCAGCAAGTGTTATCGAATACACTGAATTTTAATTTGTGCCCAGGTCAAATATATCTGATTAAGAAAAGTCTGAAATGACAACATGCATGCAGAATTTTCAGGTTTAGTGTTCCTTGCAGCATTCACAGAGAAAACTAAAACGTGATGCATTACAAGCAGCCTTTATGGCACTGTAAGCATCCAAAGCAGTGATTTATGCATAAGCATAATCTCCTTACTCATTTAATATGATTCTCACTGCTCTACTGAGTAGCTGCTGAACTGGGACAAAATCTTATCCTTGAATTGTATCCATTCATTTAGCAAATTCTGTATTACTTCCAGATATGCAAACTATAGCCTTTTTTTTTTTTTTTTTTCATCAGGCTGACTTGACTTTGGCACAGCTGAAGATTAGGTTCATTAGCATGCTCCCTTGTTTCCTACCAGCCTTTTATTCTTCTCTAATTAATGATCACTTTGTTAGCAAGATATGCTTGCAGGGAGCATGAAATCATTTAAACTAATTAAAATTTACAGCGAGTAATCATCAGATTGCATCACCCAGTGTGATTATTTATCCTCTGACCACCACACAAGCTCTGTACCACTATGCCTCATTTTCATGACGATACACAGAAGTCCAATTAGGACCTTACATTTCAAAATATCATGCCAGTTTTCTGTTTTGCTGGAAATGCATGGTTTTATTTATGAACATGTAAAAGATCTACACATGCACAGCAGATGATGTGTAAGCTGAGTAAAAACCTCAAACGTCAAGAGTCTTTATCTTAATGTAAAGCCGTGCGGCATGCTATTTTCCTCAGCATGGTAAAAATGATGGCTTTCACAGCTGACAACAAAAGTGGTTTCATTAGGAGCTCAGGGTATTTCTTCTAATCTGAGGGGAGGGTGTTTAAATAAACCACACTGAGGCTAAAGGACTCAGAAAGAGGGAAACACCAGCTTGGCTGTCTGCACCTTAGTTAGACAGTAGGAAATACATCTTCAGTGATCATCAGTGCAGTCTGAGTCTCTGAAGGCCTCTCAGACTTCTGCCCTTTCAGGCACAGATCACCAGCAAAATAAAAAGGCTAAAAATGATTTTTCTAATGGATCTTCAGATGATGCTGCTCGATGTAATTTACTTCATCCTGCGTAATTCCGTACGCGTCATCATGCGGCCCCGCACCAAGCCCATTGACGGAGAGCTGGTGCTGATCACTGGATCAGGAGGCGGCCTGGGTCGCCTCTTTGCTCAGGAATTCACCAAGCATGGGGCAGATGTAGTGCTATGGGATGTTAACAGCAGCTCCAATGAGCAGACAGCCAAGCTGGTGCGGGAGATGGGGGGTAAAGCGTACACCTACACGGTGGATGTGACCAACCGGGATGATGTTTACCGCAACGCAGAGCTCGTGAGAAAAGACCTGGGCCGGGATGTCACTATGCTGGTGAACAATGCTGGAGTGGTGGCTGGGCAGCGCATGCTAGATTGTCCTGATGAACTGATGGAGAGGACGATGAAAGTCAACTGCCATGCCCTCTTCTGGGTGAGCCTCTGTTAGTTGTTATTAAACGTGTTTGAGACA
Source organism: Telmatherina bonti (assembly GCF_933228915.1). Classification (NCBI taxonomy): domain Eukaryota; kingdom Metazoa; phylum Chordata; class Actinopteri; order Atheriniformes; family Telmatherinidae; genus Telmatherina; species Telmatherina bonti. The sequence goes on from NC_136624.1 coordinate 29,084,390, forward strand.
TTCACATTAACGATGGGGTGGCATAAAAGTCCAATTCAGCTGCTGTTTACGTCATTGTGGCAGTGCAACGTAAATGTCATTGTGTCCTGCTGCTTATAGATGTGGACATGTTTAGACTTTTACAGAAACTAAACCCACCAATCCAGAATAAATGCTCTGGAAGTGGCTAAATTAGGGTCAATGCCCTACAAAATTTAGATTTTTTTCTGCTTCAACACACCTGATTTAAAGAAACAACTCATTGTGGCAAACCTAACAAGTTCAGTTCATTTGAATTAGATGTGTTAGACCAGAGAAACATTCAAAGCCTTCAGGACAGTCGTCCTCAAAGACCAGAGTTTGAAATCACTCAGGTAAATCATGCTCATGCGTCCAAATGGTTCTTGTAAATAATAGCAAACTGTGTGACTTTGATCATGAATCCCAATTCGGATCAGTTATCTAAAAGAAGAAAAGTGGAACAAACTGGGCTTCATCTTGTCCTGAAATAGTCAGTTTGAGGCATTTCTTAACAAACAAGTTACATTCAGTTGTAATCTTTGCACCGTAAGCCCACAGACAGAGCACATTGTTGTGCACAGGTTGTGTGATGCATGGCATGTGAAATGTATTGCAGTAATACCATTATCCCTCTCACATTATGGACTTAAGGATTTTGATATTAATCCTCTTAATAACTAGCTACTTGGGCAGCAGAAGCTTCCCTTCAGCTGAACAATATTTAAGCCTCATTTCATTCCTTTGGACACTTTGTAGCTCCATTCTAAGTTATAGCAGCATAACAGTTTATGTTTACCATGTTTGTGTGTCTCAGACAGTGAAGGCTTTCCTCCCACAAATGAAGGCCCAGAATCATGGACACATCGTGACCATCGCCAGCGTCCTCGGCCTCTTCAGCACAGCATGTGTTGAGGTGAACCATAGAGGGAGAAACATGACAACTTGATATTTACAGTGTTTTACAGCCATCTGTACCTTTGGCTGAAATGATCTCCACACTTGTATGACGGTTAACACCTGTAAAGACGGTGTTAAGCAGCTCTGATGAGTAACTCTTATTTGTGGTAGGATTACTGTGCCAGTAAGTTTGCTGCAGTGGGCTTCCATGAGTCCCTGGCCCACGAGTTGCTGGTTGAGGAAGTTCAAGGTGTGAAGACTACTCTAGTCTGCCCCTACATTGTGGATACAGGCATGTTTGAGGGCTGCAAGATCCGGTATGTCAAAGTTACTCAGACTCTCCATGTTTGCTATCAAGTGTCCCATTAAAATCTGCTCTGTAAATGTATGTCGGCACCACTGTCAGGGAGGAAGTGGAACTGTTCTTACCCCCACTGGAGCCCCAGTACTGCGTCGAACAAGCAATGAACTCCATCCTGATAGACCAGCCGCTGGTGTGCATCCCCCGCCTTACCTATCTGCCTTTCCTGACCAGAGCGTAAGTTTTACAATCGCCATCCCTCAAATATCCTTTATAACTTACATTCAGTTCACCTTTTTGATTTGTTTCTAGGCTCATATTCTTTACTGAATTCTTGTAGAGAAATATTTCTTTTTTCAGATTGTTGCCATGGGAATCCAATGTGGCTGCCTATCGTTTCATGGGTTCTGACAAGTGCATGTTTCCCTTCATAAATAACATGCAGCAAAGAACGACTAACAGTGCTGTTCAGGTTGCATAAGCCTACACACACACACATTTTATACGTGTGTGTGTATGTATATCTATATATATAGGTATATCTCTATATCTATATATAGAAAAATACACACACACACACACATATATATATATATATATATATATATATATATATATATATATATATATATATATATATATATATATACATAAATACATATATATATACATAAATACATACACAAGGACACAGGGATTTTATGTTTTAGCTTTTGGGCTTTTCATTCAGAAACCTGTACTAGATGACTACTCAGCCAAGGAGTTATCAGAACAAAAAAAATTTCTGCAATGTTCAGATGAAGTTTAAAGACCCCTCAAAGTGTTTTCATCATAAAAATCAGAGATAACCAAACATTTAAAAAACCTTGATCAAATTGGGAATGTTTCCTTTAACTGGAAGATGCATCTGAATGGGGTGCTCGGTTATGTTTTCTTAAAATAAATATGTTCTGTCTGCTTTCTGGGTTTGAACTGTTTTGTTTTAAACTTCTATGAAATCCACTTTAGTCCCACAAACTTCAACCATTGGAAGGAAATCTGCACAACTTTGCAGAACCACATGCATGATGTATGCATCAGCGCACATGTATGACTTTGCTAATCCTGGAATACTGCAGTGCCGCATGAAAAGTAAGAGAATGAGTAATGATGAAGTAAATCCTGCAGCACCGTGTTGTGACGTAAATATTTCCAGCCATTCCCACAATTCAGCCATTTTTGTTTATTCATAAATAAAAAATAATTATCTTTTGCATCACAAGGCATCTGGGAGTATATAACAAATGTAATTGATCCTTTTTAAGAATATCTGTTTGAGGAGTTTAAGGATAGTCCTCATTTTTTTAAAGAATGTTTTCCACGTGTTGTATTATTTATTTTCCTATTGACAGATTTAAAAAAATAAAAGAAAGAAATTCCCAGGACACGATAAAGCCATGAACATTGAGTCAATCAGAATCACTCTTTTCTGAGACAGTTCCAGGACTGTTTCTGAGTCAGTGATTAAATTTGGATTCGTTTGGATGGATGTAAACCAGACACCCAGGAGAAAAGCTTCTATTGAGAGGCTGAGGACACAGAGAGGAGGTGTCCCACAGTAGTATAGTAATAACACTGAGTAATAGCACAAAACTGAATAACAGAATAAACTACATAATGTAAAACAAAAAAAAATGGCATTACATCTGGTTGTTCAGGAACCTCAATCTTCTAATCATATAAACACTGAAGTCAATAGTAATAAACTGTAAATAAACTGTTAAGTATTGAGATTTAGCACGTTTTCCATGCAGGCACAACTTATATAAACCTCTCTGCTGTTCATCCTACTAATGGATCATTATACATCTGGCATCACTTAAAATGGAAATAAAGTATAAGATTTATATCAAGCAGCATTGTTACAAGAAAGAAACAGTCCACCAAACACAATTTTCTATCATTTTTGTGCCAAGTTTATAGTCTTTCCCCCCCCCCCCCCCCCCCCCCCCCCCCCCCAAACAAAGCTCAAAACAGTATCAACCACTGATCTCAGCAATGTCTGCTTACTCACCCTCTTCATGTTACTCTTCTTTTGTGTTTTTAATATAAATAATTTGGTTGTTCTGCAGTGTCTGAATAATTGAATGTCTGAATAATTCCAAGGTAATTAAAATAATTCATTTAGCAAAGCAACAAAATGCAAAATAAAACATCTGTCTCATACATTTGTGTGACACTGGTACTCGATCGTCAGACTTCGCTAGATAAAGGTGTCACCTGGAGTTTTACTGAAAATAACAGCTGCTCAATATCATCTAAAAAGGAGGATTTTATTTACACCCAATTTTGATATTTAGAATCAAATGTCACTTTAAAAGATGGATATAAAATGCTGTAGTGTTTCCTTCAGTAAAGGCATTTCTCAAGCTGCTTTCCTGAGAATTTAAATATATCAAACATTTGTCGTCGCAGCTGAAGCAGATAGTTGTGGGTCACTTTACTCACTTCTGAACTTTCCTAAGATGTACATAGTAATGTGTCTTCCACTGAGCTAGAATCACCATCTTTATTGCCTTCACCATCTATCATCTAGATTGTTTAACTTAACCCTTTCATGCATAAATTAATCATAAACAATGCAACAATTTTGAAAATGGCATTTTCCCTTAACAGACCTACGCAGTTATACATTTTTATTCGTGATATTTGGAATTTATTATTTATTTTCATGTATTCTATAAAAAATCATTGTCTAAATCTTATATAAAATATAGCTGTTTCATTTTATTTTCCTATCTATTGCAAAAGCAAGCTTGCTTAATTACATTATGTTCAATTAAATCATATATTTATTTATTCTCCAGCAAGTGGAAACATTGAATAACTCACTAACATCCACTGAGGTGGTTTATTTAATAAAATACTGTCCTCATCCATCAATATGCAGGAAAAAGCTTGTAAACAGGTGTCCAATTTATGTCCACTATGCATGAAAGGGTTAAAGTAGTTTTAAGTAAAATTGTCAGATTTAATTTTCTTGTTTTTCCCAATAAAAAAATAAAATAAAATCAAAGCTCTGCTTCATAAGTGGATAGAAATGGAGGCAATAGGGGCTCATGTAGGAAGTGAAACTGCTTACTTATGGGATGATCTTTGAAAAAGGTTCAGCTTCAGCAGGGGGGAGTTTCATGAAGCGAGTGAACAGCTGTGTAATTACATAGTTCATAGTTTGCCTATAAAACGTGTGAAAAAGCTACACCAGAGATGTCCAACGCCGGTCCCCAAACTCCTGCAGGTTTTCAATGTTTTCTTGCTCCAACAAACCTGACTGAAATTAAAAGGCTCCAACAGCCTATGAAGTTCTGAACAATGACTTATTTGAGTTAGATGTGTTGGAGCAAGGAAACCTGCAGGATTGTGGTCCTATAGGACAAACACTGGATACCCCCGAGCTAAAAGATATCCACACTGAACCAACTCCAATCTGCGACTTGCACTCACCAAAAACTAAAAATTAGTCTGGATTAGAACGTTGGTGTTAAATCACCACTGCGTACCTTTATACGGCAAAGACATGAAATCAGCAAGAAAAATTCATTTTTAAATTAAAAAAAAAAAAAAAAATGAATAAAGGAAAGACAACTAGAGCAGGGATTTTGGTTTGTGCATGTAAGCACCAAAATTTAATTATGGGGGCTGGATAGAGTAGGGGAGCAGACATGAGGGAAGGAAGGGGATCATCAGGGAAACGTCCCTGCCAAGCACAGCAGTGACAACATTACATTACATCAAACGCTACATTTAGTCACAAATTCTTCTTGGTTGTTGATATAAAGCACTCTAGGAAAATCAATAAAGGTTCACCAGCTGCACCCTAGACAAAGATGAGGCCCAAACCATAATAAGAGCTTTCCTCAATCATCTACTTCAGCGGGGGATAAAACGTAAAACACTTAAAAACAAGAGTTAGCGGATTTCACAAAGAGGAAACAAGATCTATCCAAAAGAAAACAAGAGTTCACATTTACATTTTTTTCTCTACTAAGGACACCCCCAAACCCATTGACTAGGATGCAGCTACTTTTTCTACAAAGCAAAAGAAAAATAATGTGTACAATTAAACAACATCAAGGAGAAGAAACTAGTTTTCCTATCAGTCTTGTTTAACTGTGAACATTTTGTAACAATGAATATGAACAGTGATTGTTTCGAGTCTACAGTGGCTGAAGCTTCCTGTAGCCTTCTAAAATAGACAAAGAACACAGTGACTTGAGTTTTCTCTAGTGCTTTTACAGACAACCAAACCTTTTTCTAAGCTGTGCCATCCAGCGTCTGTGTCAATGTGCTTGAGTTAGCCTGTTTGTGGTGCGAGTCGCCTTCCATTTCCTGCTTGCCACACCTGAACAAGATGGGAAATATTTGTTGTAACAGACACAAAATAGTCAACGTTCATTCTAAACATACATCAATACAACACACATCTCAGAGGGTCGGACTTTGTCAATCTCATCTGAGAATTTGCATGTTTTTAATAAAATTATTTATTAAATAATTACTCTGCTCACATATTTTTTTTTTTATAAGACCCAGTTAAAGAAATAGTTCACTGACAATCAGAGATGTCAACATTAACTAAATCTGCTGTCGCTGCCCCCTGCTGCCATCTTGCCTTGTGTGTATGTATGTATGTGTTTGTTTGTTGTTCTGAATGTTGGTGTGTTCTGTCGCTAATGTACTTTTAGCCTAAATGTTACTTTTACTAAATGTACTTTACTAATATTGTCACGTAAATAAATAACTTTACTCTTGTTCTCCTGTCTAGTGACTGCAGAGGAAAAATAGCCTTCTGGCCAACTCTGGCATATTAACAGAAATGTTTATTAATATGCACTGTCCCTGTATTGAATAAATTAATAAATAAATAATAAATAAGGAATAATTACAATTAATAATAATATTAAAGCAATAATGTTGCATCACTTTTTGTATCTCTCTACTTGCTCCCAGTCTGTTTTACAGTAGACTTTAAAGTTTTATTGGTTGTTTTTAGTGTTAAAATGGGTCAGGACCTTCTGACCCATCTGCTGCTTCTTTGAGATCTGCTGATCAGATGCTTCTGGATGTCCAGAAATCCAGGTTAAAACTGAAGGTTACAGATCTTTTTTCCAGTGCTTGAAACCTCACCAGTAGAGGACATTTTAAAAACTTATGTAAAGGCCAGTTTCTATTCTTCGGCTTTTAACTCAGATTAAACTGTTGACATTTAAGCTTTTGTGTTGAATTTTTTTAAGTTGTACAGCTCTTTGATCAACATCTGTGCTTATAAATAAACTTGACTAGTAGACAGAAATGACAGAAACATTTAGTTTAGTCATTCTAGTTAAAGATTGTACACATGTATTTTTTGCACAGTACTGTAATATCACTCTTCAATACTTGCAAGCAAAAATACAAACAAAACTTACAAATGTTGCCTGTAATACCAGTAAAAAGAAAAGATGTGGAGAGGTTTTGTTCTCCTATGTCCACTTGGCTGGACTGGAAATCAGCATATTGGTGAACTAAAAGATTTTAATATTAAAACCAGTTAAATATAAGCCATCCCCTCTCAGCTTACCCAGAAGCTGGTCCATTTCCTGTCCTTTCATTTGACTGCTGGTCCAACTCAGAGAGCAACTTCAATATATTCAGTGCAGCCTGTAAGAGGTCAAGATCAACATATAATCATAAGTTAGGATATGTGCACGTACTTCTGAGGAAACAAATTTCACATTGAAGGATGTTTTGTACCAAAGTTGCTCAATGAGAAAAAACTTTTAGTCTTCCTTACTGCTGCGAGAAAATGTGGGTTTGGACTACTGACAACCAACTACCTGAATGTGTTTGTCTCAATTAGTAGTATATTTTTTTCAGCAATTGCTTGTTTACACCCCGAGCATCTAAAAATAAACAAAACTAGAAAAGCACTCGGAGAGCGCAAACCTCCGCCAAGGTCCACCGTTCTATAAAATTCCTGGATCCAAACCGTGACCCAGATCACCACCAAAATTAAATCAAGTTCTTCCTTTTCACTTTTCCAACACCTGAAAATTTCATGAAAATCTGTCCAGAACTTTGAGTTATCTAGAACACAAACAAACAGATTAACGGCGGTAAAAACACAACCTCCTTGGCAGAAGCAATTAAAAATGTCATTTTTACCATGATAAAGCCAAACACTGATATACTTACAACTACTTATTTTAACAATGTCATCTTGAGTTGATCACTTTAACTCTACATCACAAAACTTGTGTTCTTGTGAAATGTTGTGACTATCTTATCGGAAGAAACTGCTCATTCTGAAGACAAGATAAACTGGCAGCTTATCTCTTGTAAATAAGCTTTGTGTTTTATGAGATAAGGTGAAACACTATCTGAAAATCATAAAATTAAGAGAGGACTTCTGACTTCAACTTGACTTTCAGGACTGCTGGGAAGGATCCCTGATGAACACACATTCATGACATAACTAACGTTTTCACTGCTGCAGTTGTTATAACAGACAATATCTTTTTTATTTTAGGAAAAGATTACAAGGATGGCTAACTCTGAAAGATGACTACAAAGACTACAGCCTGTCCCTGTTTGCCATCTGATATCATCTATGCATGCAGGCACATGACTCTTGACATCAGAAATTATCTTTATTATGAGAAAACTGGCTATTTTGTCAAAATGACATCAATGAACCCTTTATCTTAACAAATAAGCTCTGCTATCTTGAAATAAGTCATGATCACGAGCATTTAAGATCATTGCAAGCCTGGACGTTCCCTGGTTCTGTACGATATTGTCTTTTCTCTAATAAACAGTGTAGGCTGCACAAAATGTTCCTTTAATGTCTGAGACGTGGCTGACGAACCATGGATGCACACAAACCCCTTCTTTAAATACTAACCATATCATGACAGCATTCTACATCCTTTCCAATCCCATGACTGATGAGTGGCGGCTGGGAGGAGCAGTTAATCAGTGACACAAATTCATTCTTATTGTTTTTGGGAAAATCCTTGTATTCCACCTGCAAACAAATGATAAAGACCAATTCATGTCACCAAACAATGAGCAAAAATGCCAGAACACATGTGGGCTTATTAAGTCCAAGACAGGTGAACTCATTGATGGTTACCTGCAAACCCTGCACAGATGCAAGATAACTGAGCTGTTCTGAGGGGCGGGTGATGGGTCCGTGAGGCAGCTGGTTCAAGTTATTTTTATTTTTCAGGATAGTCTCCGCAGTCAGGGATGTCCCAGCATAAAGCAGCTCATTGGCAATCATGGCAGTGACCGTGGCCTTGCCTGGGTTGGGTATGGCTCGACTGTAGTCCTTGGCCTGGGTTCCTGGGCAGGCTCCGACTGCTTGAGCCACCTCTGGCACCATCGGTAGGATACCTGCAGGCAGCTGTTGGTGGCTCAGGTAAGGCAGGCGGAAGTCCTCCTCCTTGGGAACTAATGAAAAAAAAAAGCAATACTTATAAAATAAGATTTTTATAGACTATTTTAGTTGGGACCAATTTAACTAAGACTGACCCAATGCCACCTCCTCCACAGAGCCAGGTTCAAAGAAGGTCACTTTGCGCCCATCACTAGGCTTTTTCACTGGAGTCTGATTAAAAACAGAACAGCAACAGATATATCAAGAATAATAAAGCTTCTTTGTACATAAACTTTATACAGTGCGACATATTCTTAAACCTTGCTAAAAAAAAAACTAAAAAAAAAACACCAGACAGTACTTTTTCATCGGTTTTGAGTGCCGGTTTGGGAAGCTGGGGCTGAGGCACTTTATATCCGAGGAGTTCCAGCATTTTCTCAGCTGCATTTCTCTTGGCCACCTTCTTACTCGGTCCCATTCCCTCCGCAGACTGGCCACACACTGTCACCTGTGCCAGGACACACAGATGAAGGAACTTAATGACATAAGTAAGAAGGAAGGAGGAGAAAAAACGAGACAAATACTGTGATGGGCTTGCTACCAGCATACCTCAGTTAAAGCTGACTCACCTGCATGACAAACTCCCTGCGGCGTGGTAGACCCCTTTCTGTCACCATGCTGTACTCTGGCTCCTTCTCCTTCTTGGCCTGTTGGATCTGAGCCAAGCGACTGATGGGATTCATCCCCTGGCCATACTCTGGGCTGGTCTGCAGCTGTTGCCATGATGACATGATCATTAATTAAGAATCTATATTTCTGTTCCGACTAATCTCAAAGTCACTTCACAAGCTGCATTACTTTGATGATAGATTTGGTTTTCTTTTTAATGCGCGGCAGCGTCTTTTCCACACTGGGTATATGAGGAAGCCTCTTGAACTCTCCGAGCACCGCTGCCGCTGCAAGCTTCTTTGCAATCTTTTTACTTTTTCCTTCGCCTTCTCCGGTGAATTCCCCAACTGTAACACGAACTACAAAACTCTTAATGTGGGGAGGGCCCTCTTCTTTTAAAACCTGAAAAAAACCAACAATCCTGAATGAAATGCGAGGTTTGTACATAGATTGTGTAAAAGTGTTGTACAGAATATTCCTGACATATTTCCACATGTAAAATTCTTGCATGATAACACAAATCCATTCAAACCTCAAAGTTGACGGGTAAGTTGCGTTTAAGTGCAAATTCAAACACTTGACTGATTTCTGATTTGTTCAGGTTCTCCTCCTCAGGCTCTCCATTCATCTGTCAAAGACAATATTAAAATGGAAAAGTTGGAAATAACAGAGGAGCAAACAGGAAGTACAATTATATGAAGTCATATGGTAAGACGGAACAACAAGAGACAATAAGACCCCAGTATTAGGAAAAAGCTGAAACGGCTTCCAGGTGAGTCAACTGGAAATTCCTGTACGAGACTGGTTTTAGATCTGGATAATAAATCAATACAGTGAGTAAAGACAGTTTACTAGGAACCATCTCTAAGAAGAAAAATTCATAGAAGTTTGACTGACAACATACTACACGGGTCCTTTGCCCGCTTCATAGAGCCTCATGTGCAGGAAGGAAGGCAAGACTGGGAGATTGGGGACGTGACAGTGAATGGCACAGAACAAAAAAGTAGGACTTTCCACAGACCATATCATAGCCTCCCTCAGACACCCTAATACATCACTACCTGAATTGATTAAACTTTTTAAAAACATATGGACAGCTATAAGGATATCATGTAAATATCATTGAGACACAGTTACTAAAAAATAACTATAGTCCCACTAAAGGGATCAAAGAGACATTTACTTTTAATTGATATTATTTAGAAAAATTATATGTGGGGGTCACAAATCACCAAAAACACTTTCTAAACTTGACTAAACGAAATACTATAATATAAATCAAGAGATAAAAAACGTTGATGGTCCACACCAATGCTAGATTTTAGTTCGAATTGAAACAAGCAGTACAAATGTGTTCCAGTCCCTGCAAGTTGAGGTCCCCTAGTCGCAGTTTACAAGCTTGAATAAAATAACAAGCTTTGTTTTTGGTGAGGCTAAATGCTTAGAATAAGAATGGTAACTCTCCAGCTGCCAAAGGCGAAAGGAGGAAAGTGAATCCCATATTTTAAAGACTGCTTTGATGCAGCACAGTTGAGATATACTGTAGTATGGTATAAATCAGATTATACTGCAAAACGGAAGGACTTAGAGACAGAATATGGAGAATATCTAATACAGTTTATTAAAGGGGATGAATAAATGTAGAAAAGAAAAAAAAAATCAAATAAATTGGATCATGGCATTTACATTAAGGTTGTGGTTCAGTATAGTAAAGACATATACAGCGGTGGAAAAAATTAATCATCCATGTTTACCAAAATTTCATGTTCACTTTTAATGCGTGGTATAACTAAAGGAACAAGAGTGGTTTAATTATTTTTTTCACCCAACCGTAAGATAAGGAAAAACAAAAAAAAATTTATTAAAGTGGGCAGCATATGACAGCTGACTAAAAACGACAGAGGGTTCAAACAGCGGGCAACCAAAGGAATTACGGTGAGCTGTGTTTTACTGAAAGATGGACAGCTCGAGAGTTTCCAAGAAATGAAAGAGAAGTATCATCTGGGTAAACATGAATTCTATAGATACCTGCAGTTTAATAAAAACCATTATATGAAAGAGATTAGGATGGACCCCTCATGAGATGTGAATGGTCTGGCACAGATCATAATCAAAGCACGTTAAGAAACCAAAATCAGAATCTCTTAGGAAAAATCTAGTCCATGTCTTTTTTACACCCGATATGTGTGTGTGTGTATTCTCTCTCTCTCTCTCATATGTGTATATATATATATATATATATATATATATATATATATATATATATATATATATATATATATATATATATATATATATATATATATATATATATATGTGTATATATATGTGTGTATATATATATATATATGTGTGTATATATATGTGTTATCTAGCACTACTTCATGCTGGGCGCACGCTTATTTATGGTTTTATTTTCTTACCACTGGAAACTGCTGCAAAATTGGCTCCTTCTGAAGAACTTTTAAGGCCTTGGCAGCAGCATCATGTTTGGCCATCTGCCGTGTACGCCCCTTCCCAATGAACTGCTGACCTCCGACTGAAAGCTCCATGTGGTATGTCATTGGTCCCACTGGAGGAAATGGATAGTAGTACCTGGGGAAATGAAATCATTGTTTAATGTTCCTGTTAATAATAAAAGACAATCCAAGCAAAAGCTCTGTTGTTATACTTCCAAGTAATGTACACTCACTGTTGCATAGAGCGCTGGTACGGCCCAGGAGCCCGGACATTATAGTTGAAGTTTGGTGGTCTCATCACCGGGTATGGGTCTATAGGTTTATACACAGGCTTTTTACCAAGCTTCATACAAAGTGCATTCAACTCCATTGTATGTGTAATGCCATCTGCTGCAAGCCAAACACAAACAGACCACCATCATAAAGTCATAGCTGCATTAAATTCCCTCTTCTAGGACTAAATTCAAGAGCGACCCTGACAGAGTTAGTGGGAACAGCCCACCTGGGTTCTTGCCTGTGTTTCGGGGTGTCCTCATGGTGGGCTTGGGAAGTGTTGTCTCAGCGAGGGCGGAAGCAGCAGCGGAATGCTGGGCTTTCTTGATACTGGTCCCCTCTGCCTCCCAATGCTGATCTCCCAGAGTGAGCCTCACTGAGAAGATCTGAAAGAGATTCTCCCTCATTAAGATTCACTTTACACATCATGTTAAGAAATTTAAAGAAGTTACATCACTGGCTTTTCATGCTCAGTGTACCTTGGAGTGAGCTGGTCCTTGCTCAGAAAGCAACTTATACTCAGGTTGGATCTTGTTGAAACGGGCTAACTCATTCACCAAACACATCGGGGTCTTCTCTTTAGGGTTTGCCATGTTGGATACTGAAAGGAGCCAAAATATTCAGTACAGCTGACAGTCAAAGATGGTCATAGAAAGATCATCAGAGAAGTCTCCACCTAGCCACCACCAATGACTCACAAGCAACACAATCCAACATACTGAAAGGGACCAAAATGTTTAAACACAAAATGGCACCAAACAACAAAAGCAATATAAATAAAATCTACCTGTTGTGGTACTATACGGAGTGGCTGAGCCCGCTGGGAGAGCAGAGCTCCTGATGGGCTGGCTGGCACTCTCTGAAGGGAGGGCTCCTGTAGCACATGGGATGCTATAGCCAGGCTGTGGCTGCCCCATCTGTAGTGGGGCAGAGACTGCAGGCATGGCGCTAGGCGGACACTGAAACTGGAGCTGGGACATCCTCGTTGGTTGAGCTTTGTAGGCAGAAATCAAGTCAAGAAATTTACAATGCAGGAGGAACTGTTGATTGGGAAGGTCTGAATTGAAGCTCTGCCTGGAAAGCGAGAAGAGAGGAATAAGATGGATATGCCAAAATCTCTATGAGAATAATTGCAGCATTTTCAACTCATCCTTTTTTAGTTTAATGAAAAAAAAAAGACTAGCTGCCCTGTCCAGGACTGTCAAACAAATATACTAACATCCATAAATAAATAAATAAAAGAGAGAAACAATAAGATCTTACAACTAAAATTCTGACTTTTCACAAGCACAACCTTTCATTTCATTCCTTGGCCACATCACTTAGAAGAAATAAGGTGACTTTTTTTTTCAGGGGACCAAAGAGTAGAAGACATCTATACTTTTAACTGGGATGATGGGGGGACATCTGGATGCCAAATGATCCCTACATTTGAATCTCCAGAGAAAAATGAAGGAGTAAGACGAAGCTTGAGAGCTGAGGGAAAAGTTGGGAATATGGCTATCAATCTCTGAGTCCACACTGACCTTCACAACTTTTATTAGTCTGAGGCATTAACATATTCTTAGTAAACAGAAACACTGCACAAACAGTAATACAATACAAATCACCCAGTTTGTGGACAGTATAAACTGCCAACAAATTGGCTGACAGATTAAAGGAAAAAACTAAATGTTTTAATCAAGTGTGTAACCACTATGTCTCACTAAATGGACTTCCCTGTGCTTTGGTATTGATGCTACAACAAAGCAAAATTGCCTTGGATAAAAGGATGAAGGATTAAAAAAAAAAAAAAAAATTCTGAAAATGTATATTTCTTCGTTAATGATGTTATTATGGTAGACAGTGCTTGGGAACTCGTGACTCCAGAGGTTGTGGCATATATGGCTCACTAATGTCTATCACAATTTATTCAGTATCCTTCCACCTTTCATCCCCAGTGTATAGAAGTGCTATACCTTCAGAGACAGCTAAATTCTCTCTAGGTCTGCCAAGGGGATCTCAAGGGAATACAAATTGGAAGACTGCTGTATCAGTTGTATTTGTCAAAGTTGTCCTACTTCTGTGTCCTACACGAAAAACTTTCAGGGGATTTAACATATGTGAACAGCCACTTCCTGAAAGTGGTTAATGGAGATGTTTATAGAGTTTGCTAGAAGTGGAGAATAAATTTTAATAAGGAAAAAAAAATCTATTAAATCCAATTCAGTTTTATTTGTATAGCCAGGCACACATTTTACAAAAGAAAATAAATAGAATTAATTTAGATTCATTTCCTTATATAGGCTATTATTAATTATTAAAGCGTCTTGAGACGGCATTGCCGTGATTTGACGCTATATAGATAAAGTTGAATTGAATTAGAAAAAAAAGAGTTTCAGCCCACAGGACATTATCATCACAAAACTGTTCAAACCGATTAGGACAGAAATCTTTCACCAGGGAATATGCCTGTCAACTTTGTTGTGCTTTACAGTGGACCCAAATCATGCCAGAAATATGTCAACATTAGCACCACAGAACCATCAGAACCCATCACTGATGAGGTAATATAAAGGACTGTAACATTTTCCTTAAGAAATGTCAAGTCAACGTGTCCTTACATGCACACGTTGACTTAATACAAATATAAAGTCTGACTCAAGTGTATTACAAACCTAAAATAATACTGCATAACACTCAGTTCACACCTGCTATCAATAACAATGTATTTACTTCTAACATTTAATTCATGGCGCATCTGTTTAAGTTACTTATCCTACTGAAGCGCTAAACTATTGCAAAGTATTGATGACTGACTATTTTTACCACCTGCAGGATGCTGTTTAATTATTATGCTACAGTGTACAGCTGTGTGGAGTCTTCGTTCCTCTTCCCATTCATTAGTCACCTGTCTGTAGTTTATCGGTGACAGCTGAACCGTGGCTGAAATGATGAAATCTGGTTATGATCCTAAAATCCAGCTATATTGTGCTCTTGGTGAAACATGGAGCTTCCACTGAGGACGCGTTTTAGCGTTGCTGAGTGGGAAGAAGCCACTGTAAGTCTATCGTTCATGGATTTACCACAAAATAACATGCATAGACTTTAACACGTATGAAGCAGTGGTGCGTTTTATAAACATGGTTAAATTAATGCTGAATCGTCCATTTA
Source organism: Telmatherina bonti (assembly GCF_933228915.1). Taxonomy (NCBI): domain Eukaryota; kingdom Metazoa; phylum Chordata; class Actinopteri; order Atheriniformes; family Telmatherinidae; genus Telmatherina; species Telmatherina bonti. Next base: position 29,099,541 of record NC_136624.1, read on the forward strand.
TACATCAGCTAGTCATAAAGCAAGATTAGCCGGTAAGCTAGTGAGTTAGCTGATGCACACTCACACAAAGATCTTGCAAAAAAAAAAAAGTAAAACCTGTTTGGCACGTCACTCGACTTAGTCTTTTTCAAATACTTGAAACATCTTTGTGGAGTGAACACAACTGTCAATAAAAAGTAAACTAAATAGTAATTAAAATCAGTGACTTATAATTAAATCAGGCCGCCGGTAGCTTATACGAACTTCTTCACACCACGTTAGCTAACTAGCTTTTTCCACTACAGTGGCATATAAGCAATAACATTTATAAAAAAATAAAGCTAATACCATCCTAATTGCATCATCATGAAGATAAATTCACAACTTATTCGCTGCACTGCCTGACATCTATTTATTAGGCTGGTCAAAGACACGTCGCATACTATTTCCCTGCTGAGTCTGAGAGCAGCAGGTTAAATCGCTAGCTTGCTAGCTAACCCCGACAAGTGTGCAAAAAAAAAAAAAAAAAAAACTCACCTCGTCGCTCCTTTGTTTGGTTTTTATTTACTCCATATGACACGATAGTTTGATGTCGACTGTTTCTGTTAATGGCCTGCTTCGGGAGTCAGTTTATGTTATTTAATATCAAAATAAGGCCAGTGAGAAGGTGAACATTGGGAGGACAGGGCAAACACTAAAGAGAATGGCACGGTCTGGATTCTGCCCAGGAAAAGACGTCATCAGACAGGAAGTAGACTTCCACAACAAACGTAAAAGTACTGCATTACCCTGCTTTTTATTTCTGTATATCATTTTCTTGTAAATTACCTGCACCAAATTTAAAATCCTAATTACCACAAATAACTCGAACGCTACTATTTTGCACCAAGATGTTGCTTATCTTCTATAAGTCTGTTGTGGAGAGTGCAGTCATCTGCTGGGGTAGTAGCATCAGAACCAGACTTGAAGAGAATCAACAAACTGATCAAGAAAGCTGGTTCTGTGCTTGAAGTAACTCTGGAGAAACTGGAGCCGATTGTCCAAAGAAGAATGCTGCACAAGCTGATGAAGATGATGGAGGATTCTTGACACCCTCTCCACAACACAGTGATGAAACAACGAAGTGTTCAGTGAGAGGCTTCTTCAGGTCTGATGCAAAACTGGAAGATCAAGATCATTCCTGCCAGCAGCCATCAGCCTCCGGAACAAGACCTCCTCTAGTTAATTATATACTACAATATTGAATTTCTCTTTGGTTATTAATAAAGTATTCATTTAATTTTCATCTTCATGTAGAAAAAATATCTTTATTTCACAATAACTTTAAATCAAGACTGAAAGCTTACCTTATAAATCAAAACTCCCAGTGGTTGCATTTCCAGCATCACTGCCAATGGATTAGTCTTCTATACATGTTTATCTACTCAATTACTTTACATTTATATACACCAATGCTTTTACTTTGATTTTATTTTAACTGTGATTGCTGTGATTTTGTTGCTTTTTCTCTTGACGCTGTTGATTTATAATTTTTGCATATTTTTGTAGGTGTTTTTATAAGTCTGCATACAATTTTAAACATGTTCCACACATATTCTTGTTTCAATACAGTTTTTGTAATTGTATTTATTGTGAAAACAAAAAATAAAATACAACTAATATATTTCAGGCATGAGAGGGTTGCAACACTCAAACACATAAGAATAGTACTTAATGGGGATGGTCATTTTAATAAAATAAGCAGCCTAAAAAGGTATTTGAAATTTTATTTGACTGTATCAATATCAAAAATCACACATTTAACACATCAATTCATTGAACTCATGTAAAAAAAAAAAATCCACACACAAATAACTATCAAGTTCATTATTTAAGCTAATAAATAGAAAATTGATCAGGATTCACTATAAAATATTGCTTCTCCTATGGTCTACCTTTCTTATACATGAGGATAAGAGCAGTTACTGAGGTGAGTGGTTTTGTCTTACAGGTTGTAAGCCTGAAAGATGTTCAGAGAGTCTCTCAACATCAAATCACGCAAACGCCACAATGCGTCCACCATGGTGGTGTGGGCTCCTTTGCTCTTCAGCCAGTGAACTGGAAGCCGACTTTCTTGCTCTTTGGTCAGGTGAGCATCTCGCCTTTGAGCTATTGTGAAAACAGCATTCATTAAAATACTGTAACAAGTAAACAATGTTGACTTACTGCTTTTTAAAATGACAAAATCCATTAAGATCTTACTTATATACTCTCTAACTTTTATGTGAAAACAAGAATCTTGAATTTGTAATACACCTACAGCACTTCAAATCTAAGCAGATCTTGTGTTTCTCCAAACAGAAGCAAAATACAAGCATACTCTTAGGGAGATGAGAAAGAAGAAAAGAACTGCTTCCCACCACCTTTCAGCATTTGGTCCCACTTGCTGACAGTGCTAGACTCTGAATTTAATCCCTCGATGTACTTCAGGTAGGCCTCCGAGTGCAGTACTCTCTGTGTCTTTGGTGGTGGTGCCACAAACATGGGAGTGGTGGGCTGCAAATGTGAGGGCTGCCCTTGACCTGGATATGGTGGAGGAGCATGCTGCCCTGGACTGAACATCCCAGGCTAAAAATGAAAACCAGCAGCAATAATCTTATTTCACGAATATGAAGGCCATACAAAACTGAAGTCTATTTTTTGCAGCAAAAACCTTTTGTTTCATTTGAAGTGGAACTATTATGTGCATTTCAGGCTAATATATTTTTATTTCTGAGACCAGAAGAGCTGGGATTGATCGAGTTATTGCCACAAATTGCTTTATTTACTTCAGACCGACCCTCTCCGTAGGCTGTCAGATCAGCCTGTGGGCAAAACGAGTGGATTGAGACTCTTCCGCATTAAGCCCCGCCTCCCGCCACTGCATTACATCGGGAGCGCGCACTGCACCTGCTTTCGCCGTCATTGTAACATCTCATAAACAGAAGGATTAGGCTAATATGAACTCAATAAAAAAAAAACAAAATACAATGTCAACACATAGCATACAGCCCTACATGTTGGAACCTGAATCAGACCCTGAAAACGAAGTGGAAAACAGCAACCCACAGCAAGGAATGCAGCAGGATGTCTCTCTTTGGTAAACTCACCAGCCATCGTTGGAAATAACTTTATCCCACGTTTTCCACCCGCCTGATGTATTTGTACATGCCCTTGTTAACCAGTAGAAGGTAACCAATCACCGAACCTTATCCCCCGGGACGTCACAAGGATTTCCAGTAGAAAAAACTCTCTAAAACTACGCGTTTTTCGTCGCCATGGAAACCGAACGGAGAGCGTGCTGGAACTCAAACTCAAACATGCGTTTAGGTGATAAAAAACAGTGTCGTTCACATGTCTGATGAGGATTGAACGCTGTAACACTGTAGAAAGCTCAGAAAACTCCAAATACCATAATAGCACCCCTTTAAAACACACTTGAAACGGGGTGGCCAGCTTCGGTCCTCGAAGACCATAATCCTGTAGGTTTTCAATATGTTCCTGCTTCAACACACCTGACTTATATAATGAGGCATTTTGTAGAAGTTTATAGGCTGTTATATCGATTTAATTTGAGTCAGGTGTGTTAAAGCAGGAACATATTGAAAACCTGCAGGACAGTGGCCCTTGAGGACTGACTTTGGAAACACCTGGTTGAGCATATTAACTTGGTCTAGAAAGTATTTTTCTATACGATGCACAAAAAATTGTACATTCAGCTTTCACGATAAAGCACAGCTGATGAAGTTATAAAGTGATCCCGCGTCTACCTCAACACGAGTGAATCGAGTGTTTTCTGATTAGGCAAGCTGCTGAGTGGGCATTCAGAGTGATGGGGAGTTGTGATCCACTGGTGAAAAGTAAAAAGCAGCTTGTAGAAAAATGTATTAAAACTTATAATTACTGTCACAGTGCTCTAATATAATGTAAGACCCTTCCTGCCACAGCAGTGGATCACTCCTGATAGTTGAGTAACAAGAATCAAGACTTTTAACCCCAGACAAGGGCACACCAGGACGTAATTAGTTTTCTGAGCATGAACAAGAACTTTCACCTGCTGCCCCACATTCTGGCGTTTTCACTTATCTCAGCTACTAGCAGGCTGCAGAAGCAAGTTTGGGGGCTTCTTTTATTAAACATGCGCGCAGCAGTACCCAGTCTTAGATGCTAACGTCTGTTTGTCTGGAAAGCAGGCTCAAGCTGGCATCTTCTTGTGACTTTTGCTAGCTTCTCATTTCATAGTGCATGCTCAATTCAGGAGTTAACACACAAGAGCTGTTCTTTTCTATGTAAAATTCCCAGGAAAACTTAACCACATCAGGGAACTATCATGTAATTGTGGCCATTCTGCTAAAAACAGTCTCACAAGTGAGAGTTTGAGACTAATCAAGCATCAATTAAACCTTTTGCATAAAAATACTAACACATAATACCTTAATGTTAGGGTGATGTTTAAGGTTATAAATTGTTTTAACACTATTGATGAGCAGGAGACTAAATCAGTGCTTTTTTTTTTTTTTTAAGGTCTATTATGTGTGAATTGGAATAAAAACACATTATTTGGTTTATACTGACCTGTTGCATATAGTTTCCTTGTGAAGGACTTCCTGCCATCCCATTCATACCACCCATCATACCTGTTGAAAGGAACAAATGAATCTTCTGGCCTTTATAAAAAGGCCAAATAAACTCATGCTGTCAAATTATGTTAATATTTACAACAGAATTAAAGAAAATCACTATGACTTCTAAAAATGTTAGTTAATAAATATCTGCTGAATGTTAGTCTTTGGTTATCAGTTTTCTCATGCACTATGTGTATGACTGTGGATGTGTTTGTTAGGTATTGAATGTGAATATAATTTGCCAGAGGTTGTTTGAGACCAGAGAACTTGAACTGCTCAGTGAGGAGCTCAGGCTATGCAGCCCGTGGACCAGGTAAACCCCTCCAGCAGAAGAGACACGACTGGATGTGACTGAGCAGGTGTGGTTGGGACAGTGGCCCTTACCCTGATGAGGCATGCCAGGGTATCCAGGCATACCTTGATGGAGATGATGAGGAGGCAGGTGAGGACCCCCTGTAGGGTGAGGTGGCATTGGGGCCAAACTCAGCAAACCCTCATGGGGGCCCTGCATGGGCATGTAAGGTTGGCCGTAAGCACCCATCATGCCTTCGGGAACATGGCAAGGAGAGCACAACATATCCATGCATAAGTTCCATGCAACTGACTCTAAAACAACATGCACTACTGCTACTACTACACATGGTGGCCCTTCTCACACATGCACCTTAAACACATGCTATGCTCATGTTCTGCATCCCAGTAAATGTTGCACGTTTTGTCATGACGAGTCCTATGTGTGAATGAACAACTATTGTCAAGTCAATCAGAATGATAAAATCCAGAGATGTACTGGTAAAATGGTGCATTAAGTGGCAGATAAAACAATCGGGATAAAACCTTCATGATGGACAGATCACAAGTCTGAGCATGTCGTGCTTTTAACTCATTGATTCCAATAAGCGCCTATTTAATCAATTCATCTCCTCTGACATACCTATTTAAAGATAATAACATATTAAAAAGTTGTTTAATTATAGTTTTGTAGACACACTCACTGTATTTTGCTAAAATCCATTATTTTATATACTTTAAAAAAATATTCTCTTGACAGGTAGGCATGCTTTACGCATTCGGATTGTGGACCTGAACATAGTTATTGCTATGAATTCAAACTCCATATGCGTAATAGGACTTGGTAATATTTAAGGTTCAGTGTGTGAAAAGGGCAGACAATACAAATGGATGAGAAAGTTAGCAAAGCAAGCATGTAAGGTAAATGAAAAATCAAATTAAACAAAAAATTAAACAATGCATTCATGGTTAAAAAAAAAACAAAAAACTACCATGCAGTCAATGTCGTGCAATATCGGATATAACGCTACTGACAATGAAGATATCAACGTAAAACATGAAACAGCAGCAAAAGAAGAAAAATATGCTTTTATAATGTAGCTTTAAGACATAAAATGTTTTGAATGGTTAGAAGAAGGATCACGGCTAACAGTCCGGCCTCACTTTCCTGCTGTCTTGTCAAAACACTCGTGCTGTCTCTGAGAGGGGTTACCTGACACAGGAGTCATGGTCTGGTTTATCATTCCCATAGTGCTAGGCGAAGGCACCACCCCCATCAGCGCCCCTACAGGGGTACCTGCTCTAGGGGAAGCTTGCTTCTGTGGTGGTCTCTCTCGTTCTTGTTGCTCCACTATTTTGGCGGCACGCTCTGAAATGTGCAAAAGGAAAAATTAAATTCTAGTGCATTTCAGTTCATGCAAAAAAACAACCTCTGATCCCACAGATCACGATAACCGCACCTTCATACTCTGCTTTCTTGGAAGCTTCAAGGTTCCTCCACTCGGTTCCCACTAGCCGACTCAGCTCCCCAAAAGAAAAGTCAGGGTGTCGTGCTTTGATGACTGCTCTCATTTCACTGCTGAACAGGATATAGCCGCTCATGTTCATCTTCCTCTTAGCTCCCTCCTTCTTTGATAAGCCCTTCACCTTAGGAGTGGCCTTTATGAAGACACAAAGACATGTTTTTTGAAGAAAAAAAGAAAAACATGTCGTGTAAAATAATATAAGTAGCAGGAGCTTGAAATGCTAACTGGGTTTACTGGGTTTACGTCTTCTGAGCTATGTGAATACCTGTGAAGGTGTGTATGGCATGACGTCCATGTCATTTGTAAGTGGGGTTTGCATCTGAGGCAAAGGTGTCGTTGGAGCCTCTTCATCATCATCCATGTCTTCCATATCCTCGTCTGCATCCTCCATGTCAGCCAGTTTCACCTCAAGCTCATCAATTTTCTTGTCCAAAAAGGGAGAAGCCTCTTTCTGTGGCACCGTCAATTTCCTACAAAAGAAAACAGATGCTCAGTCTGGGGTCGGGAGGGTTCAGGCATGAATACAGGTAAGCTTTCTGTTCAATTTACACACCTAAAATAATAGATTTCATCCTCAACCACTTTGGAAGAATAAGAGAAGCGTTTCAGACCCTTGAACTTTTTCATTTGCTTCTCTGTTTCAATGTAGCGACTCTCACACAGCAGGACATCTTCCTCTGAATACTCTGTAGGTCTGCATGACACGTAGTCCTTAAAAGAGGACACAGTGCATTTGCCTGAAAAGCAAATGGGAAGAATAAAGCTTAGTAATTTAAAAAATAATCAGAGAAACGTGGTGAGGGAAGAAGGTCTGAAGTGTAAATGTGTCAGTTCAGCAAAAAAGCTCAACATTTTAAGAAAATCACATTTTCACTGATTAACCGTTTCACCGAGGTTATAAATCACATCTGACTCTCAGCAGTTGCCTGGCAACCAGCAGACTCCATGATCTTACAGGTAGAAGTGAAAACGATAAATATATAAAATAAAGGTCATAAAACATTATATATATATATTCTTTTTAAATCCATCAGTTTAAATTAGTTAATGAGTGATTTTACAGATGATGGACCAAGTCGTCCTTTAAAAGAACCATGCTAGAGGATTCTCCTTACATCAAGAAAAGCCCCATTTCAACACGCATTATTTTCCATACACACATACATACATCAGGTAATCGCTCACCTGATGTATTTTTCTAACATGTTGTGAAAGTAATCCTGCTAATCAAACTCCAGAAACACATATGGGTTACTCTCACCATGGCACAAGTCTCACGGACCTCAAGTCTATAAACAATTTCATATTATACAGCTCACATTAAGTGCTGTCCAGTCTTGCATGAGCAACAAACATAACGAGCACACCGCCAAAGAATGAAGGGTGGGAAGCATCGAAGCAGAAGTGGTTAATGTATGAACAAATTATAGTACAGATGTGTCATGAAATGTTATGCATCTCATGTCTGAAAAAGGTTTAAAATCTCAAACATCTACAGGTCTACCTCAGACAGGGAACAAATGTGTTTCCCATTATGCTGCTTTATTACTTTGACTGCTTCTCAAAGATCGCAACCAAGTCACTAATATGTGGGCAGAGGTTTTGGCAAGCTATAAAAAAACAAAAAACAAAACAATACCTATAACACAAGTCATGGGCAAGGTCTCCTCTAGATGACTCAGAAACACCTCTCTCTTGTAGAACATCTTGGTGGGCTCGTGCTCCGTTTCCTCAGGATGAATGAAGATGGGTCCGAAGAAAAAGGCAGTTCCATTCTGCAACCACAGCTTTTCTAACCTGCAGCCCATCCAGAGAAGTCTAATCACTGACAGTTAATACCTGAGTAATGTCTTTACAGCACGGACATAATTTCAAACCTCTACCTGCAAAGTGTTAACTGTGCAGCAAAATATACCTCTACCAACCTGGCAACCCTGGGTTTTGAGAGACCGTGTGACCGGATGTAAACACAGTCGCCCAATTTAAACCACATGTTGTTGTAGTGCAACTGTTCATAGTACTGGCTGCCGGGATCAGCTCCATTCGTCTCCAAAGGGACATCCTCTTTCTCCTGCAGGGGTTAACACGCACGCACGCACACACGCACGCACACACACACACACACACACACACACACGACTGGGTTGTTTATACAGACACACTCTTTCATATATGGAAAACAGTTCTCTTTTGCCACCTCGCTCCATGTCATGAAAAGGATGCTTCTAACGTTAATTAATCCCCTGAGCCAGAGGCCAAATGACAATGAACTTGCTTGGCAACTAAGCACCTGGGATTTTACTTTCCTTCTTATTCACACCCGGACAACAGGTATGAATAAAAAGGAAAATAAAACAATCCTCCACACTGAACCTGAGTAGAGAGCAGATGTCTTAATGTTGAGGTGACTACAAGATCATGCCAAAGGTCCCTTAGTTCACACATCTGGTATGAGCCCAGTTACTGCTACACAACTGACCTGGTTTGTGTTCAATTGTTTGCAGATATAATGACTTATTTTCCATTTAAACAAGATGAAAAGATTTACCGAGGAGCAGTAAGCAGCTTAAAGAACTTATCAGTGAAAGCAAGACAAGCCCTGATATTGTCAATAAAAATGAAACAAAACACACACTAAACTTTTAAGAAGAGGATTATGTCACCTTTTCCACAAAGCTGCCACTATCTGCATATGACATCGCCAGTTTTTCCAGGTCAGGTTTGGCAAACATGGAGGCGACACGGACAACAGGAAGAGGCACCTCTCGAGGTACTAATTTGACGGAACTCTCTGGCATGGGCCAAATCTTGATCTTCTTGAAGGACTTGTTTCTGGCAGTATAGCGGGACTCGCACACGTAGACGTCTTCATCGTTGAAGCCCTCAGGTTGCATTTTGAAATAATCCTGCATGAATCACAAAAAAATATGCAGATTTCCAACTTTATTCACATAAAATTAAAGAGATTTCCACATACCGGTAACTTTCTTACCTTAACATTAATAACCATGCATTTGCCCAGAACTTTACTGAACGGTGCTTTATTGTAGTAGTCGCCCTTGAAAACTTCTTTTTCCAGGAACTTGCGTGTGGCCAAGTGAAAGGTTTCACTGGGTCTGTAAAACCAGCAGCCATAGAGCCACTTGTCACCTTCAGGAACAAATACAAAACAAAGACTTGTATGATTTATTTTAGAATTATGATTATCATTATTGTAATATTTTTTTGATGATTAATGATACTTTCCATGTATTCCATACTGCATGAAATACAGTTTATTTCCAAAATAGGAAAAGTGGTCAAATGTCACAGGTTAGTTACCTGCTTCATCTTCCCACAGGCGCTCGATACAAACAATGTGAGGTTTCAGGTTTGGTTCTGACGGTTCTACGTAGACAAAGTCTCCCACATAGTACGTCCTGTTTTCAAAGCTGCAATCCTCAACGTAAACACGCTGCGATTCCGACTCTGACTCAGACTGCCATCCATCACTTGGAATGTCTTTTGCTTTCCTGTCATCTTTATATAAGAAATACATGATGGGTTGAAAAGAAACACCATGACAATATATTTCATTATCTTCACGACTGTGTAATCTTTGAAAAAAATAAACCAAAGAAAAACAACCTTTGTTTTCTTCCTCCTCTTCCTCGTTTTTTTGCTTATCCTCCTCGATCTCTCTGGGAATTTTCTCCCTCTTTTCCTGATCTACGTCGCTGTGCAGGTGTTTCCCCGAGTAGTTGAGTGCAGATGAGAGGAGAATCTCTCCGTTTTTACATAGCTCATCCCTGATCTTAATGAGAAACTGCTGCAGCTCCACGGCGTCCTCAAATACCTCAGAGTCGGTCCTGTAAAACCAGAGAGCACAACTTTTAGCCGCGCATTTTACCTACTGCCGATAAAGAGCTGCCTCTTAAATTTCTGCTTAAATGTTACGACTATTCTCCCTAAAATATGAGTGAAATGAAGAGAAAATAGTCCCATACCTGTGTAACCGCCTCGCCTTCTCCAGCACTTCAAACATGTGCTCCTGGAAGACATCCAGTCTCCTGTAACGACCACGCTCCACGTTCATCCTGATGATATCAAAGTTGAGTGGTGGCTTCTCAGGAGCCGTAGGATCCACAGCAGGGACCTCGGCTAGTGAGTCACTGTAGCATCGACCCTCTTCATCCTGATGGCCCATTACAGACACATACAGGTTTCTGATGAGCTCTCGCACCAGAGGTCCCACAGCTGGAGGTCCAAAGTCCTCCCCTCCCTCCTGCTGCTTCCGTGTCTCCAGCAACACTCGATGCAACACCAGAGCATCTCGATAGATGAGGGACTCTGGTTCGTTGTAAATGCAAGCGTTGTTGAACATGAGAGCAAAGTCCTCCACAAGAGCATCTACGTCTTGGTATCGCCCTGCCGCCATATGGCTTCGCAGACGCTCCATGTCGATAGGCCTCTTGATTGTAGCATAGTAATCAGGCAACTCAGCACGAGATGGTAGACGAAGGAAGATTGTGCTTAAACGCCGACCTCGGCGATCGGTGAAGTTTCGCACAGCGTCGTAGAGCTCGTTTAACCTCTGCTGAAGAGGGGTGAGGTATTTTGACTTCTTTGGAGAAACACTGCTTTTTCCTAAAGGCAGAGAATTTTACTTTAATGAAAAGGACTTGAACGAGTCAAGACAAGGAGACGCTGAAAACAGCTAAATGAAACTCATTCAGCTCAAACCTCTTTTTTTTTCAGACAGTACCCACCTCAACCAGTCTGTAATCACGTCTATCAGTTAGTCATCATTTTCAGTTGATGTTTTTTTTGGCAAATGGCAAAATTTAGGTTGTTGGTTATTTTAGGGGAAAGTTAAAAGATAATAAAGCCAGCTGTTCTGCCTCTTCGAGCTCCAAGTGTGCTCAGCAAAGTGTAACAGCTCAGCACAAACACACATAAATAATAGGAATATTTATCAAAATAAAGAATTAAATGCTAAACTGACCACAGCAAAAAGATCAAGGAAACTTGATGAAGATATTATCCCGGGAGAGCTGCATTACTGTCACACTAATACCTCTGTAACAGCAGAATGATTATAATGATTAATTAATTACAAGAAGATTAACATGTTACTCTTCTGTTTGCGGAAGCAGCTGTTATTTAAGCTCCTCCCCCGTCCTAAATAAAAACACACTAGAACAGGAGTGCCCAGCTCCGGTCCTCAAGAGCCACAATCCTGCAGGTTTTCCATGTATCAATGTCCAAACATACCCGACTCCAACTCAAACTAATCACTCCTTCTGCGGAACTTCATTGACCGTTGGATCTATTAAGTGGAAGCGTGTGTTGGAACAGAAACACAACAAAAACCTGCAGGACAGCGGCACTCAAGGACTGACTTTGGACACCCCTGCACGAGAAGCTCAGTCCTCACACAGTATAGAAGCTGCAGTTAGAGCAGGAGGTGATCACTTCTGCTGCATGAGCCGACTGAAGCCACAACAGTCTGGTTTACTGTCAGATATTAATGTGTAGCTTAAAGTTAAATTATTTCAAATGGCACTTCCATTTTGGTCTGTTCAGTTTTGGTCAGGGATTTTTTTTCTACCACTGAACAGAAATTAAATATATTTCCCCAGACAATGATAGAGCCTGAGTTTACAATATTAATATCTGTGCCTGTTTGATTTAATCATCCACCAAAATCCATTTAATTAACAAAAATGATCTTTTTGTGGGAAAATATTGTTATAAGATTAAAATGCGATCTATTGCGATTAATTAATTACAAAGCCTATCACTAATTAGATTTTGGAGTCCCAACCCTAGTATGCATGTATAATTATAATTATATATATATATATATATATATATATATATATATATATATATATATGTGTGTGTGTGTGTGTGTGTGTGTGTGTGTGTGTAGGCAATCAGTGTACATTTGAAAAGTGAGAAAAAACCTAAAAGAAAACTGGCAAATTAAAATGAATGGTATCTAATGTTTTGCAGGTCAACTAATATGTGAATATTAAAAAGAAAACTTACTTAATTTCAGTTTAGGTGACCCCATGTCATCCTCATCAGGTGGAGGGCCCAACTCCTTGCGCTTGTCTTTCAGTATCTTCTCTAGAACATCAGCATCATTATAAACCTACATAAAGCAAACATGTACATGTCAGTAGTAAGCCAAGTTTTACTACAGTCAACAACATAAAAAGTTTTATAATTTTCTCCTTGGAGGAGCTTTTGCTGACCTGAGATCCTTCCTCATTGTAATGTCGAGCGTTTCGGAACATCAGCTTCATGTCTTCCATCAGAGCCTCCTCGCTGGCGTAGCGCTCATTGCGAATGTTGTGCTCAATGGTTTTTAGGTCCATTGGTTCGAGGATGACCTTATAGTAGTCTGGATAGTCCTTCTTGGATGGTTTAACCATGAAAAGATCACAGAGGCGTCGACTAGTGCCTGCCTCCCTGGCCTCAGTCACGGCGGCATACAAGGCTTTCATTCGGTTCTTCTTCACATTTTTCTTGTGGCTGCATGAAGATATGAAGTGGAATGAGAACTGGCAGGATATTAACATAAACACTGAAAAAGTATAAACATGCCCAAAGAATGGACAAGAACAGACTGTTTTGTCATAAAGCAAAATAAAAACGATGATTCGCTGGACAAAAATAAAGGAAATAAGACTAAACTTGTTGAAAAATCGTGAAATCTTCAAACCTTTTTCTCTTGAGGCTTCCTGTATCAGATGACAAAATGCTGTCTCCATCTTCATCATCTCTCCTTAGAAGTTCCCTCTTTTTTGCCTGCACAGAAAAGACTTCATGTTTAGATTTCTTAAAATAAAATTCCAAGATTAGTTTAAGGGATCAAAATAAATTTCCAGCTTTGTTTCACATCACCTGCATGATCTGCTGAAGCCTAAAGGCTCGTTTGTAAATGCTTGAATTAGGCATGTTGTAGCGTTTTGCATTCTCAAACATCAAATTGAGGTCCACCTCGATCTGCTCCGCGCTGTCGTACTCGCCATTCTTCATCTTTGCCCTAAAATCAAACAAGCTTTTTAAACATCTTAACTTTGTTATTTGCTGGAAACAAAGTGAATCATTAAAAGTTCTGCGCAAGCATGAATGGCTGCTCCTTACCTGATCTGCTGGAGAGAGATAGGCTGTTTAATCTGCTGGTAGTAGTCAGGATATTCCCTGCGAGACGGCAGCAGCTGAAAAGGTTCAGCAAAGATCTGGCCCTGGTTATTCCTGGCCCCCCTCACAGCTTCATACAGCTGGAAGATTGGGTTGGTCATCTCCATGCTGGAACTCTGACTTTCAGCCTCAGACTCTCCCTCGTCATAACACACAGAGCCTGCAAACACGTCTTCTGTAAACTTTGGTTTTTAAAAACATAAACATGCTTTCTCTGCTCCAAAGATAGCTGGAATCTACCTGAAAGCACGGGGTCATCCTCACTCTCTGAGCCATACTGAAGAGCTACGCTGACACCAGAGAGCCGATCCCCCTGTCCAGATCTGCGATTTCTGAACAGCAGGAAACATAAACCATGTGTTAAAAATATATTTTTCCTGTCCTAGTGAAATTACATTTTCTGCTTTGATTAATTTGAAAAATACATTTAAACTAGCAGACTTCTGTTTAGTCAACTACTGTTTAATACCTGATGCGGAGACTTGATTTTGTGGGCTCTGCATGTTCAAGTTCAGTCTTACGCTGAATGAATACCTTCTTTATGGTGTTGGCATCCTGTGAAATCAGACAACAACAGAAATGGAGTGTTGTATTGTATAATAAAGACTAAAAAAGTTTTTTTTTTTTTTTTTTTTTTTTTTTTTTTAAAGGAGTAAAAATATACCTTGAAAACCTGAGATCCTGGTTCATTGTATGTTTTGGCATTTTTGGCCAACAGGTCAATGTCTTTTGCCATGGTATTGACATTTTTGTAGTATCCAATCTGTAGAAATAATTTAGATGGGTCAGTAATAGTGAGACATCAAGAAGTTCAGATGTTTTTTGCTTTTCTTTGGTATGATGCAGAAAAGCAGACAGAAAGGGAATAAAATGATTACCTGTATTCGCTGAGCAATCGTTCTCAGATCTATTGGCTCCTTTATAATGGCATAGTAGTCGGGGTATTGCTATGAAAACCAAAAAATGTGTGTATCAGGGTGAAAAAAATTAAATTGGAAGGGTAGAGCACACTTAATGTGTTATATACAGCCCATATTATTGTTTGGGCCTGAAAATACAGAGAATGTGCAACAAATCTTTAACAACTCACCACTTTCGAAGGCAGTTTCTGGAACAGTTCGCTGACTACTCGTCCTGAGGGGTCGGTGTGTGATACTATAGCCTCCAAAAGCTGCTCCAGCACTTCCTTTAAACTGGAAGCTGATGTCTTAGAGATAAATATACAAGTTTAAGGTACAAAGTAAGAAGAGAGAGATGCGTCTTCTCCTACTGATGGTTAATCAGACACCTAACTTTATTAACATCTTCCTCACACACCATTAGAATCAGAAATTAATCTAATGAATACAAGAGCGTACCTCGTCGTCAGCTGACATTCCTGGATTATCCATCATGTCATCACCATCCTCATCATCCTCATCTCCTTCTCCAGGCTGAACAAACTCACTCCTTGTTTGCATATATACTTCCCACAGCTTGCATGCTGCTTGATACTCTTTGCTGTAACTCTGAATTGTTGAACACACAGATAAGATTTCAATATGAGAAAATGCTCTGGAACACAGATAACAGTGAACACAACTGCATTTGAAAGTGACGCTGATAACACAAATGTCCTTTCACACTGTACATCCTGTAGATGACTCATTATTTATACTAGGAAACCAGTAACAGCGTTGTTCACAAAAATCACAGCATTGATATCAAGATGTGTTTGAGAGCTGTCACACTAAGTTCACTGTTCACACAGAACAAAAAAATGAAAGCACTGGTTCACATGAATCATTTCTAGAAGACTTTTTATCACAGAAAGACTGCTGATAACAATGAGAAATATAAAATTGCTCTTTTCTTTACCTTGTAAAAAGATCTGGCATTGTTGAACATGAGCTGAAAATCTGTAGTAAGCTGCTCCAAATCATTATATTCTTCTGATTTTAGCTTGTACTGAATTTTTGTCATGTCAATCGGCTGGGAAACCACTTCGTAATAATCAGGCTGATTCCTGAAAAAGAGTAAGGAACAGTTGAGATCATCACATTTTGGCTAACATTTTTGGATGAGGTTCTTTGCCAGTCATCGTCTACATCACTACACAGAGAGAAAATGCACTATTTTTGGACATTTATCCATTGAGCTTCACTTTGTTTGCTTTTCTTCCATTCAGGCTTTGCCTTTTTTTTTTTTTTTTTTTAAATAAAATCTAAACTTTCAGAGCTGCACTTTTTCTAGCAGTCTTGGATCTTGGAGTTGACAGATTTTGACCAGACGTCACCCTCCACATGTAAACTGCCCGCAGCAAATAGTTGTACAAACATGTACAATATTCACTTCTTCTATGATGCGTCTTATATTAATCATATATTGTCACCATATTCAACTGAAAAATTAATATTGTCACCATATTCAACTGAAAAATTAATAAATAATATTACCCTACTTTGTGCTTCAAATGTCTCTGTGTATTTCACCCACTGTTAGTTTGATTTGCATAACACACAACTGGACACAATCTTGTCCAAGTAAAGAAACACACTTTATATCTCTTTTCCTCTTCAGACTTTCCTCGGGCAGTTGGGTCCTCCATTATGGACTGTTATTCTGCTTCAGTGAGTTTATCTGCGCCATTGTTGCAATTGTATTACTGTAAGATCAAGCTTGTATCTGTAAAATTCTGCAATACTGACTGCTTTTTAAAAACAACTTCATTTCCCACACTTCTGTTTATAGATTGCTGAGTTCAACCAGGACACATGATGCTTTTTGTAGATTTAATCTTCTGTTTTCATTTTAATTTAATTTTTATTTGTAATTTTTCTTTAAGACAATTTGAGCTTTTGACTTAAGTTTTATCATATGTGAGCGGCTCATATAGAATCACAACATGCAGATGGCAGGTTATATTTGCAGTGGGATGCATGAACACAGCTACAGTACCTCCTTTTTGGAACCCTGAGGAAAACCTCACATAGTTGCCTCCCTTGGCCATCCTTGTAGTCCCTGACAGCATTAAACAGCTCATGACACACAGCAATCTGAAAAGCAAAAGGGTTTCATTAGGGAAAAAAACAGCATGAACGCGTCTGTTGACAAATGGTATGGACCACACAGTGCGCGCAGAACATTATCACATACTGTGAAAGCCTTGCTGGTTTAGGTTAATTTATTTAATTAAAAAAGAAGAAGGTGCACTAACCGTATCCACGGGGGGTACATTAGAGATTCTCCTTCTTTTTCTGCCACTTCCAGGAGTAGATGATGAGGCATCATCCAGGTCTCCCCCTCCGCTGACACTGCTGGAAGGAGATGTGGCTCGTCTTCTCTTGGAGCTCGCTGACATCGCTGCTTGTTTTCACAACAAGCTAGCCCGCTCGCTAAAATAAAAATAATAAAATAAAAGTCAAACTTTAATATATTTCATTGAATCAAATTAAGACAGAAGGCCACTGTCAAACCACCCTGTTTGTAACAAACCAAAACAAGAAAACTACCCATTGATTCGCACCGCTAGGATTTATGAGACAAAGCAAAAGTTAGCATTTTCCTCTTAGCCGACTTCCCACTTCTGAAACAAAGCGATTTGAAAATGCAAAACTCCCCTCAAAACACGGGAAAACAGGGGGGAATTAATATAGAAATATGCTATATCAAGTAAATCTTACCTATTCTCAGAAAAAATGGCGTAATTCCCTGAGCAAAAATGTGTAATAGCTAGCTGGCGAGCTAGTGTTTGAAAACTCCAGCCCGGAAGTTGGGGTTGTGTAGCGACAAGCAGGCCCCGGTGAAAGTGCTGACCCCTTCAGTTTAGGAGGATTAATGCACCGAGTAGTCACCGACATTCTCAAACAGGGTTGGAACCATACAGTCTCTGGTCGGAACCGGTCCGAACTCAGATCTCATCATACTATTTGTGAGTTGCTTGATGGTTGTGATGGATGGGTAGGTCTTAGTTTAAAATGGCCACGTGATTAATTGTACATAGTTACTTTTCACAGTTGTTGCTAAAATGTCCCCAGGTTTCAGCTCTGTGTTTCTCAACATTTTCAGGCCACCAACTCCACCCTACTCCACTTCCCATTGGACACCACAGACTTGTCAGAAGTCCTAATAAGTCTATATGTGTGGTAATCACAGCACAAAGCACTTCAACTTTTATTTTTTATATTTTACATCATTCCGGTTAAGATTTTCCTGTCTATGTTTAATTTCTTTTGTTTACCTTTCAAGTTTGTTTTTAATGTTCAATGCTTCTGCACTTCTTGATGCTTTCAAATTTTAGTCTCCGATATGAAATGTGCTCCACAAATAAACTTGCATTGTCTTACAAACACAGGATGCTTTCCTTTTGTGTTTATTTTAACAAAACTTAGTTAGGGACTTATATGTGAAAGTGATGTTACTCAGGTTTGTTTCAATCCCATATTGTACTGTTGCTCATCAGAGACTGTCTCTGTAATGGGCAAACTCTGAATTTGAACTTCATGCTTGGCTACTTTTTAATTTCAATTCACTCGGGGGAAAATATTGAATTACAGTTGACATTTATAACCGCTTTTTAAGAATTTTTAAAACATGCTAAAGATGAAAATGTAGTTTCCAACTCTTAATCTTTGTCTTCATAAAAAACAAAAACAAAAACAAAAAAAAAACCAGTGTGAAGGTGCCTTCAAGTTGATAGGTGCCTCCACCAGCTATAACTTTTATTTTTTTTCAACAACAAGAAAGAGAGAGGAAGGATTAGTGATGGAAAACTGAAAACAAAATTGTCCATCAAAACTTTAATCCACTGTCTCACAATGAGCAGGTGACTTTTCATCAGGTTCCTTTGCTTTGTGACAAGCAAGTTTAAACCCTGTCATTCAGTTTCAGACCTGCTGTTCTGGACCGCTGAGGTTTTTTTTGTAACAGTGCCATCTACTGGAAGGCAGTAAAACTGAAACTGCAGTTCTGGACCAGCGAGTCATCTCTAGACCCCATACTTTTATGACATTGCCTTCAAATGTACAACTCAAATAACACTTTTAGTTAGAATTTTCACCTTAAGCTTTATCAAAGCTTAACATAAAGAAAGTTGGTTTTATTTTACACAAATAAAGAAAGAATATGCTCTTAATACTTCTGATTACTTTGCAGCTTTGTCAACATCAGCTAAGGTTTACTGCAGCACCAAGTAGAGATGGAAAATTCTACTATGTTCCAGTAGATGAAGAGGTGTCTTTGTGGTCTTTGAAGGCCCTTTGAAATGTCAGGTCTGTGCTTAACAAGAGCAATGAGGTGATATAGGTGAAGATATTGATGAGGAGATATAGGTGAAGATATCGATGAGGAGATATAGGTGAAGATATCGATGAGGAGATATAGGTGAAGATATCGATGAGGAGATATAGGTGAAGATATCGATGAGGAGATATAGGTGAAGATATCGATGAGGAGATATAGGTGAAGATATCGATGAGGAGATATAGGTGAAGATATCGATGAGGTGATATAGGTGAAGATATCGATGAGGAGATATAGGTGAAGATATCGATGAGGAGATATAGGTGAAGATATCGATGAGGAGATATAGGTGAAGATATCGATGAGGAGATATAGGTGAAGATATCGATGAGGAGATATAGGTGAAGATATCGATGAGGAGATATAGGTGAAGATATCGATGAGGAGATATAGGTGAAGATATCGATGAGGAGATATAGGTGAAGATATCGATGAGGAGATATAGGTGAAGATATCGATGAGGAGATATAGGTGAAGATATCGATGAGGAGATATAGGTGAAGATATCGATGAGGAGATATAGGTGAAGATATCGATGAGGAGATATAGGTGAAGATATCGATGAGGAGATATAGGTGAAGATATCGATGAGGAGATATAGGTGAAGATATCAATGAGGAGATATAGGTGAAGATATCGATGAGGAGATATAGGTGAAGATAGCATACATATTCAGAATTCAGATTCAAAAAAATATTTTGAAATCCATTTATACGTCATTTCAGTCTCGCTAATACTGAAGGTCAATGTGAAGTTCTCACATGGTTCATGATAAACACTAATGATCACAAAAAACATTTCATAATAATAACTTTATGAAATTAAAAAAGGGGGTGTGGTGGAGAGACGCAGACTGAAGGTCTTCTGCAATCTCAGAACATCCACTTCTTGACACTTTGATGGACCAAAACATGGAAGCTGGTGATGTAAGGTTCCTCCATGTTCAATGCAGAACAGAGATTCAGAAGATCTATCATTCCTGCAACCATCAGGCTTTCTCATTATGCTGAAAATGGTTGATGAGAAGCCAAACAGATGAATTTCTCTTTGGGGATTAATTAAATCATTTTAATCTTATCCTTCTTAAAAGCAAACTGCAAATGATCAGTGTGTTGTGAGCCTCAAACCTTTGAATATACAGGCTTTAACTAACAATTTGTGGTCTGCCTTATTGTTTATACAGCTACGACTTTGTATTATCATTGTTTGCTGTTTGTTTTTCATGGTTTGGTTAGACTTTTATTTATATTTTTTTTCTTAATATTTGTCAGACCCAAAACTAGAAAAATACTGCACTGATCTACACAGCTCAAATAAAGGGAACACTTAAACAACACAATATAACTCCAAGTCAACCACACTTCTGTAAATCGAACAGTCCACTTAGGAAGCAACACTGATCAACAATCAATTTCACATTTGTGCAAATGAAATAGACAACAGGTGGAAATTATAGGTAATTGGCAAGACACACCCAATAAAGGCGTGGTTCTGCAGGTGATGACCACAGACCACTTCTCAGTTCCAATTCTTTCTGGCTGATGTTTGATCACTTTTGAATGCTGGCGGTGCTTTCACTTTAGTGGTAGCATGAGACGGAGTGTAAAACCCATACAAGTGGCTCAGGTAGTGCAGCTCATCCAGGATGGCACATCAATGTGAGCTGTGGCAAGAAGGTTTGCTGTGTCTATCAGCGTAGTGTCCAGAGCATGGAGGTGCTACCAGGAGACAGGCCAGTACATCAGGAGACGTGGAGGAGGCCGTGGGAGGGCAACAACCCAGCAGCAGGACCGTTATTTCCTTCTTTGGGCAAGGAGGAACAAAAGGAGCACTGCCAGAGTCCTGCAAAATGAGCTCCAGCAGGCAACAAATGTGCATGTGTCTGCTCAAACAGTCAGAAACAGACTCCATGAGGATGGTATGAGGGCCCGATGTCCACAGGTGGGGGTTGTGCTTACAGCCCAACACCGTGCAGGACGTTTGGCATTTGCAAGAGAACACCAAGATTGACAAATTCACCGCTGGTGCCCTGTGGTCTTCTCAGATGAAAGCTGGTTCACACTGAGCACATTTGACAGACGTAACAGAGTCTGGAGACGCCGTGGAGAACGTTCTGCTGCCTGCAACACCCTCCGGTATGACTGGTTTGGCAGTGGATCGGTAATGGTGTGGGGTGGGATTTCTTTGGAGGGTCGCACAGCCCTCCATGTGCTCGCCAGAGGTAGCCTGACTGCCATTTGGTACTGAGATGAGATCCTCAGGCCCCTAATGGGACCATATGCTGGTGCAGTTGGCCCTGGGTTCCTCCCAATGCAAGACAATGCTAGACTTCATGAGGCTGGAGTGTGTCAGCAGTTCCTGCAACATGAAGGCATTGATGTTATGGACTGGCCCGCCCGTTCCCCACACCTGAATTGAGCACATCTAGGACATCATGTCTCGCTCCATCCACCAACGTCAAGTTGCACCACAGACTGTGCATGAGTTGGCGGATGCTTTAGTCCAGGTCTGGGAGGAGATCCCTCAGGAGAACACCCGCCGCCTCATCAGGAGCATGCCCAGGTGTTATAGGGAGGTCATACAGGCACGCGGAGGCCAAACACACTACTGAGCCTCATTTTGACTTGTTTAAAGGAGATAACATCAAAGTTAGATCACCCTGTAGTGTGTGTTTTTTTTTTTATTTTACTTTAATTTTGAGTATAACTCCAAAGCCAGACCTCCATGGGTTGATACATTAGATTTTCATTGATATTTTTGTGTGATTTTGTTGTCAGCACATTCAACTATGGAAAGAACAAAGTACTTAATAAAAATATTTCATTCATTCAGATCTACAACGTGTTACTTTAGTGTCCCCCCCCCCCTTTTTTTTTTTTTTTTTTTAGCATATAAAAAAAAAAAAATATATATATATATATATATATATATATATATATATATATATATATATATATATATATATATATATATATATATATATATATATATATATATATATGTGTGTGTGTGTGTGTGTGTGTATTCCATATTTGTGGTGCACTACGTTCGCAGGCGTCGGGCTTTCTTGACGTCAGGAGAAGTCTGAGCGCACCCAGCGCTGCGCACAAGCACAGCAACCACATCGCTCCCAGAGGAAAGCGGAGCACAGCACAGCTACAGATCGCCATTTAGGTACGTTGCCTTTCAGTTATAGATTGATTGAAATGCATAACCATGCACTGGACTTTGTCTTTTCAATAGTCTGATTGGTGGGCTTCCATGTCCGCAGCCTCCTTATTTCCGCCAAAGACGCTGCCTCCATCTGAATGCCATACCCTTGAGCGCTGCAGTAGTAGCTACATTCTGCACACCCACATCGCATGTTCCTTCTATGTATGTTGATGATTTCATTACAACGACCAGGACTCATTTCAGTATGCTGTATTGCCAAAACCTTTTCATTTCCATGCAATCCCCCTTCTTTCTTGTCATTCACGCCCTGCAGCTGTGAGGCAGAGCAGGTTGTCCAACGTTACTCAGTGGGATTCAGTTTCCACTTGACTAGAGTGCTTGAATTTGTGTGTTTTGTTAGTTAGTTTATTTATTTATTTATTTTTTCAGAAAGCCTTATTGTATGAAGCTTCAGATGTTAAATATAGAACAGTTTCCCCAGCAGGTATCTGGCTCTTCTGACCATGCATGCTCTTGTCCCTTTACTGTCTGCTGCTCTGTTGGACACACCGTAAAGCTACGAGTTGCTATTTATTGTTGGAAGCTGACTGTCAGCAAATTGTGTTCTGAGAGTTTGATGCCTTGAAAATCACAGTTTTCCTTCTTCCTTTTGTTTTCTTGCATAATATTTCTGATCTTGCTTTATTTATTCCAAACATCTCATTATTTAGCTTTTTTTCTCTCCAATGTATCCTATTTGATTAAACTATGAATAATACAAGAGCAAATTATAAATATGTTGGATGCAACCTTACAGATTCAGTGTTATCTGACATTTTGGTCATTTCTCCTTAATTGTGGTGCAACTATAATTTCTTTTTTATATTGAAGATTTAAAGCTACATGATGTTTATTTAAATGTGTTTATATCACACAAAATCCTAACAAATCTTCAACATAACCAGACTTAGGAGAAGCAACTGTTTCAACCTGTTAGGCAAAATTTTGCATTACAAATACTTTCCAATGAAGTCATAATCAAACATCTCAGTAGTGCACTATAGTATAGTGTAACTTTAATGTCATATAAAAACAAATCTAAAGCTATAGCCCCTCTCTGTTAGAATGATGTCTGTTTTACAAACAGCATCAGAAGGTGGTTAACCCTATACTGGGCATTCACTGAAATAATTTTAAATTAAAAATTTCAGCAGAAGATAGTGTTATTGTGATAATGGAGAATATTGAAAAACTTTAAAAAGTTGTTCCTCTATTAATAGTTGTCATACAGTAGTAAGTGGTCAGTACTAAAACATTCTTCCCAATTTTTCATGTTGAAAGTAAGTCTCAGTGAAGTATCTGGGGTGTTGGCTGATCTTTGATGATTGGTGGGGAGGACTCTGTGTTTATGACTTCATTTAGTAGCATAAGGACGTGTTTTGCATGTCCTATGCATTGATCAGACGTGGTTATTCACTCAACAAAGGATTAAAGACCTATTATAAATCCTTTTTTTATACTGAACATTTATGAAAGTTATTGTTCAGGTCAGCAGAATAATAATCATTTAAATTGATCACAATCATAATCTTAAGTAAAGATTTTCAATTCTTAATTGCATTCATTCTGAGACTATTCTTTTTTTTTGTCCCATAGTTGTAGTGTGGCGAATCCTATCAGCATTGTAGGATGCCTCTTGGAGAGGATGGAAATGGATGGAAAAAGAAGACATCAGACATCAAGGAACATTATGACTTCAAAGAAGTGTTGGGAACGTAAGTTGCATGCTGCTGTCAGGTTAAAGATGAAGGACCATCTGTTCAGATGCACTTGTGCCTTCCAGATCTTCTGGGACCTTTTGATTGTCATTGTTTAAGTGTGTCACTTGATGTATTTGACCAACAGACTGGACAGATTTCACTTTATGTGTGTTCATCCACCAGACAAGAAAAAAAAAAAAAAGAAATGGGAAAAGAAACATATGTGGCATCCAAGGAAAGCTAGGACTAATGTTTTTTTTTAAATTAAGATCTTTATGACTCTGGCTAAGTCTTAGCAGTAAGTGAATGAATTAACCCTTTGATGCATGAATTATTAAAAAATAATGCCACATTTTTTCCCATACAATTTTACAGACATGTTCAGAGTCACTTTTTGTCTTTAATATTATTTGACGTTTTATTCAGTTCATTGTTTTTTATTTATTCTAGAAATATTCTAGAAATATATTGTTAGAAATATTTATAAAATATTATATTGTCATATCTATATAACAGAAAAATTCCTAAAAATTAACAAATTTCTTGCAATGGTATAATTGAAGTAAACTTGGTCACTATGTACTCATGTATATGTGAAATTTTATACGGTTTGTTTATTTTTCAGTAAGTGGCAGTGTGTTGGGTGGCGATGTTCACTAAAGTGGCAAAACTGCAAATATACCAACTTCACTCAACCAGACCAGAAAACAGCTTTTAAATAGGTGTCCACTGTAGTGGACATGATGCATCAAAGGGTTAAAGAAGTTGTGTAACCCCAAACTATCTGTCATACTACAGAGTATGGATCTAGAGATATCAAAACAAGTTTCTATACAACACGCTCAGAGCTGAACGGACCGAGAGGAAGTCAGCACTTTCAGGGCTGCAAAATTTGAGCCTGTTCTGTGATGATATTGACTTGTTTTGGGCCTCCCCCAAGTGCTAACTCCACTATTTTCCAAATAAACACACATCGCTTTCACCACACACACCGTATCAGGTGTCCTTTATGAAGCTGATTGAAGTAGTCCAAAGTTTTTTTTTTATCCTGGATTTTTTGCCTCCTAACATGCAGTTACGTGCGCTTCAAGTTATATGTTGCAGAAAAGCCACACGTGCAGCTAGGACTGATTCCACTTCACCCAGGTCCTGGTCTTGTGCAGTCTGGCACTTACTGGGAAAGTTAAAGCAACTAATCCATCACTGGTTCTAAACATGAGTCAAATTTTACACAATACAAAATATCCACATTACAAAGCTATCTCAGATTTTTTTTTTATTTGGCCTGATTTGCGTTTCATACATGACCTCATGTTTCTGTGGCACACAGCAGGACTTAGATTGTGTGATGAATGGTTCAGGTGATGTTACAGATAGATTTTAAAACTGGGTTATCAAGTTAAGACAACTACAGATGCCGTTGCTCCAACTGCTGCAGCTACATCTAAAAGCTTTACTTCATTTCCTGACCGTCAGTTTTTATTTTCTTATTGCTGCATCGTCTGGAATCTAAAATACATTTTAACTTGTGATTTAAAAAGTCTTAATTTGTAATTAACTGTTAAATTAATCTTCACTCCGCTGGGTAAAGTCAAGCAGATCTCTGACTGCACTCTCCAGGGGGATAGGACTTAGCACAGATGGTCACGGGGCGATTCTCCACTCCCAAACTGAGTACAAGTGACCCCTGCACATGTCCACCTGTGATGACATGAGCGCGCCATATGTGGCGAGACTGTTTTCCCTCCACTTGGAATCACACCTGCTTCCCCCAGAGAGGCGGCACAGAATCAGATATTAATGACTGCAAAACTCTGGTCAACTTCCAGAGAAGTGAAGCGGCACTGGGCAGATGAGACTGTTATTTCAGATGCCGATCAGGGTCCAGGTGTCTGTGTCTCAGAGCTGAGCATGCTTAGTGCAATGCAGGCAGACTGCTGAAAGCTGCAAATCTGAGAATTCATGATTGCAGAATGCTAATAATTTGTGCTAAGACTTTAGAGGAACTTTAAAACAGTTACTGCAGTTTAAAACATGACACTACAGGTTATATAACAAGGACTAAGGGATTGCCAGGATGCCCTGTTCCCTTAATTCAGAGAAAAAGAGAGGAGAAAGCAGCAATAATACTCTCTCCCTGCTGTCACTGTTGCTGGACCTGGCAGAGGGCAGAATTAATGTGTTGACAGAAAGCTCCTTATGCTCAGAGAAAAGATTATAGAGAAGCTTTATCCAGGAGTTCAGTGTGTGAAGTTAATTGATTTATGTTGAAATATTATTTTCAGATCTGGCTAATCCTCACAGCTCTACCTCTGTGTGGAATCCTCTTTGGGACGAACTGTCCTCATAGTCGGGTTAGCAGATGGAAAAAAAATCCTCTCACTCTACAGTTATTATGTCTGTCTTGCTTTAAGGGCAGTTTTTTTTTTAGTTTTTTTTTTTGTTTTGTTTGTTATTCTCATTAACTATTTCCTTTTTATCAATTTAGGTAGCTTAGATTGAATTTATAAAAACAAATGAAACTTTCTGTGGTTTAACTGTGAGCAAAGAATATGTGAGAAATAGTGTTGTTTGTTATTCACATTAACTGTTTCCTCTCTATAAATTTAGGTAGCTGAGATTGTAACAAGTTTACAAGTTTTTGTTTATCTTCTTCAGTCAGTAAAAAAACAAACCTTACACCTGACAGCCAAGAATGAGTGTTTAAAGGTGAAATCATATATGTAGGGTGGCATATCTTACAAAGCTTCTGCAAGGTTTCTGCAAAAATAAACAAATACATAAATAAATGAACAAATAAATAAATAACCCAGTGTGTCTTTTATAATATTATTTCCAGTAAAAAGAAAACATATCAGGATGATCCATCCATCCATCCATCCATCCATCCATTGGCTTTACCTGCTCAGTGTAATGCAGGGTTGCAGTGTATGGCTGGAGCCTATCTGAGCTGATTTCAGGCGAGAGACAAGGTGCACCCCACAGAGGTCACCAGTCCATCCCAGCGCCAGGGCAGGGACAAACAACCACTCACACTCACACACCCTTCCGGGGAGTGTTTCAGTTAAATCACCTATTAAGTTAACATGATTTTGGCCCTGTAATGGACTGGAGACCTGTCCAGGGTGTACCCTGCCTCTTCCCTAGTGGCTGCTGGGATGAGCTCCAGTTTCCCCGTGACCTTAAATTGGAAAAAGCAGTGAAGATAATAGATGGATGGATGCATGTTTTTAGATTGTGAGGTGACCATGCTGACCACTACATCATCATGCAGTCCAACTAAGAATTCATTCATTCATTCATTCATTCATTCATTTTGCTTTTGATACCAGCAACATATTCTAAAGGCAGTAATGGGATGTGCTAATTAGCTGTTTAATTGCTGCTTCACAGCATGGAGGTTCCTGGTTCAAAGTCTAGTGGAGACCTTTCTGTGTGTGTGTGTGTGTGTGTGTGTGTGTGTGTGTGTGTGTGTGTGTGTGTGTGTGTGTTCTCCTGCATGGGTATTCTTCAGGTGTTCTAGTTTCCTTTTATAGTTATAAACCATGCATGTTGAGTTATTTGTCGCTGAATGTGACTCATCAAACTTTACAAAGTGAATAAAAGCGCAGCGCCTCTAGCTCATTCAAAATAGGCTGATGTGGACAAGTAGATCAATAAAAACTGGGGAAAGTGTTTTTTTTTTTTTTATTATTATTAAACTAAAGCAACACTTACAAAGTCCAGCTAAAAGAAAAGGCCATGTTTCCAAAGATAAACACCCCCCTTTCCTAACTTAAGGAAGCTGAGCTTCATCAGAAGCGTCAGTGGTCGCACTCCCCTTACTAGCACTCTGTGGATCCTTGATGGCATGACAACAGGTTGCACATTCACATGTGCATGCCCACAAAAGTGTTCATCTGTCCACCTACTTCCTACTAAATGTTGCAGATAGTTATCTGTTAAGTCTCTCTGCAGGTATGTCCAATAATGGTTGTGTATGTGCGATTTTTTTTTACAATTTTTTTTTATCCTCAACTTTTTGTATCTTGTTGTACTGCGACACTGTAGTAGTTTTTTTTTTTTTTTTTTTTTTTGGCAAATACTGTGGTTTTAGCTGCTTAGACACGCTCTTTTACCCTCTTTCTTTTTCTTTTCTCTTTCCTTTTTTCCTCTTTCCTCTCATTTTCTTTTCTTTCTTTCCTCTTTTGCTTTTCCCCTGTCAGTTCCAGCGCTGCCATATCAAGTCCGATGATGATTTCAATAAAATTAATAATAAAAATATTCTGGCAAAAAAAAAAGTCTGGCAAAAATATGGCACACAGATTGCTGTACTGTATGCTGTGGTGCTGGACAGAACAGGTTAAAAAAATAAATAAAGAAGCATTAGTTTTATCATGAGCCAACATGAAGACACCTGAAACACCATCTTTAATGCTTTCAGCTAATAATGGTATTTCAGCAGTCTTGCAAATCATTGCCTTTTGTTTTCATTTGCATTTCAGATAACATCCTAACTTTGTCAGAAAGAAGGTCATAATTAAAGCTTGAGGTTTTTGTTGTTAAAGACTGAAGCAGACATAGAGGCTGCTCACTCTTCACTGCAGCTGCAATGTTGTGCAGTCTAATTACCACAAGTGCTTCTGTAATGTGTCAGTCTGTCACTGACGTCAGCAACATGGGTGCTTGTTTCTTTTATGGTTTGCATAAAGTGTTAATGACATAGCTTAATCTAATGCATTTATACCGTAAATGAAATGAAAGGAAGATGGTCTAAGTTATGAATTGGAGTGTGAACTCCCTGTAGACTGGCAGCTTATCTGACAGAGACTCCTAATAGAAAGTAATTACAGGAATCATTCATTTTAGACCACAAAACATCAGTGAAACAAAGTGCAAACTTCCTCCGAAGAGTATTTGGGTGTTTTGCTGATGATCGCTCTGCTTTGAAACAAACCGCTTGAATAATGCAGTGTGCTGTAGAGGTATAACACAACGAGTGTATGTTTGCATGTTGATGCTGTTTGCTGACTTCAGCATGTTATGTTAACCAAAGGATGGTATTTGGCATAGATTATGATGGAAAAATGTGTACTCAAAAAGAGAGGATAGTTCTAATTTGTAATCTTTTTAAGAGTAAATAGCTTTAAAATGTGGGACAGATTCATTTTAAGAACCACTTGAACATTTCAGGTGGATAATTAGTGGAAGCATAAACTTTGTGACTGCGCAGAACTGAGCACTGCTGGAAAGCACTCACTCATCTGTGAAGAACATTGTTGGAGTTAAGAGGTTTGACCTACTCGTGCAATTGTTAGTGGATCAGGAGATTGGCTGAATGGCATTATCCTGTATGTCCACACATCTCCACCTCTCTCTTTCTCTGACTTAAATCCACATGTCCTCAAGTGCACACTCAGAATGGATTAGGCTAAAAAGGGAAAGCTTTTTTGGGTGGAACTTGAAAGCATGATGGGCTCAAGGGGTGTGTTTGTAGTAGGTGAGATCGATAGGCTGATGTATGCATGTAGTTTTATTGCAACATGTCCAAAGGGACTTACTCTTCCTGAATGATAGAGCACCTCTGTGAGACCAAAATATTCTAAAAAAAAATATTTGTTTTGCAGTAAAACACTTGTGTCTTTAAGTGAGGGCCCTAGAAACTGATTATAAGTGTTGTTTTTTTCCCTAAGTCTGATAAACACATGGTATTAAGTTAATTAATGCATGTGTTAAATAAAACCCAACCTCGTAGGTGGTAAGAATACTTTCACCATAAACTGCATCAAAAGTGTATTATCTGCTGTTAGATGTGGAGTCTGTGAAAAAGTGTTTTATAATGCAACACCACTACTGATGCTGGTTTCAAAACATCTGGGGATCCAGTGGATTCCCAACATCTGTCATGATATAGTACTAAATAAATATGTTTTTTTTTTTTCCCATTATTCAGCACTAATGACAAGTTAACTCATATATTAACGGCATTTCTGTAGGGTTGGCTGTAGCTCATAAAGATGAGCAGTTGTCTTTCAACCTGAAAGTAGATGGATTGATTCCCTGACTTCATGCCGAAGTGTCCTGGGGCAAGACAGTGAATGCTGCATTGCCCCCCTGTTGTGACTATGAGGGTATGTGTGTGTGTGTGAGAGAGAGAGTAGGTAACTGTGAGTACAAGTCTGTGTACCATTCTGCTTATAAAGAAAGCCATGAGTACATATTCTTTAGCTTTTTCTTCTTCTTCTTGTCATTCTGGCATCATTAGTTAGATGAATCCATCTGTGTCGTCTGGTGGTCTTTCTGATATTACATCACTATTTTATAGTTATTGACTCCTAAGGATAATTTTTTATACAGTCAGTTTGGTCACTTCTGCTCCAGTAAGACCAAGATGGCCACAGTTTGGTGGAAATCTTTCGTGGCTTTTCTCGAACTACGACTGTCACTGTCTTATTACCAGTCCTAAGAGAATAGAGCCCGCATATAAAAGAGTTTACACAAATATCTTCACCTGTAACGCATGTCTTCACTATTTTAATGTTATTTACTAACCTGTCATGTTTAAAAGCTCACCGAATCATAAATAGTCAAGTTCAGGCTTTAAGAGGTAAAACCATCCAAGGCACACTGCTCATACTATGAACACTATTAGTGTTTCATGGCGATCTGAAAATGTGAGAATCAATATTTGCCCATATAGGCAGCTGGGATTACTGTGTTTTTACCAACTTGTATGTGTGTGCGCGCATGTGTAAGTGTGTGAGACCGAGACAGAGACTCATGCTGCGCTGCATGTGTTCATGTGGTGCTGATGGCTTGAGGCAGACATCACCAATCTGCTCTCTATCTATCTATCTATCTATCTATCTATCTATCTATCTATCTATCTATCTATCTATCTATCCATCTATCCATCTATCCATCTATCCATCTATCTATCTATGGACATCAGACGTTGGATTATTCATGTGCACAAAAACAGCTGAGCTGACAGATGCATCAGCTATGAGTCTTGAGATCAATGACTCATGTAAAACTTTGCTTAATTTTTAGCAGCGAGTTTGAGTACGCGCCAGAATGGTTTATTGGCGTTAAATTGATTTCTGTGGTTGGTTGCAGGCTGAAAAGAGACACTCTGTTTAAATCCACGAGACTTGACAGCATCATGCACCTCTCATTTATCCATATTTCACGACTGTCCAGTATTACTGCTCGATGTGCACATTAGTTCCTCGCAAAATCTCATTAGTTCAGTGTAACAGCTACAGTAGCTTTATCTCCTCCTCCGCGCCTCACTCCCAAACCCATCGAGAGCCCACCCCTACTATGTCTCCACGGAGAAATAAGCAACTGGATGGTTAATTACAGTGTGTCTCATGGCAACAGAGGAAAAATGTGTGTGTGTGTGTGTGTGTCTATACATCCATGAACATCCTTTCCTAGCTCTCCCATCTACCCACAGTCACTCTGCCACTCATTGTTAGGGAAATGATGCAGGCGTGTTTTCATTCTACACATCTTTTCAGCCATCAGTCCATTTCCTTCCATGACATTGTTAATTTACATTTCTCTTAATATTTGAGTATTAAAAATATTTTCTAGTTGAGGGTGTGTGAGGGTTGTTGTGCTGTGGTCTCCTCATAAGTCTACATGAGTGAATTATGGGAAACATTTGGATTGAAAAATCAAGGAGACAGGAAAGAAAGGTGACACTAGTGGGAGATGATAATAGAAAAGAATCACAACTGTTTGAGCTTCCTTTTTAATATTATCTAGATTTTCTGTCTGTTGTATATTGAGAAATGTTACGTTTCTGCAGTCTAATGGCTGTCTTGTGTTACTGTATCTGAATGCAGCTTTTTCACAAAAGTACATAGATCTTTATCAGTGCAGCAAAGAAAAGAGAGAGAAAATGTGTTTAGCTGCTCATCAATAAGTAGAGTACACAAAAACAACACGAAAACACAAAATTATGCCTAACGTGCTGTTAAAAATAAGTAATATTTGAGTGATTTTGTTTATACAGTTTTCCATGCAAGAACAAGCTGCTTCGCATCATAAACAAAGCAGGAAGCTGATATTAGGTTTTTTCCGTCATATACAATCTAACCAGATAACTATACTAGTTTTTAACAAAACAAGAATATATCAAACATTTGGAACAAATTCAAATTTAGAGTAATGGTGCATTTTGATTGGTGGATGAGTTCTCTTTGTCGCTAATAACATTTCAAGCTTTTCATTGATTGCCAATTTAAATTATATTAATCTACAGAGGAGCTTATCTATTCATACATGTTAAATGGTGACCATAATAACTGTGATAGTCGACATTGATAGTATAGTAGCTTTCTTTTTCACTAACCTGATGCATGAACAATGTTTTAAATTTATACACTGCTTTCTAGTGATACGGACAGTCTGCTGTATTGTATTTTCCACCACAGCTTGCTGTATGGACACAAATTAGTGTTACTTGAACAAGTTTATTAAAAGAAAATAACATTTTCAGAATGTACCCGAGAAAGCGTAGTTTGAACATTAAAGGCAATATTTGCTGTGGAATTTCGCCATTGCATTGTTGCATCTACACCTGCTGATGCTCATGTATTTAAATGTAACCAATTTTTTTTGGTGGTGGTGGTGGTGGGGGGGGGGGGGGGGGGGGGGGGGGGGGGGTATATTCATAAATCACTAGGGTCTAAAATAACTTATTAACATTTTTTTTCTTTTTTTTTTTATTGACTTTGCTCAAAGCAGATCATTAACTGATGTGTGCATCACATAAAACAAAACAAAATGACAGAAAATAACCAGAGCATGTGAAAAGCTCCTGGATGTAATAAATACATTACATTTCATCTGTTGAAAAAAAAAAGTACATTTTTGTGAACAAAATGTCTCATATTCTTGACTCTCAAGACTCCATCTGTCTTTGTTCTCTTGGTTTAAGCATCCAATCGAAAGTTAAGCTGACTTTTAACTTAGTTTTTGACTTTCTGATGAAACCCAGGCTATAAATGCTGCAAAGCTAAATACATTACAATGCTTTTATGGGTCGATGAGAGCTGGACATTCATGTAATTTGTTCAGAGGATATTTTCAGACATTTTTGAAATGAAACTTGAGACGTGTAAGAATTGACTCTTCACTTGTCAGCTTCACGGTGAAGCTTGAAGAGAAAGTTTTGACTGCTGTCTACAGGCTTGTGCTGCATTGCTTTGCTGGGTGCAACACGGTAATAGTACAAAAACATCTCAGAGATGAAGTATTTCTTTTGTGAAGATAACTTTGGGGAAATGCATTTTAGGAAGCGACGCACTATAACAACCAAACTGCATAAGTCTTCAGCTCATTAACTATTGCAGAGGTCATTTCCATCTTTTCCCAGGATTGCTTCAGGTGCTAACACTGTAAAGTATGATTAAACAATTGAGGAATTCATCGCATGCGCAAATTCTGGATTAAATTTAGCTTAATTTCAGTGTTTATCATTGATTATGTTTGGAGTGTCAGTGCTGTTCCTCGCACATGGAAAAGATCCCTGTGGTTACTTACAATGTTCATGGACTCTGGCCTCCTCCTGAGCTCCCTCCCACGCTCCTGTGGGTAGACTGTGTAAATACACACCATTCTCCCTCTCATCATTACCAGACCATGATCCATAATGCAGTCTAGTCTTCCTCAGATACAGCCACACTACATTTACTCTATCTATTATTGAAGGGCTTAAAAATAGTTTCTTTTCTAAAGCAAGTGCTATTCCAGGTTCTGTTACTTCTCCTTCTGAGCCTTTTCTCAGACCTCAAAAAGCCACTTTGTAATGTCACCACTTTGAATTATTCATCTGAAAGGCACTCGCTCACCGACACACACGCACACACTTTGCCACGCAAACACAAGTTGGTTAAATGCAATAAATCACAATATCAGAAGTTGTTGCTAAAAGAGCAGTTTTTGGAAGATTGCGAAAATGTCAAACGTCCAAATGAATTTGTGTGGAGATGAATCAAAAACAAATCTGTGTAGGGAAAAAGATATTTATAATCTCTGCATTCAGCTATTGCTTTCTTCAGTGTAGCAATTTCAAGGTATTGTGAGCTGTGGCTTGAGAGGACAAGGTACCGCTTTTGCTTTCCAGTCTTTTCGCTCGAAACTCCCACATGTTTTTTCATTCCCCGTCTCGTGTCCATTTATATTTCAGGGGTGCTTTCTCGGAGGTGGTTCTAGCAGAGGAGAAGAGGACTCAGAGGCTGGTGGCCATCAAGTGCATCCCCAAGAAAGCATTGGAAGGCAAAGAGAATAACATCGAGAATGAGATCGCAGTCCTGCACAGGTGAAGTCACTGAAGCTGCTTGCGATGCATCGGCTTCTCATGACGATGCATGTGCGGATGCAGAACAGGATCAACTAAAGACATGACTAAATGCATGGTGTCAGTAGAAACAGTAGGATTGTGCACCGGAAATGTCAGGAGTAAAGAAGATAGACCTATTTTTAGTGTCCGTGTTGCCAGGGCAACAGCACACAGAGGCGGAGATGGCGTGGAGTTCCCCGCAGCAGTGTGCTGAAGAAAGAGAAAGAGACATAGAGGGTGGAGAAGCTGAGACGGGATGGGGGGAGGGTATGATGGAAGGGGAGAACCATAGTGGATTTTAGGTAAATATTTAAAGTAGCAGTGAAGGAAATGAGAGAGAGTAAAAACCAGTTTAAAAGTATCATATAAGGAACGGAGAAAGGAAAATGGCGGGGGGGGGGGGGGGTCTCTCATTCTGCTAAAAGCCATATTTACCCCCCTCAGCTGCTGCTGTGTTAGCGACGGCTCATATGCTCTCAACTTGACTCAAGATCCAAGAGAGATGCTCATCCATCTGTTGTTGACTCAGTCCAAATCATTTTCTGTTCTGAGGAAAAACTGACTTTTCTTTCAAGGATCATTTTTGGGCGAGGGGGGGGGTGATTCTAACTATCTGTTCCTATCATTTACATGTGATAATATACCTAAAAGCTCTGTTTCATCTTGACTGTTGGATCATTTTGTAACTTTTGGGGAAAAGTGTTGGTTCTGTCTTATTTAATTTTCTTCACACTTTTGTGGAGAGAGCAACGCCGTTCTTATATAAACTGTGCAGCAACTATGCCATCTGGTGACAAACGAACAGTAAACATTAGATCCATGTGGTTCACTTACGGATAATTTCTGTCGTGTGTCTTCCTCAGAATCAAGCACGCCAACATTGTTTCGCTGGAGGACATCTTTGAGAGCACATCCCATCTATATCTCGTCATGCAACTGTGAGTTCCCCTCTGTCATTGTTATATGATAGGTCCATGTTTCGCACACAGAAATAGCTGCAAAATGTTTTATTTGCTCAATCGATTGGCTTAAAATGAAATGGCATCAGCTTTTCAAGCATATCTGCAAAAGTTTCTTTAAGTCTCTAGAATACACTGCAAAAACTGAAATCTAAGTAAGATTAAAATTCTTAAATTGAGTACACAAATGCTTATTTTTTTTAAAGGCAAGATAATTCTTACTTTTTGTGCCAGAGAATTCTTCTTGTTTTAAGAGTATTTTTACTTGTTTTGTGAAATCTTGACAAGCCAAGTTTTCTTGTTCTGTTGGCAGATAATTTATCTTATTTTAAGCAACATTTACCTCATTTTTGTATATTTTTTTCTTGTTTTTAAGGCTGAGTTTTTGCAGTGTATGAGAATCTGCTGCATTATGACAGAGATTGTTTAAACCGCTATCACTGATTTGGCATCAAAATAGAATGACACTTAGAAGTCGTGGAGGTTTTTGTGTAAATCGTCCTTTATTTCTTTTAATAACTTATTCTACAACTTTGTTTGTTTTTATCATTTAACCCACAAAGTACCAACCTGTGAAAAAATGACCAAATAAGTCCAAATCTTTGAATATGAGTTTATATTGTATTATATATATTATATAGTTTATTTGTCATTTTATTAAAATGTAAATTAAAAAAAGTACCTACAATTTTCAGGGATATTTACCATTCATTACCATGTGACATGTCAAATTTTTTGTGGTTGAATCTTTAGCTTTCTGGGGGCAGAAGACTAAAGTCACATTGTATTCCACAGGAGTTTGAGCAAAGTTTGTACCATGAAGTTATGCCAAATGTCTCACAAACTGTGTATCATTTATGTCACGCTAAGTTCTTATGGGTTAAAAATGTATCAACATGCAAATTAGCCAATCACCTGTAGCCCACCCTGCTCTCTACTTGCAGCACTCGTCAATAATGGGTGAGTGTGTCCAAACCTTTAACTGTTGGTGCATTTGAGAGGAGTTCTGGTCTCCTGAGCAATGGTGGAAGTGTCTGCCTTGTTAGGAGCAAAACACAACCATAATCTGACTGTTGTTCTCGTCAGATCAGAACGTTGTGGCAACGCGTACTTGCAAAGAACTCTTGCTCACTTTCTTCCTGAACAAGATGACTTTTTTACATGGTGAACGGGCATCTTACTAAGATTTTCTTCCAGTTTCACAGGTAAATATGTGTCCCAGCAGTCCACATATGAGTAGCACTACTGAACCAAAGCACATGCTCACCAGAAAGACAACCTCACACATGAAGCAGAGAGAAGACAGACGATCACGATGTGTGGAGAAACAAGTGCATACAGCATTGTGTGGGACAATATTAGCACAATACTCTGTGCTAATGTAGCAGAAATTTCCTAAATCTAGAGGGAGTTTGAAACTATTTTCATTGTGGTTTTTATTTGGCAGGGTTTCTGGTGGTGAGCTGTTCGACAGGATTGTGGAGAAAGGTTTCTACACAGAGAGAGATGCCAGCCAGCTTATCCACCAGATCCTGGATGCTGTCAAATATCTCCACGATATGGGGATTGTCCACAGAGACTTGAAGGTATCCCAGTTCAGGGAACACAGAAATGATACAGTTCAGTCTTCCTTGCATTTGACCTTTGTTATTTCATTTTCAAACCCTTGTCTTTGATCCCTCTTCCTGTCTTTGCAGCCAGAAAATTTGCTGTATTATAGCATGGAAGAAGACTCCAAGATTATGATCAGCGACTTTGGACTGTCAAAGATCGAAGGAACGGGAAGTGTCATGTCCACAGCCTGTGGTACTCCTGGTTATGTTGGTAAGGATCTATTTCTCTGGTCATGGAGAATCTCTTCATCTTCTCTCTCTCTCTCTATCCTGAAAGCTGCTTCAGCTGAAATCTCCTCTTTATGCACTCGGCTATGAGAGGCTCTTTGATCCGCTACTCAATCAATTGCAAGTGTTTCACAAGGGCTCTCTTCCTGTTTAACTTAACCTGCTGGATCACATAGAATTACTAAAAGGTCAAGATTACTAGAATGCAGCCTCACTGCTGCTGTGTCTCATATCTTTTCACCTTTTTAAATATACGTTGTGTGTTTTTCACAGCTCCTGAAGTGCTTGCTCAAAAACCGTACAGTAAAGCAGTGGATTGTTGGTCCATAGGAGTTATCTCTTACATCCTGTAAGCTGGACCTTATGCAAGTAAAAAAAAAAAAAACTGGTAAAATATTACTTTTACAATACTAAACATGATCCGATATTTCTCCAACAGGCTATGTGGATATCCTCCATTTTACGATGAAAACGATGCCAAGTTATTTGAGCAGATTTTAAAGGCAGAATATGAATTTGACTCTCCATACTGGGATGACATCTCAGATTCAGGTACGGCTAAAACACCTCCTACCCGTACAACAATCATATATAACAAGTGATTATCTTATTAATATGAACTTCAATCATGTTGGCAGCCAAGGACTTCATCTGTCACATGATGGAAAAAGACCCTTTGAAGAGATACACATGTGAGCAGGCTCTCCAGCATCCATGGTAGGCTTCAATAATTTATACACAGCATGTACAGTAAATATCATTTAATCCTCTTTTATATGGCCAGCAGTAATTTTGCAAAATGTTCAGCACATAAGAATGAAGTTTTAAGTGTTTTATATTGAAGTACAATAAATATATCTTAGTTTAATGGGTGATTATTTAAAAAAATAAAGAAAAAAAGTTTTAAAAAATTAGATAAAAATTAAGATACTACCATTGTTTCTTCTGCATTTTTTTTTTTAACATTTTTGTGCACAAAACTATTAAAAAATGCAGCCATGGACTGCAAATGATCATTTTTAAAAATGTATTTAATTGCCAAATCCCAAGAGCCTGAGGAAACGTGTACATTGCTTCTTTTATAGGCAATTAGCAGAGCAAAACTCAAAGATAACTATTCCATTTGAAAGTTTTAGAGTAATATTTGTTTGCTCATTTGTAAGTTTGTCATGCATTTAACAGTGTATTACTTGATAAGGTATACTGTATCATGCCCAAGTGATTTACTAACGTCTACAACCTGCAGGATATGCGGTGACACGGCTCTGGACAAGAATATCCATGAATCCGTCAGTGCACAGATCAGGAAGAACTTTGCCAAAAGTAAATGGAAGGTGAGAGAGCAATTTGTTAAAAAAAGCTAAAGTAAGGTTAGCAAAAGGAAATTTCATGCTGTGTTCATTTTCCT
This sequence comes from Telmatherina bonti, assembly GCF_933228915.1. Classification (NCBI taxonomy): domain Eukaryota; kingdom Metazoa; phylum Chordata; class Actinopteri; order Atheriniformes; family Telmatherinidae; genus Telmatherina; species Telmatherina bonti. Next base: position 29,137,911 of record NC_136624.1, read on the forward strand.
CTCAGACACTCAGTTTTATTTAGACGTTATAGCAGAAGTAGATGTAGATGTCTGTCAGACTTATCAAACTCATAACCTGAAGGTCAGACACCTGATATGACGGTCAGCGTATGTACCAGCTCTGTGGCAATGGCACTTTTGAGACAACATCGCTTGGATTTGGCTTCATGTTTCTTAGCTATTCCCATCTTTACCAAACCTTTACCAAACTACTTGTTGAGTAGTACTTCAGCATTCCTTTGTACATTTTTCTCCTTCTCAGGCTACTTCCACCTGGGGAAGGCTAGTCCGCTGTTGATCCTCTGTTTTGCATGCTCCGGTCACGCTGCCTTTGTTGCCCTTTGTTGCATTTTTGGCTCCTGCAGTGCCGCTGCATATGCATGGTCCTGCATCTTAGTAAATGACAACTGAACAGATTTTCTAACTTGCCAGGGTTCCCTTACTGATCTACTCTTCTGGCATCCCAGTCACTCTGCACTGGTTTGCAGAGAAAACACATTCTGATTCTGTGCTGGTGCTATTTTTCCCTTACTGGCGACTGTAGTTTCAAGATGGGAGACTGTCATGGTGCTTCCCTGCCAGCCTACTTGTTAGACATGTCAACAAACCCAAAATACTTTGCTTTGGAGAATGTGTAAGATTATTAGTGGACGTCATAACACACCAACAATAACACATGTAAATGCAGACACAGATTTTGGCCAGTTAACAGACGAAGTTACACAACGTCCCATTAATGAGTCAGACTCATATCAAAGTTCATTGCAGTTATGGAAATGATGACTTGTACTTGTAGATTTATCCTTGCAAAAAATAAATGAAGGAATGAAGAAACAAACAAAATTAAAGTAACTCAAATCTTGAGAAATGAAGCCAAAGTGTTCATTTAGCACGGCTGCATGGTGGCATAGTAGTTAGCACTGTAGCCTGAGAGTCAGAAGGTTGCTGACTCTCAGACTGAAGGGGACGCTTCAAAAGCCTTCCTGTATTGGTGCTCTGGCTTCCTCCCACCGCCCAAAGACATCCATGTTAGGGTAATTGGTTACTTTAAATTGCCCATAGGTAAATGGTTTGTGTTGCCTGTGATGGACTGGCGAGCTGTCATGGATGTATCCTGCTTTTCACCCTAAGACTGCTGGGATTGGCTCCAGCTCCCCTGAAACCCTTCATTGGACTAAGCGGTTTGGAGAATGAATGAATGTTCTTTTAGCATTTGTTTATGAAAACGCGAAAGTTATATTTCTAAACTAAATTTTGTTTTATTATGACTGGATTTAATTTTGAACAGAACTACTATGAGGGCAAATGCTTCAGGTATACTGCATATTATTATTATTATATTGCTATTTAATTGCAAATTAAACCCTTAGAATGAGTGTATTGTAATTTAGTAAAATGAGTAAAATCCCAAATATGCCTTTTTTCTAAATATAAACTGGTGACATTGAAAGGCATTGTAATGGTGTGTTCACAATTCGCACAAGGTTTTGCTTCAAAACATTCAATTTGTTATTTGTACTAATTTTAGGGAACAATATTTCTTTTTTGTTCCCTGTTTTGTTTTTTTTTTGGTTTTTTTTTACCTCAGATTAAAACAAAGAATCCCTGAAATATTTCAACTTGCCTGGTTTGAGCATGATGAATGAATGTATGTGTAGCGTTGCAGTTAAAGGCGCATTTCTTTTATTCCCCCCCTCCTCGCAGCAAGCATTTAATGCCACAGCGGTGGTGCGCCACATGCGAAGGCTGCAGCTGGGCACAAGTCTCGAAGGACCCAGTCAGATTACTCCCACTAGCCCCTGCCACGGACATCTGCTCCCAGAGGAGGAGGTGGAAGAGGAAGAGGATGATCTAGGGAACGAGGAGGAGGAGAGCTGTAAGTTAGCACATTGCAAACAGACAAAGCTGCAAACTTGTTCATGTTAGCTGTATTTGATTACATACTTAAAGTTGTACTGTTGCACTGGACATAAAGCCAAGTTGTCATGACGACTAGGAGACTTCTCATTTTTTACGCCAAGTGTTTGCTTCAGTGGGTTTTATAAGCATTTGGACAGTGACACAGTTTCCATAATGTTGTTTATCTCTGTGTGCAAGCACAATGGGTTTAAAGAGAATCTCTTAAGCTGGGTTTCATGCGTAGATTTTCAGCTCTGATTCAAGGGATTTAAACAAATTATTTTGCATTAACTGTTTCTGAATTAAAGCCTATATTTTTACAAAGAATCTTAAAAGCTCAAAACTAATTGAAGAAACAAACAATTAGACATATAAGGATGATATTTGATAACTGAATGCAAATCCTTTGGTGACAATGAAGTTGCCTGCAATGTGTTTGACAGATGATGAGGCATGATTTATTTTAAAATGTAACATATGCACTTTTTATATATATTTCATTTGTGCTGATGGGCATAATTTGCATTTCTTTTTTCACAGTAATGTATTTCAGCTCTTTTGCTTTTCATTTTGCACCTTTCATTCGTGCCCTTTGCAGAAGAAGTATGATTTGTCACCCAGTTAGCTCCAAACAGGGAGATGTGCACTAGACTTTGCCGGTGGATGAATTTGAAGGCGAGCCATGATCTTATCCTAACACAAAGCTATTTGCTTCTTCTTGTAGCGAGAACACAATGTCAATGCACTTAAATTCAGTTCAAAGTGATGAACTGTCAGTGTCCCCAACTTTTATATTAGCATTCATTAAAAAAGTGAAGAAACAGACTTTGACCTTAGATCTATTTGAAGAAGGAAATATAAAAGTATGTTCTTAGCTAAGCTAAGCGCAACTATTTATATGTTTATAGGTCACCAAATGAACTCCTCATTAATAGTGAGACAAGCTGTCTTCAGCTCATATGTGTATAGATAGTTATATGTGAATGTACATTATGCCAGCTTGTTGTCCACACACACTATACAATCGCCCTATACAGAGGAAGGAGATTTTTTTCTGTTTACTGCAACTGGATATGAGAGAAAAACATTATAGAACTCATTTTTGTCCCCTCATGGTGTGGCAGACTCCATGCAGCACAGTCTAGTGCTTAAAGGAAGGGTAGGAGATTATTTTCCAGAAGCATTGTCTACTATATTGCTTAAAATATCCCTTCACACCCTGATTGCAGCCAATAAATTAAATGCTGTAACACAGGGTGTGAAACTCCAGTCCTCCAGGCCCGGTTTCCTGCAGGTTTTTGTTGTTTCCCTGCACCAACACACCTGGTTTAAATCAAATGGATCCAACAGCTTCTTGTCAACCTATTCACTCATTTTGGTCAGGTGTGTTGGAACATGGAGACAACAGAATCCTGCATGCATGAATCGAGCACCCTCAGAGGCTTGGAGCACTTGTAAAAGCAATGAAATCAGAGCCAAAGCTTGGCTAGCCACATTAGCTAGTATATTACAGTGGTTCCAAATCTTTTCAAGCCATGAACCCAAAGATAAAATAAGTTGGTGTTCACAATTTCCCCCTTGCAGACTTCCATCAGTCTTTCTCTTCTAAATGTGAGGCTGAAAACTTGACAGTATCTCCATAAACAGGGAGAATTAAGTTATTTTTGGTAAATTATCTTTACAGTTGTGACACCCATTTACCAAAAATCAGCTTATTTTGCTGGGAAATTTGAATTTTAATGTGACACATGTAATAACTTTGTTGATTATGCTTTTAAAAATGATTACATTATTTCCACAGATTAATCATTGCAATCAATGCAATAACACATTCATTTTGATCACTGATTAAAAAATGCCTTTTTCTGCATGTATAAATGTTGGATATATTTATTTTACAGTAATCTGACCCCCTTAAATGATCTTGGGAATGTGTTTAATGTCAGGACCCCTTATTTTGGTAAAAGGCTGGTTTAACCTGACACCCAGTGACTTCTGGTCTTATCAAGCTCCCCTCCACCCTGCAGTGCAGCTCCTGTTATAAACGAATGAGTTGACATGCGTAAGTGCAGTTGATGGGAAACAACAGATCGGAGCTACTGGAGGAAAAGGTGGAAGTTAACTTATTTAGTTTTTCATGTCATCAGACACTTTAGAAACTAAACCAGGGGTGTCCAAGTCCTGCAGGTTTTCCATGTCTCCCTGTTCCAACAAACCTGGCTAACATTAAATGGATCCAACAGCGTATTATCCTGCTCAATAACTGATTAATTTGCGTCTGGTGTGTTGGAACAGGAATGCATGGAAAACCCGCAGGAATGTGGTCCACGAGGACCGGAGCTGGACACCCCTGAACTAAATGAACTGTAGTAGTTATGACGCTGAACTTTATTGGACTTGGTGGCAGCCAAGTTCATCAGTAAATGTACAGTACAGGATACAGTTTTTTTAGGCAAACCCGGGACTGGACTGAAAACATTCAGAGTTGAAGCTCCTGGAAAATCAGAAACCATGAGTGTGGCAAAAAACTAATAAGCTTCATCGTGTGGCTGATTGGTTAAATGCATATTTAGATCTTGATCAGTACAGTGGACTGAAGAAAAAATATTTAATTTGGCGACCCACATAAAATCTCCCACAACCATCCTATTGGTCCCGACGGTTGGGACTCCCTCTTTGGGAACAAATGGCACTTTACATCAATATATCAAAGCTTTTCTAACATTTGAACATGGGTGATTTTTGGAAGAAATTCCAGACTTTTTGGCTTCTCTCTGCAGTTGCCATGCATTTCACTGCAAGATGCTTTCAGATGGAGATGTGCTCACAAAGGCTGAAAATGGGGAAGCAGTGTCACAGGGGAACCACTGTTTATCAGTATTTTCCGCATGCACTGGAGCACAGGAATATGCCAGAGGCATCCTGGAGGAATTAAATGGGCAAATGCAAATATCTGCATCACTCCTACCGTAATTCTTGTAGGTTTAAATAAAAAAGGTTTAAAAAATTTGGTAGAACTGAAGGCATTAGGAAGATTATTCTTCCTGCCCCTTGTACTTCTGCTGCTACTTATATTGGAACAACCAAAATCTGAAACATTATATAATTCTTTCACTGCTCTAACATCCAGTGTCCCACTACGAGGATGGTCGGCGTGGAAGTAATGAAGGGAGCACAGATCGGGACAGCCTCAGAAGCTGCACCTACTGCTGCAGGCCGACCAGCCGCATCTGAGCACAGCCTCCCGTTGTTATGGTGACGTTATGTCCCTGGAGCACCCAGAGCCCATCCACCCAGTCTGGCCAGGAATGCAGAGCAGAAATCAGGCAGTCTCCACCAGAGAACATCCACAGCCTGAAGGCCCCTTCTACAGTGTGGGCATTATACACTGTAAGTCTTTGTTACATCATGATTAAAAGACACGCTTTAACCCCAAAAGGGAATGCAAGGCTGTTTCAAGCACGCAGATGGTTGTTTATTTATAAAAGGGTCTAACCTCAATAAACCCCTCTAGCGAAACATGTAGTTGGTCTTTGTGAAGACGTAGCAGAATGGGACCATTTTGCAGTGTGAACATTACAACCAGTCATTCAGGATGTTTGTTTCAGGGGAGATGTAAGCTTCTGCAGCTTGGCTCAAAGATTAGGACTAAAAGAGTGTTCATCTTTTTTTTTTTTTTTTTTGCTCCTCCATCATCTATCACATCTACCTCTAATCATGTTTCTTATGTGTCTACTTCCACTTTAACCCACACACTCTACATTACTGGCAGCTTTTTCCAAAAATATGGCCAGACAGGGCACAAAGAAAAAAACTCTTTAAAAGGAATAAGTGCTGAAAGCTACTTCTGCATCACTTTATCCACTAATGGGACCCCAGTCACTGATCACGTAGCTGAACATAATCACTGTCACGGTGCGTCTTTACTGCTGATCCGATCTGCTATTTACTTCTCTCTGAGCAAACTTATTTCTTATATTGTGATTTAAATGTTTATGTCTTTTCTTAGCATAACATATAAATAAGAGCTCCTTTTGTTTAAAACCTTTTTAGAAAGGAAGATACTTGAAAGTGGCAGGTGATTTGGGGGGTTTATGGACTCTATATTCTGGCTCAGACTGGGATTGTGAAGGGTGGTTCTGACTTGAAGTGTCTGCATGCCTCGTCGTGGGGAAACCATTGAAATGTATGAATATCAAAAGGAGATTTTTGTTTGTTTGTTTGTTTGTTTGTTTTATGGCTGTTCTGTTACCAGAGGCTCAAACTGAGATCCCGACAAGTCTGCATATCCACCGGCTCCCATCTTGTCAGGAGGATTGTTTTAGAGGAAAAATAATGTTGTTTGGAAAGAAACCAGTATAACATGCTCATCCTCCCTGTTCTGTTTCTGCAAAGTGACTAAATATCCACCAGCTGTCTGTATCTGGTTCTGGCTCAGGGATCTCAGTCTGGGTGCTCCGCCTGCTCTGTGCTGTGCACCTCTAGTGGAACAAGTTTTGGTCTACTGTTTGCATGACCTGGTTAAATATGTTTACATGAATGATAATCAGTTAGTATAAACACACATGGTTATTATTACGCTGTTGTATTGAAAAAAAAATGTAATTCTGTAATTTTGAGCTATATAATGTGAAGTGAGTAACACCAGAAGTAATGTTGGTGACAAAATGCAACACGGCACAGTGGACTTCTCATTTGCATTGATTCTATGATGGCCAAGTCTCTGAGTGACACTTCTCCTGATCTATGTTTATTAATAACTCCTTTTTTCCTTGCTTGCTTTGTTTCTGATCCACTTGCTAGACAATAAAAAAAACAAACAAACAACAACAACAACAAAAAAAAAAAACATATCAGCCACAGAGCAAAATATATTAAATAATGTCAGGGTTCTGGAAGCATCATTTGTCTGCTAGTGTGCACGCGTTACATTTGTCCTCCTGAGTGAAAGACCTTTGCTACTTAAGCCATACAGAGAAATGATGATGTTTTCTAACAGATTATGACAGGTCATACAGTTTGTCATGTATGACTCAGTTAAGGGATGGACACAATTCTACAAGGGATTCAAGATAGAGAAAAAGTCCAAATACAAATTCAATTTTTTTCAGTCTTGACATTAATCATTTTGTGCCATGACAATAGTGAAGCATGCCATCACAGATTTTATTCTTTTCACTGCTTTGGAGATCTGCTCAACCAATCCATCCACCTGAGTTGCTGAGTTTTGTTGCACCTGTAATGACTGATACATGCAGATCCATAGCAAAGGAAAAGCGGGCAATCACTCTGGATTCACACGACTGTAATTGTGGAAAATATGCAAACTGTGTTTGAAGGGCTTCATGTTAACTGTGTGATAGCCAATGTTGATGACTTTGATAATCTGGCTATTATATGTTTAGAAATGACCTTTTGTTGAACATTTCCTGGGATTTGTTTCCACTTTGCAATTTCTTTTTAAAAGCTTCTCTTACCCATTACAAACACATCCAAGTGCATAAAGAAACACGTGTATAATATGTCATAATGTGTATATATATATATATATGTATATATATATATATATATATATATATATATATATGTATATATGTATATATATATATGTATATATATATATATATATATATATATATGTATATATATATATATATATATATATATATATATATATGTATATATATATGTATACATATATATATATATGTATATATATATATATATATGTATATATATATATATATATATATATGTATATATATATATATATATATATGTATATATATATATATATATATATATGTATATATATATATATATATGTATATATATATGTATATATATATATATATATGTATATATATATATATATATGTATATATATATGTATATATATATATATATATATATATGTATATATATATATGTATATATATATATATATATGTATATATATATATATATATGTATATATATATATGTATATATATATATATATGTATATATATATATGTATATATATATATATGTATATATATATATATATATATATATATATATATATATGTATGTATATATATATATATATATATATATATGTATGTATATATATATGTATATATATATATATATGTATGTATATATATATGTATGTATATATATATGTATATATGTATGTATGTATATATGTATATATATATATATATATATATATATATATATATATATATATATATATATATATATATATATATATATATATATATATATATATATATATATATATATATATATATATTAATAAATATAAATATAAGTATATATATTGTATATCCTTTTTTGTAAAAGCTGTTTTGAGCTACAAATGTATGGATGCAATGCATCATGAGTTATTGAAAAAGATGTATGAAAATAAGATTTGTACCCACAGAGATATAACTGCAGGAAAAGAAATAAAACTTCCTTGTCTATGCATTGTGTGTGCTGTCATAACAGAATAACCTTTAGGTTCAAGGTAAAGAGAAAGCACAATTGTTTAAGGAATCGATGCCTTTTATTAGTATATAGATACTATATCTATATATACAATACAACAGTTTGTAAGTATAATCAGAAATTGTACTTGTTGTGTACTTTTGATTTCTTTCTGTGAGTAAACAACATGAACATAATAAAACATAAACCAGTTATTTTACAAGGTAGTCAACATATGCTCTGTGCAATGTGCCATCGTTGACATTATATAAAAGTACAGCCCTAAAATACATCACAGTCAGGTGACTTTATGAAACAGCATTCTGCATGTTTACTCAGCTGTCAGACAGCACATCCTCACACTGAAGAACTTAGTATATCTATGTATTACTTTTTATTCTGAAACCAGTCTTGTCCACTATGTAGTCACTATGTAGTGGAAAAACATAACCAACCAAAAATAGTGATGCTCATACTTATTATGTGTATTGTTTTATGACACACAGCCTATTTCATCTGTCATGATTAATAAATTCGATAATATGATGATCCAAAACTTCGGTAACACACACAGACACTTGAATTCTTACTACAATAAAGGCCAGAATTAAATATAGTAACAGAAATACCTCCCTCAGACAATATGCTTGTGCTTGAACAACAAATATGTCTTCATTCATGAATAAGGAGCAGAGTGATCTGTTTACTGAAAAATTTTGTGCTGATTGTCAATACATGAGCAACTGAAGAGAAAAATCTTCATGCTCATACTTCTTTCTCTGCATCATCCAGCGCTTTGGTCCTCCGTAGGCGCTCTTTGACTTGAAGAAATTCTGGCTCCTCTTGCTTCTCCTTCTCCTCTCTTTCCAGCTACAGAGACATGAAGGTATAGTTACACATTAAACTTGTGTACAATACAGTAAACCAGCACTATTTTTACAGGATATTCTGCTGATGTCTATTTATTATCAGTATACTACATACAGCAGTAGAATCTGATCAAATGTACTCAAATACTGCACTGAAGCAAAAAGGTTTATGTACTTGTGCTACAATACATTTTCAGCCATCAGACAGATAAATTGTTATTCTTACTCTGCTACAACACTTCTTGGTTGTTTCCCATTTTTTACGCTAAACAACAAACTGAAGTTGATCCTCTAGTAATAATTAGATTTACAGATCAATGCTGACCGCTTTCTGGAATATTTTGGTATAGTAACCGTTAGTAACCGACAAAACTCAAGAGATTACTGTGAACTTCAGGGAGATCAAGACTAAGCCAAACGCTATTCTTATCCAGGGAGAAGAGGTGGAGGTGCAACACAGAGACAGTCTGACAGTCGGCTACGCTGCAGATTCCGTCTTTAGGTGTTGGAACAAGATGCTGCATGTCTTTTAAACGTCTGTGGTGGAAAGGGCATTCTGCTTTGCAACTATTTGTCCGTACAATGCCATGAGAGCTGGTGACTCAGAAACTGACAAAGAAAGGTGGTTATGTGATGGGGTTGCTCAAAAGTCAGGACAGCTGATTGTGTAAGTAAGAATGTTGCCGTAGTAATAGTGCAGTCTCTCCACACAACATGTTAATTTGAGAGCAGGGTGTGCCATGCTTAGGGCTTAGGAGGTTAGGGTTAGAGTCTTATTCAATTCTGCAACAAAAAAACAAAAAAAAAAAAAACAAAGAAAAGAAAAATGACATTTTTACACTCATTTATTCATTTGTGTAATTTTATCACTTGTTCAATCTAAGGGGTTGAGAGGAAGCTGAAGTAGCAGGTGAGATGCAAGGTATGCACCCCGGACAGATTCTATCATTTGATTGGATGTAATTTGATTCTCATTGCAACATGATCCTGCTACCGATCTTGCAGGATTTTTACTTGCAGTGGAATATTTGCCTACAAAGTGTGATATTGCTTTCATTTAGGAACATACAAGTGCAGGTAGAAGCTGCAGAATAATGGATGGATCAGGTGCATGACTGCAAAGACTGGGCTGGACTGCCCTCTGCTGGCCGACTGTGGAACTATTTCACATCCCACAACAAGAAATCCTAGTTAATGCTATGTTCCTCTGAGAACAAAATTACTTGCCAAATCAAATAAGAAAATTTGTCATGTAGCATATATGTTTTACAGGTCTTGTGGGTACATTTTCTAGCCTCTGTTTTCTTTTCAGCAGCTCTTGATGAAGGGGTGACGTGTTCCTCTTTGCCTCCTCCTGATCTCGTCTAGCCTTCATCCTTTGTTTCCATTTCCTCTTCTCCAGAGCTTTCTGGAGTTCAGTCTTTTCTTCCTGAGCCCCCCTTCTGCCAGAAACACAGACAGAACTTTATGATTTATATGTACAATGAAAGTTTAGGTGTGAATGTGTGACTTTGATTGCATCATCCGTCTAACCTCTTATGAGTCAACTGCAGTTCTTTTTGGAGCTCCTTGTGACTCCTGGAGGCAGTTAGCGGGCTGAGAGGCTTGTGAGGCTTGATTAAATTACTACTCTCCGCCTCACTCTGCAGCTGAGGTGGGAGCGCCTGAAACTCTGGTAATCTGATCTGCTCATTCTGGTGCATCTGTATCACGGAGGCTGAGGAGAAGAAGATACTATACAACTGCATATATCTCACTACCGGGACAATAGCTGGAAGGAACAACAGAATTTAAGTCTTGATGAACACAACTTAAAAGATGACTTGGAACAAGACGTAAAAAATGGCATTATATAAACGTCTTGAAAATATTTTTAATTAGTAAATTTAACTCACCTTACAAATTTGTTTCCTACTGGAAATATATCACATTGCACTACCTCGAACACAAAATTCTGAGAACCTTGCTGAACAGACAAATGAGTCAAATACAAGAAAACAATTCCTCTTTCTGTGGCCAGCCTTGTTGTTAGCGGTCCCCTAACACTGTGTGTGTGTGTGTGTGTGTGTGTGTGTGTGTGTGTGTGTGTGTGAGTTCTCTCCAGCTTCCTTCCAAAGTCCAAAACAACGTGTTAATTGGTCATTCTAAATGGAGCCGAGGAATGAGTGGTTGGTTGTTAGCCTTGTTTGTTTCTGTGCTGGTTGTGTGATAGACTGGTGACATGTCTACGGAGCTGCATCAGATCTGGCAGCAGCTGGAATAGACTTCAAACCTCCTCCTGCGACCATGAATTAAATTAAGTGGGTATAAAAAGGATGGATGGATGGATGGATGAGAAGTACACCACAGTAAATTTGGAGAGGTATATAGGAATACTTTAGCACACTCTGCTGGTCTTTCTTCTCCTGCTTGTCCATATCTATCCTGGATTTAAACCTTGCAGCGCATATTAAACCTCACAGGCTCATCCGCTTCTGATACGAGCTTCAGAACAGCCTGCATGTTATGGAACAACCTAAAGATAGGCTTTGCAACATTTGCTAGAAGGTAGATATTCTGGCCACAAGTGGCACAGTATCACATTAAAAGATGAGCTTGCTGTACAGATGGAGAAAGGTCGGATTTCACTTATAAGAAGGAGACTGTGCTATTTCCCTTTTTCAGAAAATTACAGCTTTGAAGCACAATTCCCTTGAATTGCCACGTCTCTAAGGCAAACGGTTTATTGACAGCCACATAAGAGCTCATTGATATCACAGATTGCGTCTCAACCTTTTCCTTTTTATCTGTGACAGTCGAGATCAATAAAAATGTCCCCTCTGCAAGTACTGTAATGTGCACCTGTGCTTTATGGTAAAGAATCACACAAATCTTAACATATCCTTGCTTCCTCCTTGACACAAAACTGGCCAACAAGAGCAAACACCTCATCCTGCCACCTCAGGGTGATCTTAATGATAATAACACACATTGTGGATGCCAGGCAGGTTCAGAGGTTAGCACTGTAGTGCAGCCTCACAGTGAAAAGCATCCCACATGTTTTCAGCTAAAATAACAATTGAGACAACTAGATGCCCTTACAATAGCTCAAGTAGGAGCTTATAAAACACTGTGACATAATATGTCAGTGGATATTTTCCTTACCAGACTGATTAGGGTGTGTTTCCACAGTATGTGGACAATGCTGGATTTCTCTCTGTCAAAAGAAAAAAAGAACTGCATTAGAAATAAAATCTTTTAATAATTCAATGAATAAAACTATTCATTGAAGACCATAATTTTTTTTCAAGTACTATAACAAGTAAAAAATAGTCCAATAAATTGTATAAATCAAAGTAATAGTAATCCCATATAATTCTAAGTCGACACACTGAACCTTAAAGCTCTGTATATCATTTATAGTTCACTTTTAGTCTGTGGAAATTTGGGGTACATTTTTAAAAAAACTATTACCTCCATTTTTTCATGACAAACAGAACTTCTACATATTATAATTAAGACTTGTTGCAGAGACCATGCTACTCTGCTGCTCTCACTCTGATCTTCTGAAATGTAATGATTTGATTTATGCAAAACCAAATGAACTTCCAGAGGGATCATGCAGTCACTGCATAGATTTCAGTTTGTTTATATCTAAAGAACAAATCCTCAAAAACAATTTTAATCTGTTGAGTTTGTTTATTGCATAAACTCCTGTAAGACTGAATCTAACCTAAAATAGAACGTGGCACAGCAGAAATCTCGCATGGCAGCAACACAAAGACATATTATGATCCTGACAGACAAATGAAATGTCAGCTTTGCTTCATAAGTCCAGTGAAGCGAGCGCCCTTACTGGTGAGCTGCTACCTCATTAATGAAAAGATCAAACAAAACACTGTTTGATTCCCACTGAGTTATTCATTTGATGGAGTTTGAGCAGAATTAATTGTTCAGACAAGAATTTTCCCCTTGTGGGATTCATACAGGACAGCTGAATAAACCTTTTAACCAGTTTTTTTTCTGATCAAATACTCAATGAATTTGGGGAGAAATAAATATTGTGATACTATCTTATATTTCAATAATAAAAAGAAGGATGCTGTGCTGTACATGACATTATAAAAACTCATAAAAGAAGAAAATTGACTGTATTTTATGTATATGGAAAAATGTATTCTCATTTTGGATTCTTTTTTAATGTCAAAATAAAGTCAAAACAAAGGAGTTGGCTTCATTACAGGTTACAAATGTTGCATAATCCTAAAAATATCAATTTCTCAATAATATTAAGGTGCAGCATGTCAGTAATATGATCAGTATGAGAAGAGTCTTTTAAAAGGAAACAAAACAAGAGTTCAGCTCTCTGTGTAAGACAATGCCTGTAAATATCTGTTATTTAAGAATAAACTTGCTGCAATAATATGATATATCCACCTTATGATACCTAACATGTTCAAAAGTTACAAATAATGTTAAAATATCCAAAAACTAATATTTCATGAACTTCTTATTTCCTGGCCCTGTAGGAGGCACTACATGAAGGAAAACAAACAAGCAAACAAAAAGGAAAACATATTTGAGTACAAAATACAGTTTCAATTAATATCAACAAAGTGCATCCACAAATGGTACTTTACATTCTGCCATGAAAAACAAAGCATATCTGCAGGATCTGGGAACTCCGTTGTTGTGTCTGGTCCTGTTTTTATTCATGATGGACGGAGGTGAAGTGGAAAACTGTCCTGTGGTGTGCCATATTAAAACTTGATTAATAAATCATGGGCGCCGCACCCTATGTGGAGAAGTCAAAAGCCATCATTTGTGATGATATGGGGATGCATGAGTGCATACGGCACGGGCAACTCCTGAAGGCAACATTAATGATTAAAAAAAAAAAAAAAATTATATATATATAATATATACAGGCTTTGGATTCAGAAACACTCCCACCCTGACATTTTGTTTTTCAGCAAAGGTTTTGCTTATTTCAGTAAGACAATGTTGAATCACAGTCTACAGGCCAGTGTTTCAAACTGGCTTCAACGCTGTTTAAACCAATAAAAACAACAAAAGAAGCCTTGATCTGCTCACAAGCAGAAATCTAGAAAGAGTGGGAAATATTTCAACTTTGAACTACAGTAATTTGTGTCCTCAGCTCTGAAATATCCCACAGCAAGCTGTTAAAAGATGAGCTGATGTAACAGAGAAGTAAACATGCAACTGTGTCAAGGTGTCATCATCAATATCTCTCAGTTTCAGTGTTTAAAAAAAAAAGCATCTACATGATATATAAAGCATTGATATACAGTGTAGATTATATATATATATATATATATGTGTGCGTGTCTGTGTGTGTGTGTAGACAGCAGTGTGTAAATGAGTTTAAATTCCATTTCTAATATTCTAATACATTAAAAAATAATCAAGATGGCAGTAAACGATTTTAAATAGGAAAGAATCTAGAAAAGTGCCAGAGGCGCTTTTGTGACAACATCTCTGCCAGCGGCTGTTTGGTTGATGAGGGGGGAGTCCTGCTGTTTGGCCAGTCTCACACAGAGGATATTGTGTGGAGAGGAATTAATAGGACATGACAGGATAAACAGTCTCCCAGGCCTACTGTTCAGTGGGCGTCTTTTCACTTGGATAAAGACCTGTTTTTGGTTCAAGCATTCACTTCCTTTGGGAAACGAGTGAAAGGTAGAGACAGCAACTACAGAAAAACTCACAAAAGAAGAAATGCGTTAGGGTAAAACAAAGGCATTAAAAATCCCTGCAAAGATAATCCTGGATGTAGAAGTCATAATAACACAGAAGTATGAAAAGAGCATATTGAAACATAGGTTTTTCCATTATTTTTTAATCTTCTCAAAAACACAATAAATCCTGGGAAAGGATTTTTGCCGCATGGCTGCTTCTACTGGATTATCTTTCTGTTACTTGTGAAATGGCTCACGTGTTGTGTCTCACAGAGAAACCAGGAACGTAAATGAGGGAGATAACAGCAAACTTACCTTCTTCCCATGGCTGACTCCCATGTCCTCAGCATGAATCCATATTCAGAGGCAGCTCAGATGCCTGATGGAACTCACAGTGGACAGAGTTTCTGCAGTAATCTGAGGTTACTTTCTCTCTGCTCCAGTAGCCAAGAATGCCACAGCGAGAGGATAAGAGCTCGCTGTTTGGGCCAATGGTGACGTCCACAGAGAAACAACACCCAAGACAAATGCTGATCATGTACAGGATGGGTCAAAGGTAAATCTATAATGAATCAAAGATACCATATTGAATATTTCAGAGGTGTAGTACTTATATTAGTAGTTATGAATCTGCTGCATTTATTTGACAGCTTTGAGCCAGAAGTTGCATTTCAGATTTATTTCTACCTAGAGATATGATCAGTTTACAAAACACATTGCATGATAAAACACATACAGGTGCCTCCAAACACCTGTGTCTTTTTGGGATTTCTTAGTACAGTTTTGATGATGGTGAGAAAAGATAAATTATGTCTTCTCAAAATGGTTCACATGGGTTCATCTACACAACCATTAAAAGCCAAAGTTAATTAAAAAATATAAATAAGAAAAAAAAAACCTCAGAGGCTGAATTCACTTATTTTCTCACCCATCAAATTTATCTTGTAATCTTTGAGACATAACTGCCGAACTGAACTACTTATTGAAGGTTGCATACGAAATATGATACCAGTATGCAAACATGCGCATTAAATCCCAGATATTTACTTTAAGTGTGTCTTTCTGAAGGACAGCATCTCAGAAAAGCTGACTTATCCGATGCAAACATTTACTTTGCTTTTCAAGCCGTTGTTTCAAAAGCACATTTTCTTTGTCCTTTGCACATGGAGCATTGCTTGGTTCAGTGTCTCACCAGGAGACCACGTGTACAAGGCAACTGCCAATGATTTAAAAAAAAAAACAAAAGAAACTGTCAATTTGGCTTTAGATTTAGAAATGGAGAAGCAGAGTAATTTCAAAGAAATTTTTAAAAAGCACATTGATGAAGGAGTTGCTGTTCATCATCATGCCATCTGGGTTCTTGGGAAACAGCCGCCCACCTCCACCATTCCCGGCCATCCCTCAAAAACGTTGGTATTCGCATCATTAACAGCAAGCTGACAGGTGAGCAGGAGAGAAAAAAAAAACATTGGTTTTGATCTCAGCATAATCCTAAAATAGATGGCTTCTACTGACACAAAAAGAATAAATAAAACGGAACTCAACGGGTTGACTAACCTTCTCAAAGAGGCTTTTAATACTTGTCCCTGCTGTTCCCGCAAACACCCAGTTGTCTCTCGGATTCACAGAACTGATCAAAGTGCTCCCCATTCCAACAAATATCTCCCTCATTTCATCCGTCATTCTGCCACAAAGAAGAAAAACAGGTCACGTTTTATGACAAGATCATTTTTAATGTGTTGAAGTGTTGAGATTTTGGACTTACTTTGTTGCCACGTCATCAAATGAGGCCACCAAGACAATCATCCCGGGCTTTATTTCCTTCAAGTATTCCAGGATCTCTTCTGGGTCTTTTGTCAGAGTAAAATGAAAAAATGCCATCATCTAAAGGCATCAATGATATTTGAAAAGAAAAATGTGATTTAAACAAACAAACAAACAAAAACTCAAAAACTCTTACTTCCAGCATTGATGTTGAGATAGCCAAATTTTTCTACAACTCCATTTTCACCTGATTGATGGGAAAAAAAAAAGACAAAATATCTGACCAATGATAGCATAAGAGACACGTCACTACACCTGGCATTCATGAATTCATATCTCACAAAGCTAATAAATTAATCTTGATGCATAATCCCAAATTATTCATAATTTTGAGACGTTATATGAAGAGTCATTTCATTACCATGCACAACGAGTTTAACAGCATCTTAAGCAGGTGGAGACATTTTTCTCACCATTCACCACAACAATGTTCAGTCCTGCTCCCACGTTGTTCAACACGTGACTCATGATGCTGTTGAAACACAGACGAAGAGAGTCTTCTATCCTGCTTCTACGTCGTCATTTAAAATCAGATTTTACTTCTTGAACACATACTTCTTCCCATTAAAACAGATCTTTGGCCCGACGACGTTGGCTGCTCCGCTTGTGATACGAAATGCAAAACTGTCGTGTGAACAGACCTTGGAGAGGCTGCACTTTGGTGGAGATGGAGTTGTTGCTTAATATGAAGCACAGACAAACAGAGCAGATCTTATTCTATAGTTTTACCACTTACTGACCTTTATGTTAAGTTTATGGAAGTTTCGCTTTGTTAAAAAAAAAAAAAAAAAAAAGGGAGGGATGTTTAAGTTACCTCTTCCAAGTCCTACATCAATTAGATCAAATCCTGAAATGACAGAGAGGAGACAGGTCAGCTGAAACTGCAGACATAAACATAGCTAGAAGAGATTTAAAGAGGGGGAAAAGAAGATCCTACCCATGGAATTTTTTACTTTTCGCCGTATGTCAACCGGATTCATGAAGACTTGCCATGTGATCAAGAGGACAATTGCAGCAGTTATGCAGAAAACAGCTGCCAACAAAAAGATGAAAGATTGAGAACAGCAGTCCCACAACCAAACACCGACTCAGTAGTAAAGCAAGAGTCTTACCTTGATGTTTCATATCTCCAATAAGCCAGTTTTTTTTTCTACAAACGTAGGAGGAGTTACTTTCATGTACTTAATGTGCTCAATAAAACATGCATGAGCTTTGGTAAGGTCTCATCTGGGAATGTGTTCCCTAATAAGTCCAACAAGTTTATTCTAAAACACCTTTCTAACAAGCATAAAGAAAAATGTATCAGGTCTCCGAGCAGCAGACAAATAAACCAGGATGTGTCAGCCAACATGCTCACACCCATCGTGAACTTGATGTTCAAGTTTCACTTGTTCCCTACATCAGCTAAAAAGGTGTTCATCAGTAACCGATGCTAATCGTGCTGAATGATTAGGTTTCCAAGAGGCAGATTGTGCTTAGCTAGTGTGTAAAGAAGCATGTGAAAGCTGGAGGGAGAAAAGGAACAAAGAGTGGAGAGAAAAAGGCCAAAAGCATCATATTTCATATTGGATGAGTAAATGGAAAAAAAAAAGAGAAAAGGTTTAAAGAATCATTGTAGCAGTTGTCAGAGTTTTCTATTTGTATGTAAATTTGAGTAAAACCCATATCTGCATAAAGCAACTCACACCCATACACACACGCACACACACACATGCACACACACACAGAGAACCACTAGGGACCGCAGAAGGAAAAAAAAAAAAAAAAAAACAATAAAAAAAAAAAAACAATCAAAGGATTAAAACCTCAACCATGAAAAACACATTTTCTGATAAGAAACTAAGAACAACATAGAATCAGATGTGAAATTAATTCACCGAACCCCAAAAACGTGGCCAAGAGGAAGCACGGAAAATAGAATCATTGAAATGAAAAGAACACAACTATGGTAATACACTGTGGCAAGATATTGGTATATAAGTCCATAGTTCTGATGGCGGAGCGACGCTGTTTGCACTGGGACAAGCCATTAGTCACATCTTGATGGTGGAAAAACATGATAATCCCTTAAAGCAGAGGTCAAAGCCTTGTGTCAGCAAAAAAACGCCCTGCTGATCCTCAAGCCACAGCCGATTCCCGGCTTTCCACTGAGTGGGGATCTTCTTAATAAAACGACCGCATTTTCCTTTGACGTGTTCGACAAATAAACTACACAATTGAGCTCTTTGTAAAGCGTTTCATCACAATAGCAGCAGACAAACAGCACAGTAGCAGCGGCGGTACGACAGCTTTAAGGTGTGGAAAAAGGGCGCGATAATGAGTTCTGAGAAGAAGAAAGGAGAGGCCATCTACAGATGGCAGTGATAGAGAAACGTCATGTACAGATGGCAGAGCAGAGGGGGAACAAAAAAAAAAACTTAAGTAAGGAATTAAAAGTCAGTACAGATGTGAAGTGTAATGTTTTCATAGACACAAGTGACTGCTGACTGTTCTTGTTGTTGACTTAAACAACCGCAAAGAGATGGAAAATGAATCCAATCCAGATTCAAGGCCGCTCATCGCTACAGAATGCTCCGGCTTGCCAGCAGTATCTTTTTCTAAATTTACATACAGTCTGTTGTGCTGCCTAACAAGATCAGCATGTTGCCAAATGAAATGTTGTGTATGCACTTGTGTAGTTGTGTTATATGCTGTGGCTGCTAGAGGCTCAGTGTTAACTTTGGGGTTGGGATGTGTGTTTTTTGTTTTTTTTTTTGTTTTTTTAAATCAGAGCTGGTTTTAAGAGACAAACAATTAAACTGATGATAAAGATGTGTTTTAGGGAATCTGAGAAGGAGCTGCAAAACATTAATATAAAAAAACTCCCAAAAACACAAAATCATGCCACAGATCTTTGAGAAAGAGCAGATCACAGCGGTGGACATGATTTGAACATAAACAGCAATGAAATCACTGCTAAAAGCACACAAAACATGACACTCGTCACACTTCCATTATGCTGGTAGTTTGAGAACATTTAGCAAGCCATGTGTGCACCTTTCTCAAAGAGATCCCATTAGGCTCGCTGATGATGGCAAAATATTCCAACATCTGTTCGGATGAAGGAAAACTGAATGTGACAACAAAGACTTCAGTTTTCTCACCCAGTTTTTTTTTTTTTATCCACAGGAATTTGAATAAAAGCTGCTGAATCAAAGAACATTCACCTTGGAGCACTGATGAAAATGGGGGTTCTCCCAACGGAGCCCCTGATATTGTTTAGTCTTGAAGACTTTTTGTAATTAAAGGTGTATGACTGGAAATATGCTACAATTCCCACATGGTGAAGCTGGGATTTAGTGGATGCTCTGAGGATGGACACATAATGTATAAATCTAAACTTTGTGTGATCTCATATCATATGTTGCTGCCAAGAATGTTGAAAACTCAATAAAATATGCATTTTTTTGTCTTTAAAAACCACAAAATCATCAACATTGAGGCAGCAACTCATGTGATACTCAGATTTATAACTTTGTAATACCAAAGAGAGCCAGCAGAGGGTCTTTGTGTACTGCCGTTCATGGGGAAATGAAACAAAGCAGACAATAAAAGACAAGAAAATTGTGGGAACCAAGAATCCATGTTTAGTTGTGCTCATCTAAATACAGTAAATGCACATCTCACTTAAGCATGGGCAGATTAATAACATTAATAATAAATATTTTCTCTCTTACAAAGCGGTGTCCCTTTAAGATAAACAGTAAATCATCAAGGTCACTACCTGGACAAAACAAGGACAATCCACACACACACACACACACACACACACACACACACACACACACACACACACACACACACTTCATCCAGGCTCAGAGAGGAATATATTTAATAATCAATATACAAATCTTTTGAAACATAAGCATCATATAAAGAGACACAACGAGCAGCACTGAAATCATTCACACCAACATCAGTAACAGCAAAGCATCAACCTTCACAGTAATGCATCAATCCCTACAAAGAGGAGCAAAAAAAAAAAAAAAAAAAAAGACCCCTGTCTGGTTTTGTTGCTTCATTTGCTGATCAAAGTGACAATATGTGAAGAGAAAGCGAGAAAACTCAGTGAAGTGACTTCTGATTAATCATTCACAGTGAACTGCCACTGGCATCGCGTGACACCGGTGATCACTACATCATGGTGTGTGCTCACCACTCCCAAGCAGGTGCAATTGTTTTTTTTCTTCATTTTAAATTGTTCTTTTATTTATTTTTTCCTTAATTTTCTTTGTGGTAAGCTGTCTAAAAACATCAAACACACAGCCTGCATGTCCATTTTAAAAGTCTGAGGGACTCTGTAGTAAATTGACCTTAAGTGCATTAAAGTAGCAAGAAAGAGGAAACCATTTCAAAGGAAACTGGTTCACCAGTAAACAGCCTGAGTCCTACTGTGGCTATTTTTATCTGCAGATCAATTTGCTTGTTTTAAACATCTGAAATGTCTGTGCCTCCACGTGACACCGGCTTATTTCATTACTGCCAGTTAGACTGGACTCTCGTACGGTCTGTGGCACACTCATTCAGATTAAGGCGAATACTGCATGAATCTAAAGGTGCACATTTATAAAGAGCCGCTTGCTAATTAACGACATTTATTACACTGCCATTGAAATAATGCAACCATAAAACACTCTGTTTTTGATTTATTCGCTTGGGGAACGCTTAAGCGCGTTTAAGTAAATTATTATCCTTTGACATTATTACCAGACAACTTTATCTAGTGTTTCCACATTTTGGGATTGAATTATTTCTAAATGAATCCTTTTCTTGCTTCAAGACGAACAATTTAAACAATATGTTGGGATTTTATTTCACAGAGGGACCTATGATGCTTGTTTATTTCTGACAGTAGATGCTAGATGTTACAAACAAACAAGTATAATCGTTGAATATATGCTAAGTGACAGTTTCACCCAAAAAAAACCCCTGTATTTAAAGCACCCAAAGGCGGCCCACCTCGCTCTGACAAGGAACTAAAGCCATTAGTCATCCATGCCCTCTTTAAAGCTACCTGCTTCCTTTGACAAAAACATCATTTAGCCTGGAGATAGATTCTTCGAAATGGGCTCAGATTTGTAGCCTGAAGCGGCAGTAGAGAAGCGTCTGGTGTGACCTGGTAGTTAAAATCCTGCCTCTCTCCAACGTGTCTGATGGCCTTGAAGAGACCAACATAAATGCTGCTCCATAAGAAGTTAATGACTGATATGAAGGCAAAACAGAAAAAAAAAAAAAAGTTGTCTTTATTAATCCCACTCCTGGAGGATTTCTGACCCTCCCGTACACCCATACACAGACAATTCATGCAGTAGTTCCAGCTATTTTTGCCACTTTTTGTCATTTTGTCACATGCAACAATACGTTGCAGCAGAAGAGACCGTCTTCTTCTTGGGGAAGAACTGAAAAGCCTTGTTTAAGTTTCGTCTCAAGTTCATTTCCTAACTCCGTTCACTGTAGTTAAAGCTAGCCGAGAACCAAAACCAGTACCACACCAGGACCTGTATTTTATGTCCCGACTGCCCGCCCTTGCCCACAGCAAAGTTACAACTACCTCCTCCCACGAAATTTGCTTCCTTTCACGCTGGCTTCCCGCGGGATCCCAAACTAAATGTAGTCTTCTATTACACACACTTAAGACCATTTACAGCGGGCCTTTTTAAATGGCTAATAAATGTTTTGCGGGTGACCCATTTATAGCCGAAAATTGCCTAGCACCCATTCTGGTGGGGTGACTGCACATACGTGAGAGGACAAACACCCCATCATGTCATCCAAAGGTTTGTGAACAGCCATTTTGAAGCCTTGACTTCGGCAGTAGGCCAGCGCAAAGCAGGACTTTCTGGAGCCTGAGGTGACCATGCTTTGGGAATGAAGGTAGAGCGTGAAATCTGATTAGACAAAAAGAGATATCTACAAAGTCTGATGCTGCATCTATGTTTTGTACAGTAAAGTTCCAAGTGTCACTCTTTCATCTCACCACCCATCATCCAAATATGATCACCTCTGCAACACGGTAACAGGCAAAGCCCAAAGTCAAGGCTCTAAAATTCAGTTTGCAAACAAAGTGTTATTCAGGCTGCATCCATCTCTTGTGTGTATGTTTACCTGTTCATAATACATATACGGCATAGGTTTACAATGGATAAATAGCTCATTTTACCCCAACCCAAATATCTAAATATACTCTGCTATCAGCAGCATTACATCCGTTTCCATATAACTACAGCAGATACATTTATAGAAAAGAAAGAACTTCCCATACAACAAAAATTCACATGTAAAGGGCTATCTATCTATATCTATATCTATATATATCTATCTATATCTATATATATATCTATATATCTATATCTATATATCTATATCTATATATCTATATATCTATATATATCTATATATATATGTATAGATATATAGATATATATATATAGGTATAGATATAGATATATATATTTAGAGTCAGGGATACTTTCAGAGTCTTATCTGCCAAATCTAATACTGAATGCCAGATTGATGTTCTATTCTAGTTCATCATAAAAGATTGCTGACATTTAAAAACTGAGATGACTTTTCAGGTTTTCTTCCGCCCTGAGCTGTGCCTGCAGGTACGACGACGCTGGTTAGAAGGTCCAGCCTGTATCTAACCTGAGAGGTAAAATCTAGGGCAAAGACCAAAACTTATTAGCATCACGATGACACTTTAAAATATCAAAATCTGTGTTCTATTTAACAAGTACACCAAAATCCGTTCAAGTTAAAGGAGTAAGCGATTAAATTAGAAATTTACGTTAATTGAGAAAAATAAAAGGAAGAACTTTGACTTGAACCTGACAAGCTCATTTATCCACACACATAAACCAGACTGTTGGTGTGAAAGGAAACAGTCTTCTGTAGAAGAATAATAAACTAAGTTGTTCGCCGCGGCCTTATACCACACAGTCCATCCAAAATAACTTCTCCCTCAGTCAGTCCAGCAGCATCCCAGTTGGAGATTTATTCCAATAGATCCTGTCACAAGGAAAAAAGAGGAGTTGAATGCGATGAGGAAGGTTATGAATACGTTGACTTGTGCTGAGGGACTGGAAGAGAGAAAGCTACAGTCAAGAGAAGCCACAATACACTGACCTCGTCTGACTCCTCTTCCACTGTGCTGGGCCCCCTGTCGCCATCTTCCTCTGTCACCGCCGACTGCTGATCTTCCCTCCGCCTCAGCAGTGAGTATCTGTACGTCGCCTCGCTGGAATAAAGTTACGTGACAGACCAGGCTGATGAGCTTTCCCAGCACTAATGGTTTAAAATAATCACGTTACGGCTCATTAATCAAGCTTGCTTACTTGACTGGGAAGCAGTACTTTCGGATGATCAATACAGCAGCAGCTACCGCCACCACGGAGACAAAGATCACCGATGCAATAATGCCGGGGTGAAGCCTTAACTCGGCCTAAAAAGACAAATGAATCCAATAAGATATAACAGTGGGGTGGTTAAAGAGCCCATAAACCTAACAGCTCAGTTCATGATGTGTGGCACAGATAAAAAGGAAATACACGCAGGAGATATGACAGCTGAACAGCGGTATGTTATAAATCATACTGGGGTGCAACCCAAAAGCTCAGCAGCAGGGCCGTGAATGTCTGAGTAAGCACAAAAAGCGACACTTTTTACATTTTTTTTTTTTTTATTTGACAATCACCAATCATGCACAGCAAATTCTCAACCATTAAAATATGGTATCTTTAAAATTACAGCTGCGCATCAGATCATTTGTAACGTAGAGCGTGTGAGCATTAGTGTTCGCAGCAATAATGAGGGTGCGCAGGGAGCGTGACCAAAAAGTAACAATCCCAACAGGAACAATATGTCACATCTGCAGTGGTGTCAGACATGAAAAACAGTCAAACAGTGAAGAGGTTCAATGTCACACTTGTTCCACATCAATTAAAAAAAGTCTATGATATGAGAAAAAAAAGAGCAAAGTTTTACTTCACTTTCTGTTTTCAGTTTAAGATCAGCCAAACTTGTTCTAAATGGGGTGAGAGGCTAAAAGCACCATCTGGGACATCCAATGCTTGTAATTTACTGATGCTATTAACGTGCAACACAATTTTGTTTCTGGTCAGAAAACACTTTTTTTTTTTTCTCTTTCTTTTTTTAAAATCTGTATTTACACTAGGGATACACAAATACCGATATCAGCACTGGTATCGGCTCAATACCAAGTGTGTGTACTCGTACTTGATATTAATAAAAGTGAAACGATACCACAGCCGATACCACGCTAGTCAAGCTAGCACAGATGTGTTTGATGACGTGCTTTGGACGTGTTTTAAAAGAAATAAATGCCTTCAATGTGAATATGTGACATTTTTGTTACACTAAAAGCTAGATCTTTGTTTCAAAACCACACATTTATAGTTGTATTTAGCTAAAATGTGCCAAATCAAAATAAAACTTGTTGAAATTGTTGGATCTGTAATGTTATTACGTTTGTATTGGTGAAGTAACTTCATAAAGGATGGGTCATTTATTACAACCTAATGAAATCTTACACAGTTAATAGTGTTCCCACTATGTGTAGTGTAACAGTAATAATAACCATAGTCACAATTATGTTCACATAAACCGATTTGGTATCTGCAAATATCGGTATCTCCAGATATTCAGATTTCAGGTATTGGTCTCAGATCGGAACTCCTAAAAAGTGTATTGGTAAATCTCTAATTTACAGAGATATGATCAATGTATTAAACACAAGGACCATAAGTGGATTATGTTACTTTAATAAAACACATAAAATTTCTAATCTGTATTAGAGAACAAATGAGGTTAAAGCTAGTTTAATGCTTGTTAACCACAGCCTGATGAGCATCTCCTGATCCACTTCTAATAGGTAACTAATCATTATTTTATTAACAGAAAAAAAACAAAAAAAAAAAACAGACATGACTTGATAACCATGATGTTGCCCTTTTAAAATCTGTTGAAAGTCCTGTTGAAGTAATTCATAATTATTAAACACACAAAACTAGTAATGGATAATACACGCAAGTTACGCTAATCAGAGCAGTGACACATAATGCTGCTAGATAAGGAGTTTTTCATTACATCCTATCACACGTTTTCTTCATTATTACTTTAAGTACATGAGGCTGCTACTTTTCATCCTATTTTTATGTTCCCCATATCAGATGTTAAAGTTTACTTCCCTTTTAAAAAAACAAACAAACAAACAAAACAAAACTCATTTTATAGTCATACAGTGTGATGTATCAGCGCAGGATAAATGGGACACTGAAAATGATGGTGAGACCAGTGGTGGTGTACAGTTTGGGGACAGTGGCTCTGAGGAAAAGACGAAAAGTAGAACTGGAGGCGGCAGATTCAAAGGTTTTCTTTGGGAGTGACAAGAATGGATATAATCACAAACATCACATTTTAGATGCTTAGGAGACAAGATGGTTTGGATATGAACACAGGACAGTGGCTATGTCAGTAGAGGGATGCTGAGGTTGGAACTGCCAGGCCGGAGGCCGAGAAGATGTACTGAAAGAGGACATGAAGTCAGCTGGTGTAACAGAAGAGGACCATTTGCTTTGTCAACCCCTGAAGGCAACAGCCAAAAAGGACTATAAGAGGAGGACAGTTGTGATGTATCCTAAAATGTTACATTTACTTCAGGGGTGAAGTAATCATGGTGTCATGATGGATTATTATCTAAACCTGGTTCGGACTTAAGTTAACCAATTACTTTGGGTGACAACTCAGCAGCTGTTAGTCAGTAAAAATGACGCACCGCTCAGGCTGAGGAATCATGTTTATAAAGTAATGATTCAGTCCTCAGTGTGGTGCACCTCTTCACTCAAGAGGAGATGATAAGGGACAGTAATCAGAGTGATAAAGCACTTTTGGTGTGCACAAAAACTAATGTTTGTTGATAATAAATTCCCCTTATTTCTTAAATGTGCGCAGCAAGAGTTATGCAGAAGGTTTAGTGAATATTCAAGAGGTGTCATTACTTCATGACAGTCAGCTGTCTGGGGAATTACAGATATGTACTTTACAAATATTGAGGAAGTACTTGTTCCTCTTTATAAAGAAAAAAGAAAAGAAAAGAAAAAGAAACTCAGAGCTTCTTAATAAAATATACTAGTTAAGGATTAGGCATTAACTGTTATCAGACACTTTTTCATTTATTCTTATCGTTTACTTTAAAGCCTTTCTTCCAAAGTTAGCTATACAGCCTCGAACATCATTTACTTGCAAGTTATTTCTCTCTATTGTGGTTGTGAGCACAATGGCTGTGGAAATGAATGAGATTTGGCAAAAGCGACTGACTTGAAATCAGTCAAATAACGAGTAAATGGTGTGGCTTCATATCAACAAGCGCATTCACAGCAAAATGGCTTCAACATTTCTCTCTCAGTGGTGCTATTCCTTTACAGACACAAATCTTAACTCATTCTGAGTGATATCTGCCTGTTTTTGTTCATGTTCAGGGCCACTGAACGACTCTGCCTCACGACAACCCTCAGGACTTAAAACAGACTCCATTATACACTGGTTCAACTTGGAAATACGCAGAAGTGAACTTTTAACACGGATTTCTGTGTTTTACCTGTTGTGCCGACATCGTTGTCAACTTCAGAGTTTTGTAGAAACTCCGTACATGACAGAACACTAAAAGCAGGACCTGTGGAGACTGTTAAAATACCTAGTTAAACACTTTTCTGCCCAACTGACTGCCGCGGTGCCATAGTTGTTTACTTCCTGGTGACCGTCTCACCTGTTGCCACGCCCCCTAACGACGCCTTGAACCCGCCTTCCGATTTGGTGGTGGCGATTTTGTTGCATTATAATCCGAAATCTGATCAAATCTGAGAGGAAACCAAAGAAGCCAATTGGACTAGATGATCCCTTGACATATCCCAGTCAGTCATGCATTATGATATAAAACATTGAGATCACATTAAAAATGCATGACTAGTGGTTAATTCATGATAGCCCCTTATGTAACATTCAATGTCTTTTCAAGACTCACACTTGCAGCTCAGTTTCCAACCAGTTTTGTGAGGCATGAAAACATTAAAATTCTGAGCGGCTGATCCCTACGCCCAAGGTTTCTCATGGCGGGTTGTGACTGTTAATGGGAAACTGCATTATGAATCTGAACACTTCTGCCTGGCTATTGTATTGACTACAGCGAAGAAGCAAGTGTACTAACAGTAAGTTATCACTTTTCATGTTACTGAATGAGATATAGAATAATTTAAACAAACAGACACATGTCAAAATTTGTTAAATGTATATATTTATTTCCATTGTTTTGTTTCTTCCTGTATCAAGCTGAAAATTAGTGATCAATATCCAAGCAGCAGGTGTGTGAGCATTATGGCAAGCCTGGTGAATGGAGCTGCCAGCCTCATCAGCAGCCCACCTGCTGTTGCTCTTGCTTACAGTTACACACCATGAAAAAAGCCTGGAATATTTCAGATGCATCAGATTAATTACAATCAATCATCCTTTATGCTGGTTGCTTGGACAGCTCTGTTCAATTTAAAATGAGCACAAACACAAGAAACTCGGACCACCGACATTTCTCATATCCACTTTAATTCGAATAACAAACGCACACATCAGCACATTCTTATGGCTTTATTTTTATTGAACAAAATATAATTAAAAATAACCCATCACATAAAACTAATCCATCTGAAACGGAGATGTCAGAAACCTGCTTATTAAGAAGAAAGCTACAATGTTCTTTCAGATGGCTTTCACATCAGTTTCCAAGCCAAGACTCCTGAAAAGATTTTTTTTTTCATCAGATGTGCAAGTGAATAATAAAGAACTTGGGAAAAAAAATGAATGAATTTGATTTACAGAGTCCCATTCCTCTGCACACTATGACTTGAACATGGTGACACAAAGCTGCCATTAGTTTCCGGGAACAAAAGCACCAACAAAGAAAGGCTTTTGGTGAATGGTGGAATTTGCTTCCGATCAATAAACTCTGCCTTAAAAAAAAAAAAAAAAAAAAAAAAAAAAAAATCCTGAACCAATTCATTTGCAGTTAGTGTGATATATCGGTTTAGTTTCTAATGGGCTTTGAATTAAACCAGTTCATAGTACTTCCCTGTCTTTGGATCAAAATAGCAGTTCAGGCAAGGATCGTAGAGCAGGTTCAAATACTCGTCGTCATTGTCCTCTTCTTTCAGCTGCCCATCTTCTCCTGTTTTAAAGCCAAAAAAAACAAAATAATCCCATATATACAAATATATATATGTATACGCACACATTTACTTGCATAACCATGAGAGATATGAATAAGGGCCTATTCTGTCAGCTGCTGATAGAATACGATGAGATGCTCGGATGGTGAAGTGACCTTCAGACTTGGGTGGATTTAAAACTTTTCTGCCGCTGCCATTTTTTTCCTCATCAATCAAGGCCTAAGACACCCAGACCCAGGGCCACATTATGAAGCTGTAAAGAGATTCCCTGTAATCCCTGCTACTTTAAAGCGCAGGAATTTAGCTGTTAAACTGACAGGCAGTTAAAAGCTAAAAAGGTTACAGAATGCAGCGGGATGGACATTTTTATCTTATCAGAACTTGCGCAACAATAATGAAAAACTAATTATATGACATTGTGTAAGAGTTTTAAAAATGATGTAGTAAACTGAAAAGGTTTCATCAATTAACCTTGTCGATGTGTCTGGGGGGTACAAACCTGTAATGAGGCTGTCTCTTCTGACCTATGGCGTTGCGTAGAGGACAGAGAGCTCCGCTCTCATGGGTTTTCCCCCCTAATTAGATAGCTTATGCTTGCTGTCCCATCATGCTGTGCACAGTCTTTGGTCAAAATGTTGCATTCTTTAAACTATGACACCAATGACTGTTTCTATTAGTTGCATGCTTTTGAGTAATTAGTATTAAAAGCAATAGGTTGTTTGCTGTCCTCCTGATTCCCAAGGATGTAAATGGCATTCTGGGGGCAAAAAGGACTAAAATGAAGGTTACTGTACCTCTGCCTTGGCTTTCCAGATTGTTCTGTGTGTTGCCTGACCTTCTCTGCTGGCTGGGAGGCATAATAGGAGGGCTGAGCACGTCCATCCACTCTCTAGGGAAAAGACCATAAAGCCAGACAGTCATGACAACACATACCATTACACTCACCATCCTACCCTATGACATTTTAACAATGAAGTCCCATCATCATGCACTCTCAGAAGCCCATCTAAGATTCCATTGTCCTTGAGCCACTTCTCCTGCAGCCTCACAGTTTTACCTGAAGGATCACTTATTAAATTCTGACTCCAGCTGTGCCTTCCAAGTACCCATATTCTGGCAGAAAGTAGGGGTCTTAACCTTGCCTGTTTCTGTTAGAGCTTGACTCCATTTTTCTCCAAATGAGTGTATCTTCTCTGCCGTTGATGTATGCAGAGTACCACTATACATCCGTCACTTTCCAGTAAATGAAACCACTGTTCTTTTAGCATGCTGAAAACGATTAAAGCCAGAGAGAGAATATCACAAGATGAATTATTGCTTGGAAGCAATGTGAGATTCATTTGTTAAACAGCATTCATAATCATTTTTGGCTATATATCAGTAGTGCAATCATCCATTAACATCTTTTGCCTTTGGATAAGAGCAAAGCAGAGCATATTTAATGAGGAATTATGGTATAATGTTCTATACAATATTCAACTGACAGCAGCAGGAGATTCAAATGTTTGCCTCTGGTTGGTCTCTCTCTCTCCATCAAGAAGTCTAATGATTGCTAATGTCACAGTTTCTGAAACTGAACAATCACCAGGCAAGCGAGCAGTTTTCTGGTTTGTGCACTGCTTTTTTTTCCCCACAGCACCCTGGAAGCAGCATGGTATGCTCAACACTACTGACAAGTTTGAAATATGTTCTCACTACATCAAAAAGAGGCTTTCCACTCGGATCCACAGCATTTTAATTATGCATCATGATTCCAGCATTTTCACTGATTAATGGCACACGATGATGCTAGTTTCAACAAGATACCACTATAGGAAAACATCAAAACCCAGAAATAATATACAGCCTAGTGGAAAAAAAAACTACACCTTTCAGTTCTTTGATTGAAAAGCTTTTATGTATTATGGCATAGTGTAAATACAACTTGGATTTTACTTAGTCTTGATTTTCACTGTTGCCTCGTGCTTGTTTAGGCTGGAGGACTGGATCAAAGTCGAGATTTGATGCAATCTGTTGGTTTTCCTTAACTAGGCTATTCATTATGAATTGGCTGGAATTGATGTATCTGCAAAGTGTCCTGAGATGACATTGTAGTGCAGTGGTGTCACATAAATAAAGCTGAATTGAAGTAAATTTAGGCAAATAAAAGTTCAGATGAACAGCACACAATAATATTTTATGTTCTCATTATTAATTAAACAAAAAGTAAGATAAAATTCAGAAGCAGAATAGGAGAAACTCAGTGTTTTTAGTAGCATTACTATATGATGTAATACCTTTTTGAAAATCTCTGTAGAGGATTTTCACCACCTTAGTCTTCACAAAATTGTTTTAGGTTGTTCAGGTTTGAATTATCACCCCTCCACCACCATGCTTTACTATTGTGAGTTATGGGGTGTGCATTATGGACAAACATGTCCTCTTCGGTTGCATCTCTCCAATGGATTTTGTTCCAGAAACCATCAGGGTTGGTTTCATTTGAAACTTTGCAGACATGTGTTGCTATGTCAGTTTTGTTTTTCTTTATTTGTGATTGTACTGTACTGTCGACTAACAAAGATACTAGTCGGGGACAGTTGGGCCTCTGAGGATTGTATGATCTGGCCTCTGAGTGAACTTGCTAGGACCTCCACTCGTGTGAAGGCTGACAACTGTCTGCGTAATTTCCACGTCTACTTTGATAAAGGTGTATATGCTGCCTGATGATGTGTTATATAGTGCATGTCACCCTGCAGATCGCCAAGCATGTACTTTGATTTTCACACACTGCTTCTGCATTTTAGCTGGAGACTCAACAAGCAGGACTAGATAAGGAACCAGATTTGTTTTTTCCAAGTCCCAACAGGCAAAAGCCTTGAAATTCCTCACATCACTGTATGTGCACAGTCTTCTGATATTAACTCGTAAAAACAAATTCAAGATCATGCAACAGTGTGTCAGAAATTTTGTTACGATAAATTTGTCATACCAGATGTGTTCAATCATCGAGAAAAAGGCGTCACTTTGATGAATAACCAAAACCATAGTCAGAGTGGGAACATATGCAATCCCCATAATCGCGTTAAAACTGCAAGTGTGATTATTCTTTTTCTTTTTCAGTTTGATCTTACCATGCTTTTAAAAGTTAAATAATTTTCCTCATAGCTGGTTTTACACCTTTCAAATGATACAAAACATTTTAACAACAAAGGCTTTGATTTTTCTTTCAAACTAAAGCATTTACTTCCCTCTAACACCTCTCTGACGGCTTGATAGACAGGAACATTGTACAAAAGTTAATGGAAGCTGTTTTCAAGGACAAGGGGCTCTGCAGCGGAGGCATAAATTGAACCTGCAAATGTTAAATGTGACTTTGCAAAAGTGATTATATTACTTAGATTTTTAAATTATAATCCAAATACAGAGCTCTGCTAAAAGAGAATAATTTAACTTTAGTATTTTGTTTGAAGAAATATGTCCTCTTTACATAGAAATTCAGCACATTGAAAAGGAAACAAAAAGAAAAAAAATCCAAATATCTCCTTAAGAAAACTTTCTCTCTCTTACTCCTTGGCAACTCTACTAAAGTTCACTCAAGTATTTCCTGTAAAACAACTGTATTTCCACTAGAGCTACCCTCTCTGACAACCTTATTTGCAGTTCCACATTTGTATTGCCAGTCAAAGTCAGAGACAATTACCCCACACGTGTCAAAAAGCTCGATTTTAACATAAGCTACGGAAGAAAGTGCATCTCATGTTAAAATGCTTGCCATGCCCAACATTAGGCACAGCTACAGGATCATTTTAGTTGTCAAGGAAGCTGCAGCTTTCAACAGCAAGAAAAGCCTTGCAGTGGTGCCAGGATGCTCAAAATACACCAAGATAGAATTCACTGTGAGGGTGTCTAAGGATGCAACGCCTGGAAGAAAACAAAGAAAACAATGACAAATCCTGTGCAGCTGCTATTCAGTATGTAAATCAAGGCTTGCCTCTAAGACTAATTTCAGTAATACAGCTGTGGATGCTGTAGAGCTGCATGTTTGAGGTGATAGCCAGCAGTAGCATTCATTTTCACTGGACATTGAATCAAACATCACTTTATTGGGCATTCACGCTGATATATTATTTAACTAAAAAGGGTACATCTGTACTGCTTATCCCTACTGTCGATCAGAATCTTTTGTTTTTTACATTACATTCAAACAATGACACAAACACTCTTTAAACACGTGGGAGTCAACACATGCTCTCACCAGGGTACCTTGCTTGTCATCAATAAATCACAAGTGCTAGAGATGAGGGGGCTGCATAATTTGAGTAGCGAAACTGTGATGCAATCCCTTTGTCTTCCTTTGTAACACATCACACGGTTGTGTACACCCACAAAGAGATGGACAAGTGCAGAGACACGGCTGTGCATTAGCAGGCTGTGGTGCGATATGATGTCTCCAGAACCCTCCAAGGACAACTGGATCCATTCATACACTGCCACAGCAGGGCACTGAGATGGAAAAACACTATGAAACAGAGCGGCTAACACAGAGGTTGGGATTCACTTAGTGAGATTGCATTCTATACGCAGACATGCATGTATTGTTAATGTCTCAGATTTCTATTATTATCATTCAATGTTATTATCATTTCTCTTCACTGTAGTAATGAGGATATCTGAGCAATTTCTGAGCCTGTTTTCTCTGAGCCAACTTCTCTCTAAGGACCAGAGCCCAAAACAGATTTGACTTACA
The DNA here is from genome assembly GCF_933228915.1 of Telmatherina bonti. Lineage (NCBI taxonomy): Eukaryota > Metazoa > Chordata > Actinopteri > Atheriniformes > Telmatherinidae > Telmatherina > Telmatherina bonti. The sequence goes on from NC_136624.1 coordinate 29,171,653, forward strand.
TGAGGGTTATACAACGCATTATTTGATTCCATCTTTCCCTGAATGCTACAAATCTCATTGAATTTATAAAAGTAAACAGAAAATCTAGCTACTCTCTCTCTTTTCATCGTAAGAGTCCTACATTTTTCATGTTGCAAGTTTCTCTAGCAATTTCTACTTTACTTGGTTGGTTTTCTGGGCTGCATGAGGGGAATTCTGTTTAACTTAGTGCTAGCCTGAAGTTGATATTGGTACTACTATTGAAATTATTCTCCCTCCTACAGCAGTAGGAGCCCATTCAACAACATGTTTTCTATTTGAGGTAAGAAGTTAATTTTGGTTTAACCTGCAGGTAAGCAAAACAAGATGGAACGTGTCTTATGGCTGTTTTTCCATTATAAACTCCTTCAACTCCTGCTGTGTACCAAGTCAAACAGTCTGCTTTTTATATTTAGAAGAAACCAAAGTCTGGTGTCTCCCATCAATATTCTACTGAATAAAAAAGTGCTATCAAATATTTGCAGAGATGAATCTGACAAGCAATAATAATCAGTGAAAAAGAAATGGCATTGTGAAAACGACAACAGCAGTGGAGGGAGAAGAAAAGCCACAGCACCTGCCACATTCTCAATTTATTTGTACTCATATGAGAGCGTGATAAGCTCAAGTCTACATCTATCTGACAGTTGACATTTAGCCTAAAATTGCAGTCACTGGTAACCATCTGATTATGAATTTCTGGGTCTTTTGTCTTTTTTTTTTTCCTTTTCTTTTTTTTTGTACTTGAAGCTTAATTCAAAGAACAAGCTTCAAAGCCTTTTTTTTTTGTTACAAGATAAACATTATTGAGGTTTGCAAATTCTGCACCACCATCATCTCCTCGCCAGTGCAATTAACGTTTCAGTATTCAAACACGTCAGAAATTTTTTTTTCTTTTAAAGAATTGCTCTCTTTACAGCTTGGTTTCTAACTACAATTCAAAAGAACGCTGGAAACCCAAAATGTAAGAGAAATTTAGCTTTCACTGCCAGACTACATAGCTCTAACCATAGAATATATTGATTATGAAAAATATAATCTGTAACATATCTCCGTGTTGTGATGCATTTTACCTTGGGTTTGAATGCAGCAGTGAGTTCATTTCCTTCTGATAGTGATGCCCCTGATTCAAAGGCTGCATGAAAAAAGTTAGAAATTGCATTAAAATGTCACCTTTACTCAAAGTCAACACATTTCCAGAAATTCACATTATTATTTACAGTCATTGATTTAATAAGACGCAAAAGAAAAAGATGTCCACTTACTGCACGTCAAGACTGAAAATATTTCTTAAGCTCAGAATGAGTAATGAAGGTCATTGTGTTTACAACCAGCAGACTATTTAAGCTCAATTGCTTGTCAAATGATGATGCCTCTAAAAAGAAATCATGCAATTCTTTTGACAGAATATTGTCACAGGGCATTTTACTTCTCAAGTACACAGGGATAATATTGTATTGTAAAATCAAAAGTAACACATTTTGGGAAGTCAAAGGCAGCTGAAAGTCATCGAGACCAAAGAGATGCTTGTGGATTTAAAAGCACTGGAAAGCCGTGTGACCATAATTCATGGGGGACATGTGGAGGTTGTACACTAGTACACACACTGAGATGATCAAAAGGGGAAGAAAGAAAGAAAGTATTTCTAGAGAAGGATAAAATCCACTGTGGTAAGCAAAAAATCCTTCATGGAGATGAGAAAAACATTCTCATTCATCTGCTGACTTACAGTTATTTGGACCATAATGCATTTTTTGTTGTTTCAGCGGTTTACCTATGTTGATGTTAAAGTTGCGTAATGAATACGGGCTTAAAGAGCTCATGCTTAACTACTGAAGAAAAAAATTATAGAAGGGTTCAGAACTATGAGCTCTTTAATCTGAAGTACTCACTTGTTTGAGGCTCAAATGTAAGTGGGGTCATTAACATAGCTGTAAATTAAATGTTACATCTTAATACAATGTAAAGGATCTTCCTCTGGCAACGGCTGCCTGAAAAGGGGGACAAATTCACAGAAGGTCTTTGAAGCAGTCGTACCCAGGTACAGACTATCTTTGAGTCTGTTCTGACATTGTTCATCAGTTCGCCTCTCTGCAGTTCTAACTGTATTCTGACACACCAGTTTACAACAGATGCCATCTCAGAAAGCAAATAAATTCAAATGAAACCCAATTACACACAATCCAGTCCAACCAAAACCAGCTGGATCCAGTATGATGACAACTGTACAATGCTTCTCTGTTAAAACTGATGGATCACTCTAATTTTCTGTGCCATTAAACCACCCGTGCATATGTAGGTGGGTAGTTTTATCTTAACCATGTGAAACATGGCTTGATTTCTTTCAAACTACTCTTTCTTTTAAAATATCAAGAAGTCATGGATTACTTTTGCGAGATGTTTTTCAGCCATTAATCTGTTTTGCTAAGCTCTGTCTTTACTTTGCAGCTCTTGGCCAAATCAGAGCAACGCTACCCTCTCCATAATTCATCCAGCTGCTTCTGTCTTCTGTTACATCATCAATAAACAGTTGTCACCAAGAGCCAATGGAAGTCATGTATGTCCATGCCATCGCACTGCCTTCACATGCTTTACTAATGATAAATGTTTCAGGTCAGGAGCTACTCCAAATGTTATCCACACATTTCGCTCTCGCTGAGGCTGATCTTCGTTTCCTCTGCTCAGAAAATGTTGTTCCAGAAATGCTTTGGCTTTTCACACTTTTTGCCTGAGTCTAATCCTTTCTGCTTATGTAGCTTAAGACAGATCTCCACCTCATGGTGAATCTTCTGTATTTGCACTAATGAAGTTTTGCTGGAGAATAGATAAGGATGTGTCAGCCTTCTCTAGAGTGTTCTACACTTGGCTGGATGTTGTGAGGGGGGTTTGTCTGAGCACCTGATTGAATCATGCATTAATCCACCACTGCTGTCTTCCACTGATACCCAGACCTTTTCATGTTGCTGAGCTAAACAGTGCATGCTTTTTTCTCTTGAAATGTACCAAATTGTTCTGGCCACTCCCTGCATTCCTCTTATCTTGTTGATGGATTTGTTTTGTTTCTGTGGCCAAAGGAAGGCCTGTTTCACTTGCACTCCTTTGACTGCATGTTGTGGGTTCTCATCAACAGTTTCCAAGTACAAATACCACAAATGGAACCAATTACCTCCCTAAGAAATGGATAAGTAACAAAGGAATAAATTGATCAAGAAGATGGTTCTATTCATTAAATAGCTGGAATTCCCATTTCTGTCAAATTAAATCTGTCTTTTCCTCAAATCCACATAACATTATATAATTGCTATTTTTAGTAAACATCATAAATGTTGTGTCAGTGCTGAATAAAGATTCCAAACCTTCCGTAATGCTTTCAGTGTCTAAAACAAGAAAGTAATCCAAAACGCAGCCAACACTTGCCAAAAATCAAAAGCCAGCTCCTCTGGTCCTTGACCTCTCTGTTTGATCAGCAAACACCCTAAAAAGCCCACTTCATCTGACAGGATCCCTCCCGTGTCTTACAAAGGGTCCTCAAATAGCTGCCCTCTGTCAGGCGTTTGTACTGCCCTGCAGTGAGACAATCCAGAGGAAGGCAACCTCCAGTTGAATGGGTGCAGAGTATTTTGATATTTCACTGCTCTTGCGATAGAGGTTGCATGCTTAGGAGTCACATGAAGGGCCATATGGTCTGGATTTCAATTTATTTTTGTGGAGATCTGTGACCAAATTCACTGCACTCTTGCCTGACAAGCAAACCATGCTATCAGTCCAGTGATTATCAATAATGCAATTTCAGCCTTTCTGGAAGATGACCCTCAGTCATACTGTGGAGAAAAGAGTTAAAAAAATGATTTCAACGGCCTAATGTCCTGCTAGGTATACACTTCATATACATACACAGTGCCTGGTGTTAATTATTTATGTTGGCATTATTCAAAACAACAAACAAAATAATTAAAGGGAGACGAAGCAAATTCCCACAAAAGACTCATTCTTGAGCACTATAAAACCAAATGATGTGCTACCCGGTCAGGCCAGAGAGGAAAATCCTTAATCTAGCAAACAAAACATTTGACTGCAACATTAAAAGCAAACATAAACAATGATAGAAAATAAAAGGTAAAGAAAGAACAACAGAACCATAAAATAAAATAAAAACCTCTTTTATCACTCAGATATACCAGAACTACTGTCATTAAATGTGAATGGAGGTCAGTTATATCAATATCTGCTTTAAAGATGCTGACAGACAGACAGACAGACAGACAGAAAGATAGGTGCAACACTATGCCATCTTCTTCATCATGTCAAAACTAAGGACCATATGGTGGCCTCGGGAGTCTGTTTGAGCCTCGTGCTTGTTAAAGACTATTTCATTAGATGACTTTGACGAAGAAGCAGACATGCTGAAGCCGAAGTCTTCGCATTGCTTGATTTAATTTTGACTGTCTAGGTGCGTTCCACTGCTTTCTTTATGTGATTCTGTAGACAGAACCAAAATTTGCACCCTGTGGAATTCTGCAGGTAATGTAGACTGATGAAGATGAGTTACCTGGAGGGTAATAGAAAAAATTACCCAGGAACCTTAGAGACTAGAAACACCTTCTGTATTCTACTATAACATAAAACCCAGTACCCAGAGTACTCAGGTTTGAAAAAAGTACATCTACTGTTAAAAACAGTACATGATTTACTTTGAACAAACATCACTTCTTGACCTGACAACAAAATGCGGTTTTGAAGTTCAATACAGCAACTGGCTGCCTGCTGGTTGGCAGTCAGTGATGATTTCACACACAAGGTGCTGCAAAGCTTCTTAGAAAAACAGAAACGAGGTTTGGCTCTTAGAGACGACATCTTGATTGCTTGTATTGTCTCGCTGGTTTATCTTCAAACATCTTGGTGCTCTATATTTATATCTTTTACCCTCTACAAAGCCACCCTTGCATATCTTGTGTTATCTTGTGTGTTGCATCATGTAACTATGGCAATCGGAAAACCTTAAGTGCTTTAGTTGACTTTAATCAACATTGTATTGAACTGTCATTTGTGTTCCTTGAACTAGCAATTAGGAAAATGTAAGCTGTAAAAATGGACATGTATCTAAGGAACTATTACTGGGCAGCCCAACTTAGAGCTCTTATATTATGGATAACCAAAAATAAAAATCCAATATTGGTGGAAATGGAACAAAGAGGTTGCCCGAGGGCAAAAGCAGGACAATGAGAACTCAAGATCCAGAATAATCAGATTACAGAAACAATGAAAATATTGTCCATTGTGAAAAAAATCTATAATGCTCAGTGAGCAAAGAAGTTATAATTGCAGAAACATCTGAATTTTGTACTATGAAGTATGAATTTGTAATATGGACAAATAATGGATTAAAATTAGATGCCCCAATTATGAAAGGATAAACTCTCAAATAATCAGAACAACTTAAAGAGTAACTGAATCTACTAAAAATGCTTTCTACAAATATTCACAGCTGACACAATCCCTGTAGAATTATAATAAAAGAGATCAAATATACAAGGAATTAAAGTTGAAGAAATACTGGCATCGATTAGAAGTGGTGAATCACAAAAAGATATGATTCTGATGTGAAAAAATCTAAAGAGCAGTGCAACATGATTCTATAGTTAATAATAGGGATGTAAAAGAAAAATGGGAACTCAAAGCAAATGTAATTATAACTGAAGAGGACTGGGAGGAAACACTCGGGTCTGGATATAAACAATCCAACAGCCCCTTGTGGAGGGTGTTTGAGTTGAAGTGCATTATGTTAACACTCCAGTTTTACTGCAAAATAAAGTAATCGAACAAATATAGAAACTGTGGATTGGTGGGGAATTTTACCCATATATTCTGGGATTGGCCAACAGTCATAGATTTATGGAAAGTTGTCCAACATGATAGAGACTTGCATGGGAATTTACACTGTGATTCAACTTTGCTCATACTGGTGACATTATCTAAAGCTTTTACAAACAGAACTAGTACCTATCTAATAAGAAATCTGCTTATGACAGCAAAGAAAATGATTACAATCTCCTGATTGACACCACAACCCTCCTGTATCATGCGGTGGAGGAATAAAGTAAAGCAGGTTTCTATCATGGAAGAAACTACAGCGAGACTACAGCTGAAACTAGGAACATCTGAGAAAATATGGAAACCAATAAGACAAATAGAGCTCTAATCCTCACAATTATTTTTTTTTATCTCATCTTTCCCAAACCTCCTCCATCTTGGATCAGGAGGTAAAACTTACTGAACCCTTCACTCAGTCCAAGAAGTGCATGTATGTTGGAGTACAACAATTGTCAATATGATTAAAACCTTAGTGGGATTTTTATGATAATATAGAAATCTTAAGCAGAACACTTACTGTCAATTTTAAGATGTAATTGCAGATAATCTCATTTAAATTAGAAAAAAAAACATTAAAGGTTTACTTGAGTCCTGTGTGGTCCTGGGGTGGTTAATAATGTTTCCTCACAGAAAAGTTGATGTAGATCTGAACCTGTTGGTCAGTTAGAGCTTGTTTGTATTTTCCCCAGTATATACATTGGACTTTGTCCAGGGGCTAAACAAGTAATCTAAATCTAAAAGATAAGCATGTACGGTAAATAGTAATTCCAAATTGGCTTGCAGCACGAGTGGTTGTCTTTGTATTTGGTGTGTTGGCCCAGTGACGGACTGGGAGCATGTCTGTGGTGTATCCCACCTCTTTACTACTGAAAGAAATGAAGTGACTGCTCTTTTTACAAACATTTCATCCCACCATAAGTTACATTTTGGGGCTTCTCTCGCTGTAAATGTTAAACAGTGTGAACATTAAAAGTATTAGGCATTTAAAAGGGTTACCCAATCGTGTCCTCATAAGGCTGCTTTCTGAGTGTCTATCCTTTATAAATGGTTCCTTATAACAGGAAGTATGCGGCTGCATGCGACACAGAATGTCGGTGGTGAGTATTGTGCTTTCGTTGTCATTCAAGTTTCAAGCTTGTTGTGAGCTGTTTAGTCAACACTGATGGGAGTGCGTGCGCACTTTTGATCAGGCACAGAGATAGAGCACCCTGCCACTGCTTTTCCTCCCAAAAGGGGGGGGAAAAAGCATTATACGGACATGCGCTCCAGCCATTCAAAACCCTCTATGGCAGCGCATTGTTGCTGTCACATATTCAGCTGACAAACGTTATTGTGTGTCACTGAAAAAAAAAAAACATGTGTGGACAACAGTGGGTGGGTTTTTACTAATTGTGTTTTTTTTCTTATTTTTTGGCTGATGCAGTCTTGTATGTGTAGCTCATGGCTTAAAAAACTGCTCTACATTCTGATATGAGGGCTCTTTCTTTAGTCATGTACTCAGAGAGAGAATACCTATCAAACTGAGACCACAAGCAAACATGTAGGAAATCCAATTTCACACAACTGCTCCATCTACAAGTTGACTCTTCTGCATTCAGTCAAGTAAAGCAAGCACAGCACACAATCGCCTAGGGGTGAAGTTCTGTCTGGGCTGTTAAAGTGGCTTCTGAAGCAGGGAAAATAGCAACAATAGCATGAATGACAGCAGCGGGGACCATTTGGATCACAGCGTCCAGGGACAAGAATTGGCTTGTCATTTCCAATGAGTCCCAGCCCCAGATAGTGAGTCCTCTTTATTTAGGTCTTACAACTATCTTTCTTTTCTGCACTTGAAAGAAATGTATTATATACCTTTTCTTTTCTTTGTTACAAAGTTTCAAAATATATATCTGTCCTCGGGAAAGAAAAATGTATATAATGTCTCTATATTTGCTTTCTTTTCTCTTTACTGGAAAGCATTTTCGTTATATGCTGTTGGTGGTGCTGTTGCCATACAGTGTATACTTAGAATTTTAAACACTGCAGCTGACTTGAAGTCATTTCTGTAAAGCTTGTCCTGTTCTTGTTGAAAACTGTGTCTAATGTAGGATCCAAAGATTTGTGTTTTCACTGGTAACCACATCACTATGCTCTTAAAAGGAAAAAAAAAGACCATAATCCAAGAAGAAACACCATTATTCATGAATCTCAGGACATTAATGAATGCCTGCATGTATAGAAACGGCAACATCCCTATCACATCAGTATTTTTAATTATTATATTCATTTGGGATCCGATGAGTATACCCAGCATGTGTTTTTTCTGTAAAGTATCTTGCATACGCTAATGGGACATAGTTTAATGACCTTCAATAGCCAAGAGCAAAATGCACCATCTTTGAATTCTATCAAGACTTCTGGGGATAATTTCAAATGACCTAAATAATTTTCAGTCACTGTGGGGGGTGGAGGATATTATGCTAGTGTACTTTTTAAAAGCTAAAAAAGGCCAATAAATGTGTTTCTATCTTCCCCATCTTTTGTAATGCAGAAAATGGGCTGGAGAAAGAGGTGCATTAGCACTTCATGGTTGTTACTTGGGCCTTGAAATGGAAATTAGCAAGAGTGAGGGTCAGCCAGGGTCAAATGAAATATTCCAGAGAGAAGACAGAGTGAGGGACAACCTACTAATGACCGTAAGAGTCTACAGTAAGAGCTGGACATCTGCTGCTTGTTAGGGAAGAGTTAATGTTAAATGATGCAGAGTATCAGAGGGTGATAGTACAGACCATGGAGATGTGGGTCCAGGTCGAGGTGTCATCGCTGCTCATGCTGATGCTGACATCACACTGATGGATTTGAGATGCACTGAGAGTTCTGCATTCATCTTCCTCCTGCTGTCTTTTCAGGCTTGCCAACATTTGGAGCTCCTCATCATCGTCTTCATGCATCCGTAGATTGCCATGCAGTTGTAAGACATTATGACTGGAATCATCAGTCTTAAGTGTCTCATCTTCTTCCTTCAAATTTATTACCCATAAAACAGAGGTCACTTGTTTGGAAGCAATCCGAAATATGTTATTTCACACACTCCACACAGCAAATTCACAAAGCTGAGAAATTCCTTGCAGCCACCGAGTAGGGAAATACTTAATAACAAGCTACAATGACAGATGGACCTTAAGGAAGTGCTGGACTTGCGCCATTATTTTGACCCTCTGAGGAACTGTCTTTAAACAGTATATCTATTGATTTAGGAGACTCCTATGGTAACTTGATTTGTCTGACAAAGTGGAAGGAAACCTGGTGCTGCCCTGGTGGTGAATCAATGGAAGTCAATACACCGGAGCTGCAGGAGGGGAAGCAAACTCCTTGTCATATTTCTCTGACAACCTTTCACTCAAAGCCGTCACTGCATGTTGCCTGCTGGAGTTGGCACAAATCAGCAGTCAGGAGCTGCACTGATGAAGGACGCTGCGATATCACTCAGCAGTGAGTTGTGCAAATGCAGAGAGCAACAGCTATGTGACAGAACTCGCTTCAGGCCTTGTGATCGCTTCAGTTGAGTATGCTCTGATCCTGGATCTCTTCGACAGAGGCGGGGGACTACCTCAATTTATAACCGACCATAGTCTGATCCTAAAAGTATTTCTACAACTCCTCTTTAGCTGTCCAACTTAGAAGAGATTTTTGACATTTCGCTATTGGTAAAATAGAGACAGGACGGCATAACACCATGCAGCTTTTCAAAAAGCTGCAAATTTGGTACAATGCTTCCGAAGCACTCAGTACCATAAGTTCCAGCTAAACCAGGCCACGTTTTCTAACAATTGAGTCAAACCCGTCTCCTTGAGGTCATCAATTATGGAAGAACACTTAAAAAAAAAAAAAATAAATAAAATAAAATAAAATAAAAAAAAAAAAAAAAATATATATATATATATATATATATATATATATATATATATATATATATATATATATATATATATATATATATATATATATATATAGCTAATTGGCTGCATTAATCACTCTTAAAGGAAGAATGACTTATTACCAACTGCTTTTTTTTTTTTTACTCTCCTGCAGTCACCACCAACTTCTGACAAGCATCTGGATCTTTGATTGAGCCTGCTGGGAATTCAGCTTTTTTCCTGTCATCTTTGTGTCTCTGATGTTTGATGCTGGACAAACAGTGCAGTGAATTTATCAAAGTTTTTTTTTCTTTTTCGTTTTTGAGGGATCTGTTGCCTGCAGGGACTGTGGAGGGTGACTCAGAGTCAGGTTGTGACTTTAAAACATATTTAAAGGGCATGAAAGCTAAACAATATGCTTAAAAAAGGTTAAAACCTCTGCGGAGCTGCAACAGTATTTCTCCTACATTTTAGGCCGATGATAATCCTCTTTGATCTCAAACAATCATTTGATTAGAAAGTTAACATTTAATTTGAAATCTTATAACAAATAGCATACTAGGAAAAACTGATGAATTTGGCTTTTAATAACAGTTATAGAGGATATCTCTTGGGTGGCCAATCTTGTTTTCACTGGTATGTACAACATCTTAATGAGTATGTGTGCTTTGTTATTGTTAACACAATCATATCGAAAACAGAAATGTCTTTTGGCACTATATGGTGTAGCATCAAACATGAGCATGTGGCCAATTTACAGCTATTCACTTATAATTATAAGGAGGGACTGGAAAATAATAAGTTATGTACATGCTTGTCTCTATGTAACAAAAGAACTTTAGCGAGCTACTGTGTAAGAGAGCTGCTGTTTGTTGAAACCCTGGACCCTACCTTATGCAGTTTGGAGTCCCTCAGTGTGACTTCTTGCAGGAATTTACGACAAAATGAAATGCTGCTGCCTCCATCCAGAAGCCGGCTCACTTTCTCTGACTTGTGGTCCTGTCTGGTAGGTGAGAGGCAGCGTGTAGGAACCATCCCAGTTGGTTCAGCTTTACCAGTAGAAAGAGATTGCATGCAGGAACTGGATAGACTATGCTGTCTTGGTGATGTTTGGCTCGTGTTTGGAGAATCAGACTGAATTTCAAATTGTGCATGCCAGTCTGCATCAGCATTTCTCGGATGAGCAGGACAGGACCGAATGGATTTTTGGTGCTGGAACACAGAGTAGCTCCTATCCTGAAGAAATGCAGAAAACATGTCAACAAAAGTTAACTATGCAAACAGTTTTTGGCCTGATTACTCATAACATATGAGTGGATGATAGACTATTCTTAATTCATTAAGTAACATTGCTGTGGTTTTTTTTATATTGATGTGCGCATTACAGTACATGACTATGAACAGGCAACCAGTCACAGGAACTGACATGCTGTTGATTGCTTAGCATTAGAGCCAACCTCACACTTAAAAAGGCTAATGATGTTCATTTTAAGTCTGCTAATCTGTTCCACCTTCGAATTCAGAGATAGTTCTCAGTACTTTAGCTTCCCTTTTCTACCTACCAATGAGGTTATATAACACTGCATACATAAGAGCAATGCATGATTCCCTTTAAAACTGAAGGAACACTCCAGTGAAACCACAATTTTGAACAGCAAAAGTTATCTCAGCAAGTTTCAAAGATACTCGACTGTGAAAAGTTTGTGACTTGCTCCTTTACTGAAGATGGCAGCTGAATTCACAACACTGAATTCAAACTGTGACCCAGTTTGACAGTGGTAGATAAAAAAAAATAAAGAGTTGTACCTGTATAACGTTTAACCTCTGTGTAAATCAGCTGACCACCTAAGAGCCTAAAACAAAGTAAATGTGTGTAGTTAATGTAGATTTAAATAGCTGCCTGGTCAAGCAAGACAGCAGCAATGTTGAAATATTATGCAGGAAGTATGTGTGGACAGCACAAGTGATTATGCTGAAGAGGCTGTGGAAAGTTTCTTTGCATGTATTGACGCCTTTTCTCTCAATATACAGCTGGGCTGCAGTGAAATCCATCGCAGCTGTTGTGAAACAAAGCTGACAACGGCTTCCGTCGTCCACGAAGGAGCAAGCTACACACTTCAAAGCCACTGTTCAAGCATGCGTGTCTGTTTCAGTTTGAAAACATGGATTTTCTATGGAGTGTTACCTCAAAAAAATGTTTTCTACACTGTTAGCTACAGACTGAAATTGATGTAATATACATACTTAATGAATAGATGTTTCACATTTTAGTTGTACATCCATAAACCCAATTTTCAATTAAACAGAAAAATCCCAATCAAAAGCACAAGGTTCTGTAAAAATGTAACCTGCCTTTTATGATACACACGTACAACAGATTGTCCTCACGCACATTCATTAGGCTTCTAATATGGGCTTTAATTCTCAATAATTAAGTTATTCTTGGAACCTCAATACTAAATCTCCTTCTTCCCTTGTCTTTTATCTGTGAGATTTGTTTTTTGGGGTGAAAGGTTATCATGAGTCCCTGCGGGGTTTTAGCTCACCGGCTCCAAATCTTATTTGTTCTTTCCTCTCTTTCTTTGCTTTATCATTTTCATAAGTTCAGGTGAATAAACAATGGATTACATGTATTATTGAAAGGCTGGATATAGGTGTGAGTGTGAGCATGAATGCATCTGACTGAGCTGCAGCAGAGTCAATTATTTTGAGTTATTTATGCATCAGAATAACAGCTTCCCTAAAAAACTATGACAAACTTTACCTTGGCTCATTGTTTCTGATACATTTCAAAGTATTTCTCACACAGAAAGTTCATTGCTTTCTTCTGCTTTTAATATTTCTCTCTGTTTAAGAGCCCACGCCTGCTCAAGAGAATTGCATGAACCTGACGCAACCATTTGAAAGATAATAATGCTTCAAGTTCAGAAAAGAGCAACTTGCCATAAATGAATCAATATCACAATCATACTGACCTGTGTTGGTAGATAAACCGCAGTTTGAATGTATAACTACTGACAGTGTGGCAGAAGCCAGGAGCTCAGTGTGCCAGATCTTACAGTACTGCAGGCTACAGTACAACGCATGGTGAATCTCTCAGTAATTAGTCTTTTTATAGACTTATAAACACAGTCAGTTGTTATGGTTAGCACACAATGTAAGAACAAGCATGGCCACTAGTTGGGCTTTTGGACTATTAGACTTCAGATGCAGTTGCAAAGCATTTTGTCAGCTAAAAGAACATTTGTGGGGCATAAGCACAAGGTATTTTATGAAAAAAAAAAATTGGAAATGTGACAAATTATGTGACACATAAAGTTGTAATTCTTCACCTTTTATCCATTTTGGATTGTGAAACAGTTGTAACTGCCTCAAACCGTCTGTGGTGTATTTCCTGTTAGGAAACTAATTAGATAAACATCCTCCACACCCAATGCCATATCTGGAGCCAATTTAATTAAAATATGCAACATGCCTGCTGTGAATTGCAAAATGAAAAAGCATTTTCTTGTGCAAATTTTGGCAACATTAAATTATTGGAAGTGCCACCACAGAGTTTACGGTAAAAGTCAACAGCCTGAAAGTTATGACAGCCAAAGCGCTTAAAATCTACTGCGTTACACAGTTTTTATTCATATTTTACTATTTTTTATTCTATGATTTATTTTTTATCTTTTGTCACACAGAGTTTCTGTTCCTTTTCAGATTTCTTTTCTTTGGCTTTTGGTATGAAATGAAAAAAAATCTTCCAAGATTACCAGCAGCTGTTTTGTAAGACATTTAGGAAACATCCCAACAGCAGCACAATCAAAGTAACTGTTCGAAAGTTTAATTGTATGACTTGCATCAGTTTTATGTGAGCAATGCTAACTTGCAGAAGTTTAATAATAATTCACTTTGTAAATATCCTAACATGCTAAACAAAATCTTTGCCGTTACATGCTTATAAATAATGTAAATCTCATTACCAGTTCAATTAATCTTATTTTTTACATTATATACAATTACGATTTAGTGAAATGAGGCATCACTTTTGAATTAAATTGAGTTGAAAAAAGTCATTTAAAAAATACAAACAGAACTGGTATCCCCTGTGTCCAGTTAACAAATTTTAGTTGATTTCATCAGTAACTCTTCAAAATCCAAAAACCACGATGGCTTCTTTATGGATAACTGTTATGACAGCTGCAGTAAGATATTGCTACGAGCACTTGTGTCAATTCATATCTCATCAAATCAACTGCACGCATAATGTCGTCTGATCTCTATCAGTAAACAAACTGCCACAGTGTATATATGTACATGATATGGCATTTGCTAGAAGCTCATACTACTCATAATAGCTTTTCTCATCAGTAAACACAAAAATGAGCAAATCTTACTGGTTTTCTGACTTTTCACTCGGCACAATGAGCTTGTAGCTCACAGCCTCACCCCGTATCTATTTGCATTTTTTTCTCTGTGATTTACATTAAGAGCTGCTGATGCTTTGGCCTCACTCGTGAACAGAACATAAAGTGTCTCATTATTCAGGACGACCAAAGGATTAGAAAGTTAAAAAAGGAACAGTCACATGTGTCTTACTAGTTTTAAAAAATGGCAAAACACACACACACACACACACACACACACACGCAAACACGTAAATAACTCCAGCTATCTTTCATCCCAAGCATGGAATGTATAGCTTTGTGTACTGGAACTTGCGGCCTTGCTGCATTGTCCATTAGAAAAATGCTTCACAAAAGAAGATTTCACCAAGCAGTTCAACATTTTTGCAATCTGTGTGGTGTTGATCTGATTTTGTTGGAAGAAGGACCATTCTGTCTTTGAAAAAAACAATTCTGAGATATAAAAAAAACTATGATAATCTCATTTTAAAAAGCAGAAGACTAGTTTTTGTATATTAAATTCATTCAAATAAAGTGAATTTCTTTGATGTCAATTGGCTACACTGCTTCTAAAAACTTAAATGTAAATTTAATCAAATACCTCTACGTTAATATTCTTCCTATGGTTAGTTAATTTCAAGATTTTTTGCTGAACATTTCTTTTGTTAATGTAATTACACTGGGTTATGCTGGAATCTTTTTATTTTTCTTTGTAGATTCATTTACTTTCATCAGCTGTGAAATACACTTCTCATCATTTCATTTCAGAAAGCCCAGATGGACACCCACCAAAGCAGAATTTCTATATTGTTAAGATGCAAAGAGGAACAAAATATCATTCAAGTAGTAGCTGAAAAAAAAAGTAGTGGCTTTTTCAGTCATAGCTCAGAGTTTGGACACATTGCTTTGGCTTAATCAGATGGCAATGTTAAGTCTTCTTAGAGAGCAAATAAATAAAGTCGACAAGTCAGTCTCAAAAAATGAAGAAAAAAAAAAGGAAAGAAAAAAATGAAAATACATGCACCCCATGATATTGTACTTTTAAAAGCTCAGGTCAAACACTCATACTGTGGAGTTTGTTTCTTTTGAAGTGTTCCGCTGAATTCAACAAAGAGGTTACATGATCATTTGATTGCATAGAGGAAAAGATGCTTGTCTCTAATAACCTGTGTGCATGTGGGTGAGTAAGTGTGTTTATGAGAGGGTGTGTGGGTGTTTAGAGTAAGTGTGCGCATGAGCACTCTGTGTGAATTTTCCCCACTTAAAATACATACACTTGTACTAGCCTCTTTTTATTTGTCTTGTTTCTAAAGTTGTGCCAGGGATTATATCTCTGAAAAACTAAATAAAACTATAAGAATAATAATAGTAGTAAAATATGTTACAATGGCAGCCCAAGACAGACCCAGGACTGTGCACTTTTACCAGGTGGTGAATGTAGACATAATCTCATTTTCAAATCCAAAATGCAATTTTAAGAAAATGTCAGGTCTGGACAGAGCTTTATGGAAAGAAAAAGGTTACACCTGCAGTTTACAAAGGTCACTGGAAAAGTTTAACCTGTTTTAAAAGAAATCTTTTTCAGATTGTTTACATTTTTGAGTTATTGAATTTCAAAGATACATCTTTGCACATGCACTCAATGTAAAATAAATAAATAGATAAAAATAACCAGAATCTTAAGGGAAGCCCTGAGTAACTCATACCAACCACTAGAATTTACTTCTAATGCTTATGAAAAGGTTTTGAATGCCTGTGGGTTTTTATTTCAAAAGCGTGTTTTTTAATGATGGATTTTGCCATTATTATAGTTGACAGAAGGAATTGCTTTGATGCAATATACAATTAATAAACACAAACTAATTAACTGCACAACAAAATGAGCTTAACTGTGACTTATCTGACTTATTCTAAAGTTTTGATTAAGTAAAAGCAATTAGCATTTCTTTGATAATAACTCTTTACACTACTGTTCAGCTTAATTTCCTTGCTCAGCACAAAGAAAACTCTTCTGCTTTATTCCACATATCGGAGCCATTAATAAATCATCTGAAGATGAACAACCCAATGACCTTTGATGTGAACTGCACCGTATGAAACAACGTACCCCACATAAGAAAAAAAACATACATTCTGGCACTAATACTGTCAAATTAAAGTCCAACTCAAACATGTATCCAGCTTGTACTGAATTGAATGTCTGCATGTTACAAATTTTTATAAAGGGATGAATTATCTACCGATGCATTACCTGAACAAAAAAATTGCTGCACTCCACAAATAGATAAATCTAGTTTAGTTTTTTTTTTTTAAAGCACTGGATATAAGTGTGATATAACAGAGGTTTTGCTTTTATCGAAGGCAGATGGCAATTAGTGTCCTAGCAACAAGAGATGCACTTCAAATGAGCACAGAGCCAAAGTACAATGTGCTTGTGTGTCTCACCAAGAGCAAACATACCTCATCACTTTCACTGCCAATAAAGTCGTCTTCAGGCTGGGCATGATATCGCCTTCCACTTCTGCTCTCTGCCGGATCATCTCCCATCTCCGTCTTCCCATGGTCACCCCGGCCTTGCCCTCGTTTGGGTGAGTGAGGTTGGGACGAGAAAGTGAAAACCTCCTCTTGCAGAGTGAGCTGGGGCTCAGACCCCTCATTATTCTCCCAGCTGTTCCAGACTTGCAGGTCAGAAGACAAACTTGGTTGGATCGAGCAGAGGGGAGACTCTGCTGGTGTGGAGGTGATTGTTGAGCTTTGCTTTGCAGGACTACACCTCGGTTCATCTGAAACAGAAATATATTGTTACCTCAAACAGACATCACTGCACATACAGTAATTGTTATGTTTTCATTTACTGACGGCACACGTTCCAAAAACAGATTAGTGCACAATATCCGTACAACACATTTTAAAGCATAATTCTTCTAATTAATTAATCCTTTCTCATCCTGAAGGTGATGTCATCCTGCAGTGAGTTAATTTGATTGTATGCACATAAAAAACCTTTGTAACAATGTGCGTGGTTGTAATTAATTTCACTGCTTGCCTAAATTAAACAATTTCTCTTGCACTGACATGTTTGTAGGTGTTGTTAATAGTCCTGTTATGCAAATATACTAAAAATACAACAATACAAAGACATAATCATAAGTCAGCAGTTAGGTCAAAAGTGTGATGCTCAGTCATAACTTATGTAATGACAAACTTTCTAAGGTGTCCTCAAAAAGGACTGAGACACTTGGTGTAAAAGCAAATATTGAAAACACCCTCCATTTTGTGGCTTTACAATCTTGTCAGAATGAGAAAAAAAAGATGTCGTGCTGTTTCTCAAGTTATAGTCAGGTGGGTAAAAGGTTTTTTCTAGTCTTAAGCGACAGTTGCAACCCTGCAAGAAATAATGAATCTTTATTCTCCAAGATAAACCTGAGATCAAAGAGAGGGGCACCTAAATCTGAATGAGTGAGCACATTTGAACCTCTCGACAGTATAATCACTTCCTCTAATTGCCCACTGTGTGGCAAACCCTGGGCCCAGGAGATGTCCCTCTGACTTTTATTTAATGTGCCACATTACCATTAATGAACTAACTACTTTCCATCTGTGGGCAGGGCTGCACCAAAGGAGCTTACTGCTTGTAGAGAAACCCCCATAAATGAGCTCTCAGAACACATGCACTCATTTTGCAAGGACAATGAGAGTGAGTGTGGGTATGTGTGTATGCTGGGGTTAGTGGGGTGGGGAGGGAAGGGAGGGGAATAGTTCGCAGGTCAGACCGTGGAGGGTCCTGCAAGTGCTCCTGATGTGGGTTATGTAAAATTTAAAAGGGGGGGGAACAAAAGCCTATCTGCAGCATAGAATGAAGCTTATTAAAATTCATGTAATATTTTGAAGTGATCTAATTTATGAATTATATAAAACGCAGGAATAAGTATTTTTCTCAAGTATAAAGGAGCTGCTTATTAAAATCAGCGCATGCAAAGTGGATATCAGAATGACCCAACCTGCATATTAATCTTTTCAGTCTGATGTTCTCATCCCTTGCTGTCTTGTTATATTTTTCCAACTATCGTTCAGTCTGAAGGTGTACATGTATTCCAGTCATCTCACCTTCTGGTCGGGGCTCTGGCTTTGCTGTTGGAGTCAACAGCTGTTGCCTGCACGTTATCTGACTGGATGGAGGAGCACTTTTCTCCCTGTTTATATTCATCTTTCTATGGCCAGCAGATTCAGCATCTGGAGGGGCTAAGCCAAAAAAAAAAAAAAAAACACGCTGGCATTATACAAAAAAAAACAACAAATGCCCACAACACCCCACAGCCCAATACAGATACAAATATCTACTCATTCAAATCAAACAGCTTACCTGATTTTGCTTGTCTCTCTCTTCCAGGACTTGGGACCCACAGTTTCTTACACCCCCCTTTGTCAAATGATCTTTCTTTGGGCGGGCGGGGCTGTAATTTACAAGCTGCTCCTACATATAATAATTTCAACATCAGAAAAGCTTCATAACATAAAACATTCAAACAACAATGTTATTAAAGCTTGCCAGAAGCATATCTGTGAACTGATTATGCACCGTGAAAATCCCTAATAATGAAGGCATTTCAGTAACTGAGCTCACATTCATTCGCTGCAGAAAGAGTATATCCAGCAACATTATGTTCAGCTGAATTAAGGAATTTTAATCATCCAGATTTTGCATTCAGTCATGCTGAAAGGATGGTGTATTACCAATCATATAAACAGTTATTGGGTGCTTGAGAGAACATAGAAACAGAAGCTCATTTTTATTGGTTTGCTACTTTATATGTAATGCTTTTACAAATTAGCAATGCTGGAAGAATGAAACAGAGAAAAAGACAAATTATTTAATATATGAAGATTGTCATTTACAGAATATTGCAGGTGTTCAGCCACATACAGCTAATCTAATTGGCAATTCAAAGGCAGTCAATGATACTTTTTACACACGCCATTATTGCAGTTAAAATGATTATTTATATTTTCATTATGATTTTTTTTTCTTTAAACATCAGGGATTATGGAGGGTAGGATGAAACAATCACAATTGCCCATGGCAACATCAAAGCTTAGTAAACAAAATTCATGCTCTTAAAACCTTGACCATTGTTCCTCTTCATGGTTCTGTCTCATTTTCTCTCAGAGGGAGCATTTCATCAAAATATAAAAATTACATTTGAAACTATTACTATTATATTATTATTTACTAAAATTCATTTGAAACAATTTGGATCAATTCTTTGTCACAGTTGTGAAAGTGTTGTGCCACCAAGTCTGTTTATACAAATACACTTAAGCTTAGTTGCATTGGGAAAACCTTAAAAAACCTAAAGAACAAGGACAAAACAGTGGCATGCATTGTTAGATGGAAAGATGCAGAAAACTGTGAACATAACAGTAAACTGAACAGTATGTACTTGAACTTACCGTTAGGAAGAATATGTGAGTATTGTTCATGCAATAACTCCTC
The DNA here is from genome assembly GCF_933228915.1 of Telmatherina bonti. Lineage (NCBI taxonomy): Eukaryota > Metazoa > Chordata > Actinopteri > Atheriniformes > Telmatherinidae > Telmatherina > Telmatherina bonti. The sequence continues at coordinate 29,191,323 of NC_136624.1, forward strand.
ACCTTGCCCAGTAATATCCTGAGTCTGTGTAATAATCTTTTGTTTCATTGTACTTGATGCCCAGCCCTGTGGGATACAGTCAAAGGAAAATTTACACACTCAAAAACAACAGATGCAGGTTTTTTTTTTCTCAGCATAGAGGTGTGAATAACTAACAGGGTTATAGACTAAACAGCCACAAAAGCAATATGTGAACTGAAAATAGTTATTTTAGTTACAGTGGCATCTATCATGAGATAAACTAGCCAGTAAATGATAAACTCTTTAAGTCAATATGTTGGATTAGAAATACAAAACTGATTAGCATTAAAAATTCTATGCAACATAAACAATCATTATGCCAGGTCAGATTAGTGCATTTCAAGTCTAGACCAGCAGAGAATTGACACGGTTTCATCGCAATGACAAAAATAAAAATAAAAAATCAGTCATGCAAACCGCTGAAAACCTTGATGCTGGCTATTATTATTATTTTTATTATTATTATTATTATTATTATTATTATTATTAGATGCAGAACAGTCAGAACATCTTTTTCAACCACTGTTCAACTTATACAGTGTTTGCAATGGGCACATAAGCCACAAATCTGAAGCCTGAAGCAAGAGAAGAAGGTGGTTTCATGAATCACATTTACAGTGGTAAGTCTGAGGTACATCAATATTTGGTTAGTCAACTCGATGCCCTATGTGAGGAAGGTAAGTCAGTGGATATAATGTATTCTGGGAAATGTTTTGCTTAGAAGCCTTGGGTCATGTCTACAGGTCACAGTTACAACAGTGTTGCTAACCACTTAATATGACTATTCTATTAAATGATGGCCATTTTCAGAAGTATAATCACCCTGCTTCATAGCAAAGTCATTCTGGAAATGTTAAATGTGCACATTAAGACTCCAAATTTAGCAGTTTTAAGTCAATTCAAACATCTTTGGGCTGCAGTGGAAAAACAAGTGTGACTCATGGAGGCCCGATCCCACAAAGTACAGAACAGAACTAAAACACAATCTGCCTCTTGGTTCCTGGTATCATAAGACAACATCAGAGAACTTGTGGAAAAACTGCCTCTATGTTCCAGTGCTGTTGGGGGAACATAGTGGGACCGTCACAATGGGCAGTAGGTGTGTTTAATGTTATGACTGACCAGTCTATGTTCCTCTGGGATTCATTAGATTACAGTATTTTGACTGAAACATACATTTCTCTCCATTCTGTCTGAGGTTGTAGTCCTTTTTCTTCCAGTTTGGGGAGATGGTCCGGGAGCCCTGGAGCCTGAGGCTGTGTATAACACACCCTGAGGCCTGGTTCTCCGATAACTTGTTGATCTGACAATGGAAGACCGATCAGACTCTGCAAAAAAAAAAAG
>NC_136624.1:29197687-29345375 GCF_933228915.1 Telmatherina bonti
ATCAGCTACAACCTGACGCGCGCGCTTACCCGCTACAAACGTTTGGTTTTAAGGGTAACTTGCTGTACCTTAAATCATCTTGTGCTATGCATTAAATAGAGTTAATCTTGTAAAGCTAATATTTAAGGAACTGAAAAGTGTGAACAACAGGTACAGGAAGTAAGTTTTGTATACATCTCCATGGTTACCAGACTCCGGCGCAGCCGTGTCATTCCAAAGATCGCGAGCGCTGATTGAGAGCTGTCGCCCTGAATTTAATGAATAGAGAATTATGACTGTTTTCCCACGGCAAAGAAAATTGCAAAGCCCATAAAGATTTAAATGAGCGGACTTATCATCACCTGTGCAATTTAAATTATATTAATAATGAAAACAACAACAACAACAATATCAACAATAATGATAATAATAATAATATGCAATTCAATTCAGCTTTATTTGTATAGCACCACTTCACAACAATGTTGTCACAGGGCACTTTACATACACGAATCAATAGACACATCATTTCAAGCCAATTCATACATAGCCTTTAATAGAAACCAACTGATTGCACTGAATCATGAATTCGATCCAATCCCCCATATTGAGCATGCACGAGGTGACAGTGGGAAGGAAAAAACTCATTTTTAACAGGAAGAAAACCTCCGGCAGAACCCGGCTCAGGGAGGGCAAAATAATAATAATAATAATAATAATAATAATAATAATCATGACCTGTTCTGATAAGATCTATCATACATAATGTCTACATCATACATAACAGCCTACTGGTATCATACCAGTGCTCCTATACCTTGGGTGCTACATGGTGGTGGTATCGGGATGTATATTGTGGGGCATGGACAACCCACAATGACGTTGTTTTTGGTTAACTTGGGAAATTAGAGCAATGTATTGTGCAGGGGTGGCCAACTCTGGTCCTCAAGAGTCACAGTCCTGCAAGTGTTGGGAGTTTATCTGCTGCAACACACCTGACACACATCAGACTTAATTAGCAGACTTGTGCAAAGTTTCACATCAAAATCTGCACAAGTCTGCTAATTACCCTTTGATTTGAGTCAGGTGTGTTGTAGCAGGGAAACTCCCACTTGCAGGACTGTAGCTCTAGAGGACCGAAGTCGGACACCCCTGGTATATACCGTGGAAACCAAAGTCTTTTTTTTGAGAAAGTCTGGCTTGTTTCACCAAGAAAGCATGAAACCAAATTCTAAATCGTCATAGCAAGGTATTAAGAGTCTAAGTGCTAAACTCATTCATAGCTAATTATAATGATTAGCATTTTGAGCATAAAATCAAAAATCAAAAGAGAAATAAGTCACATTTAAAGTTTTATTTTTCAAAGAAGGCATGAAACAGCTGAAAATGCATCTTTCTGAATTTGATTTTATTATTATTTTTTATATTATTATCTTATAGTGAGGAAATTCAAGCTGGATTGGACTCAGTTTCTTTGTTTTGTTTATTTCCTCAGAAAAGAGTTTTATTTTCATAAAAAATTTAATCTTAAATGTCATGTCTTTTACCTTTTCACAGGGCCTGTTTCTTTCAGTCAAGTCACACTGAAGCTGGTCTGTGATGAAAAACTAAATAAAGCAGTATATTCATATAAAGCTCTTACTGTAAAGTTACAGAATGTGGCGTTTCTTTTTAAATCGATCTTTCTTTTTTGTACAAGGAGAAACGGAAACAAATAATAGATATTATACATATGATGCAAGACAAAAAATGTTAAAAATAGACCGGCATAAAAGTTTCATCTGCTCTTGAAATGTTAAAATCCATTATTGTGTCATTGTCACTTGCTTTGTTTACCCTAGCAGCACCGCTTTTACAAGATCAAAAAGACGTCTTTTAATTAGCTACTGAGGGAGAATACATCCGGAAGTCTAACTGTATGTCTTACTGCTTATTAACATTTCTGCGCATCTGACTTCAAACACTAGGTGGTCTCAGTTATTTATGGATTTAGAACAAAAGAGACCAAACAAAAAGAACTATTTCCAGCCACACCTATGACTACAGTGAGTATTATAGCTCTGCAACAAACGCTCTTACAAAGTTTTTCCTGTCACCATTTCCTTAGTGAGAAAATTTAGTTCTCAGTGTAACACTGAAACGACATCTGGGGAGTCGCAGAAGTAAACATTTCTGTAAGACATGTTCAGAATAAATTAATATTATTTAAGAGAAAATAAAATAAAGACATACCATCCTTTTCCAAAGTCAAATAAATGTGGGTGATGCAGCAATCCTGCCCCTGCAATTCCTGTTTGCCTTATGTTGAGTATAATTGATATGAGTTTGTCTATGTTGAATGATGTGAGTTTTCATATCATTTTAGCATTTTTCTGGTTTTAAATTCACACTGTAACAAGTGCAGGACATTTTGACCTGATTTTTTTTTAGCTTCCTGCCTTAACAAGTTTCGCCTCCTGGGTCTATCACTTTCTCATGTTGGCATGCCTGTCATGTTCACATGTGAGATGGGAGTGATTATATTAAATCTTACTGCTCTTTGTAGGCCACTAGTACTCTACTTTAATTATTTCCTAGTTGGAATGACAAAAAGCTTCATCTGGAACTTGAACTTATAATTAATTGCCACAGAAATGGTGCTCATTGTTTTGACTCCTTGCTTGGCAGATGCCTTTCTTGCAATTTGTTCTCATTAAGTGAATGCCTTTACACATCGATGTAGATTTGTCTTAATGTTCTCATAGTATAATGATGGCAACCCAGAAGAGCTCTCAGGGGAGATCTATGCTGAAACTAACAACTATTGTATATGGTCATAACTGAGCTGAAAAGAATGCATACAACTACTAGCAAGTGCATCTTGCGCTAACTTGTAATCATCCTCTTTTAAAAACTGCTCTATTAGGACGTTACAGAATAGTGTGTAAGATTAAAAAGCATCAGCAGAGCATGGCATTTTGAAAGGATCATAATTGACTTCTTTCTCTGCAGAAATGGCTTGATGTTGATTGGGACTGACAGCATCATTAAAATGAAGCCTGGCATGCAGCGAACACTGACGAAGCTGGTATGGAGAAATCATTTAATAAATCAGCTCTTGTTATCATACTTGATTATGACTAATTATTTGCTCATTATTTTCTAAAGAATTTATTCATTTACCCGAATCAAAACACTTCAATTAGTGTTGACAATGTTGGTTATGGAATACTGTAGAGGGACAGTCGCATTGGGGGCTTCCTATACAGTCTAAACAGCCACAACCATGTTACTGTTGTTAGCTGAACATTGAGGTATTTTAGGGTTTTATGGGTAAATTATCATGACCAAGCATTACATTACATTTACATAGTATTTGGATGCAGGGAGCAAACCTTACGGAAGAGCTGAGAGACTAATGAATGAGTGTATGCTGCAGCATATACAGACTTCTACCTTAAAGCTATTTGTATTGATCCAAACTGAGTTTTTCTTTCAAACGCTCATCAACGCTGAAGTGTAAGCCTCTTACAGCATAAAGAATGTAACCATTCACCAGAAGACAGTGAAGAAAGTGCTGCTCTGAAAGCTTATTACCAGCAAAGGCATTTAGAGCCAAAAGTAAAAACATCCTTTTGTACAAGTTGCTTTGTAAAATCTCTCAATTAAAGCCTAATTAGAATGATAATTAAACTATCATTGAAAGATTTATTGCTTTCAGGAGTATTAGGAAACACGTTTTTCAACCTCTACCCAAGAGCAAAAAATGATTATTCAGTTCTTATGTGGCAACAGAAGTAGTTTGATGGAAGCTTCTTCTGTTTGTTTGAACTTGTTTTACTTTAAAGTGTTAAATTTTGGGTACGCAAAATTGCTTATGTTTTTGCTTATGCACTTTTATGTATGTTTAAAAGATTTTTTTTTCCCATTAGCCACATTTTTTATGTTTATTCTTTAAGACTTTATTTGTGCTGATTGTCTTCTGTAATGTTTTTCTTTTTGTGTGTGTGTGTTTTTGCATGACATCAACCTGCAGGGGGAGCCGGATGAAAATCTGCATGTTTAGCTACATCTGGCACATTTACTTTATAGATAAAGAGCTCATGTTAATTAGCGAGAATTGTCTCTTCCTCACTAGAATTAAAATTGACATAAATCACAACTTTGCACTCTAAATGAGGCCTAATACGAGGCTTGACTGCATTCTTCAGCCTGCTGCGAAGTCTGTCTCAGTTTGAGAACCAACTTGCTATTTTGACGAAAAAAAAAAAAAAAAAAGAAAAAAAATGATTGTGTGCGCTTAATAGGATTTCATGAATTTTCATTTTTCCTGTTTTTGTCTTGACATCAGATGATTCTGTGCCTGCCATCTGATGTTGACAACACTCTGCAGGCAAATATTCTCAGAGATATTCTCATTTCTCTGAGCTTCAGTAAGTGTCACATATTTGTTTCAGAACTCTGTATCCTAGATTATAAGGAATGTAATTGCCAGGGGCTCGTGTTTGTTTTCAGCAGCCTAATCCAAACATTGTAGCAGTGCTTGTAAATGGGATTAAGACATTTGAGAATTGAAGTCTTTTCTGGGACATTTTTAGATATATGAGTATTATAACCAACCTGGGTTACATGCATGTTGACCCACTTTAGTGGATTTAAAACAAACATGAGAAAAATATCTGGACAATATGTGACGTCTGCTGGAAATACATCACAAGATGAAGATGGCAAACAAATCTAATTGAGAAGTCAGTTATCTGGGTCATTTAACATAATAACTGTCCTCACATGCTGTTCTAGCTTGTGGCAAAAGGGACTAATCCATGACCTTTTAAGCCATTATTGTATCCTTACACAGACATACTGCATCACAAATCTACTCCTTCTCCCCAGCTGGTCCTGATTTACTTCATATTTTAAATACAGTATGCCCTAGATCTCAACCCATACCCTCAAACTAAGAGTTCTCTTGACCCTTCGCTGTCTGCATGGTCCATTTTTTTCCCTCCAACCTTGCAATCAGTTATTCTTTAGTTACAAACAATGCCAGATTTTACACAGTGGAATTAAACAGCCTGCTGAGAGTGCAAGCAAAGGGCTCAGCCTCTGGTCCAATAAACGGTATCACCTTGAAGGCCAACTCTTCTCTTATATCTGAAGACATATTTAGGTCACTCTGTTCTTTGTTTTTACTCTTTATAGGCATGTATTCAGCTGGTCTACAAGGATAACCACTCGGTCAAAAGAAACCGTATTCATTGCAGACAAAGACACTGAATCTGAAAGAGTTTTGCAGCTTTGCTTTGGCGGAAAACAAAAAACGACCCTCTAATTAAATGCAGATATTTGATGTTCTCTTTAGCATGAAGTAAATAGTTAGATTAGATTATTTTAGCACTCAATAATTCATTTTCTTTACCCTTTATTCCAATTCAGGGTTGCAGAGAAGGTGGAGTCGTCCCAGCGGTTACTAGGTGAAAGTCAGGGTACATGCCGGTCAGGTCACCATCGCAGCGCCAACACAGAGACACAAACAACCACTCACACTCGCTCCTTAGAGTAACATGCATGTCTATGAACTCTGGGAGGGAGACAGAAAGACTGCACAGCACGGCACCAGTTCAAACAGCTTCCCAGCCAAGGTTTGAACCAGCAACCTTATTTGCTGTGAGGCAGCAATGTGAGCCACAATGCAGCCTTATTTCAAATGCAAATATAATTTTCTAGTCACATCGCTTTAAATTTTTTTTTATTCCTAAAAATGACCATTTTGCAATAAACTGCTTCAGCTGACAAGTAGCTTAAATGAATCATTCTTATATCTTTAAAATATGTTTTAGGCTTTTGAAATTCTCTAGTAGCATTATACAAAGAACATTTAGACTTTTTGTCTCACTTAATCTTCTGGACGTAAATCTTCCTGAGCCATTGCCACTGCTCAGCGTAGTGTATGTTATATGAAAACGCATAAATGTAATATTGTTTTTTCAAGTAGTTGTACTTGCTGGTAAGTGCTAATCATTACTGCCAATGATTTTATTTAAAAAAAAAAAAAAAATTCAGTGAAGGACATTTAGGGTTCAAGATTTTTTGTCGACTCAAATAATAACTCATAAGAAAATTACTTTTCAATGATTCCATAAAGATGCAAAGTGCTGAAATATCGTTTCATACTGAATTTAGTTCAGTCTGATTAAAAAATGAAAATGATCATGGCTTGATTTTATTTGATATTCTGCCCTTTTTTTTTTTTTGCCATTCTTGATTATGAACTAGTGTGATCCAATCAAGTATGACCTTAGCGGAGAAAAAAGAAAAAAAGGTACCAGAAAGTGAGCTGGAAACAGAAAATAGGCAGAGGACTGTCATTCAGTAAAATTAGCCTGAGGCTTATAAACCAAAGTCAGTGAAGTCATAAAGGAGAGGTTGATTAAGCTGTCATAGTACACTGTTTCCAAATTGCATTTCACTGTTGCTCTGAAAATGCGGGTCCCCTCTAATGACAGGTGATAATTCACATGCGTGGTTGGAGACAGACGGGCTGTTTTCTGTATTTAAAGTTTTAAGGTTCTGAATCTGGATAACAGTCACGTTTGCGATGACAGAAGTGTCTTTCTCTGCTGCAAGGCGGCAGATAAAACGGACAGAACGCACACGGCGGGGCCTTTAAAACACTGTTGTTTTGTGTGTGTTTTGTCTTTAACACAACGCGCCACAGGACGAGGGTTTGGAACAGCAAAGAGTGATGAATGTGTCTGTGAGATTTAGACACTAGGCTCGTGAGCTTTGAATTGGCTGGGACCACAAGGCGCGTGATGAAAATGCATAGCCTTTCTGATGTTTGCGAAGGTAACTGGAGAGCTCTGCAGGTTACAGTAGCTACGCTCCTAAAAGGAAATGATGAAAAATGGACTATGCCATATGCTCAACCCCCCCAACCCTTCGGTCTAATATTATTTTTCACCCAGGAAGATGAAAACATACAGCATAAATCATGCCGTTACCATGGATGCACAGAGGCCCCCATTCTTATCAGGGTCTGGCCTACAGTCTGTTCTAAAGTGATCCTTCTTGTCTTTAATATATGACCTAATCGTCTTCTCCTTCCCAAGGCAAAACTCCTCATCACACATTAGGGATGTACAGAGGAGTACTAAAGTGTCAGTATCTGATCCTGACTCCTCTTGATGTTAAGACAGAAACTGCTTCTTTTTTTTTTTATTATTTCTTATGAAGTTCATTCATCTGACTTTGAGAAGGTGAACAAACTGACTTCTTTAAAAAATGTTCCATTTATGTTTGACACATCTCGACTTCACAGAGGGTAGAGTTGTCAGTTGTACTAATAGAAAACAAGCTAGGGTAGTGTAATGTATATGATAAGACAGAAAGTAGTCCTTGTATATGCATCAACCAGATGATTTCTCTTTTCTTTTAAATTGGCTCAATGTTTTCTGAGCAGAGATTTACGACACCAAATATGCACATAGTGGGTATTAGTTCTTGCGTTGAGAGAAATCCTGCTCTTGTCACTGAAATCTATTTATGTCTGGAAGAAAGACAACATGCTACCTTGGACCGAAAGTGACGTATCTCGCCTCATGCTGTTTAGACTTTTCTGAGAAAGGAAAATAAAGAAAAGGATGCATTCACCTGCACAATTTCCATGGCACAAGCAATTACCGTTAGAAACTCACGCCTCATGACAAGTGCTGACAGTACCAAAGCATGTTCGTTGGCAATATCTGTCAGCAGGTTATGTTAATGTTTTGGCAAGGCAGACAAGTGGCAAGCAAGACGAAAAAAAAAAAAAGTAGAGATTAGCAGGCCTCATTAATTTTCACTCTGATTTCCATTTCTGGATGTTTTCACAGGAGTTACTGAAATGAATCATTTGACGGTTTTCTCTATAAACTATTCCAAATCAGCTGCGTTAATCACGTGTTTCTAATCAGATAATGCATGTTGTTTGACTAATACGTCTGTTTGTGATCCATCTGCTGTTCGGGTTCCTGTCAGGTTTTGATGATTTGATGATAATATAATTAAGAAACGTGTTCATTAATGCTTCCTCAGCAAGTCCATGTCTGTTCTCTGATGCAGATGCATAGTAATGTGGTTGTAGTGTTGAGGTTTAACCAGTACATTTGCACTTCATTAAACAATCTCTTTAATATTGATAACATTTTCACAGCAATTTTTAGGGCAAAATAATGATGGTAATGTCAATATCAGACTAGTATAATCATGTCATCGTATGCAAAGTTGTACTTCAAAGATGATTAGAATGTTTATTTAGTTCATGGTGGACTGTGCATGTGAGCTGGGTTCACAAGTTGTAGAAAGTCTTTTCATTCCTAAATGAGAGGCTAAAAATACTCTTCCTCCATCTCTGTTTTTGATTTTCTGGTGCCATTAATTCAATTCCAATGCTGTGCTTAAGAACCAGGCCACCAAAGCCAAATATACATCAAGCTGTTTTTATAAGACCAAGAATGGATTGGAAGCCTTTAGATTAATCATAAAAAATGAGACACAACGCACTGCAGCACTGTGGTCATGAACAGTTTGAAAAAGCCAAATGAGAAACCGTTCACCCTACTGATGTTATAGATATTTTATTAATTGAAGCACCGGTCTATCAAACTGTAATTGTAAAGAGGCTTTGTGTTCATTTAATGAGAGGTAGGCGACTGCCGAGGAGTCAAAACGAGCAAAAAGCAGTGGGGAGAAGACCAATTTTTCTAACCAGCTCAGTTCTTTTCATGTTGTTGGACAGCTGTGAATAGATTCAGGATTGGTTCATCCAACCCTTCTTTGTAAAAAAATTACAGTTTGTAGCAGCATGTGTGTATAAGGTGTGTGTGAAAAGTGGAGACATAAGAAGACAGACAGACAGAATTGGCTATTTTCTATGGTAGTTGGCATGGCTGGACTTGCAGCTCAGCGGTGGTTTTGTTGAATTCTGATATGGCTTAGCGGTGCCGACAGATGCACATTACTGACTACCAAGCATACCTGCCAATAAACACTGTTCTGTTATTTAGCAGCGTTTTAGTGATTACAGTGCTGGATTTGTCCTGTTTCCTTTTTCTCATCTCTTTTGTCTTTGATCTGTAGATGGCTTCAGGATTTGAACGTTATATTTATGTAGATATGCGTCTCATTGTAGCCTTTTGGTTTCATTGGTGTCGGATTGAGAGCTTGCGCTTTTGACTTTCCACCACAGGAGATATGCTTGGCAATGTAACTTGCATTGTGGTTGTTAGCAGCTTCCTGCAGTTTGAGATTAACAGAACAAAAAATTAGACATTTGCATTGCAATCAGTTTGGCCATTGGGCTGTTTTGTTGTTGTAAATAACTCCTGTTGTTTATGACATGGTGCCACGTTCAGAGAAACACAGTCATTGTGCAAAGCATCTTCCCCCAACAATGTGCACATGTAGCCTTGAGGGTCAGTAATGTAGAATCACTTACAGTGTGTGCACAGGGGAATATATGTGGTAGCTGTTTTGCTGTACTTGGACCCAGCAGCTTGGTGTGAAATGAAGCAGTAACACAAAATAACACAGGTCCTGCATTTTGCTGCTGTAAATCAGCAGGGGAAAGTAATAAAATATGTTTACTTGAGTAGAACATGTAAGGTTTATTACATCTAAAAAAAAAACCAAACCAGCATGCAGCTGCTGACACATTTTAGATACGTTTCATATTGCTTTGCCAAACAGCAAATGTTTCTTATCAACATAGTTTTCTCTTAACATCTCTTCAAATGTTTCCATATTTCACCATAAATGACAAATGAAGAAAAAAAAAAAAAAAAAAAAAAGTCTGGAAACATTTTCGTGCAACAGTTTTTATGAAACAATAAAAAGAAAAACCTCTGAGATTCATCTATCGTCCCTGCATATGAACATTTCTTTTAATTTGCCAAAGACGTGGTGCTTTCATGGTGTGTAGCAATTTCCGCTGCACATGCACGTCAAGCAGAATATATGCAGGATGTGTACTTGTGTGGAACAGACTTGTATGGTACAACAGCTGTTGTCAGTCATCATGAAACAAAGTGCTGAAGCTCATTTTCTATCTATCTATCTATCTATCTATCTATCTATCTATCTATCTATCTATCACACAGATAAATGCATGTGTGCGTGTCTTCAACTATAATTTATTGATAGCACTTTAAGAATGCAACCCCTTGTGTCAGTCAGTAGCAGTTCAGTTACAGTTTTTTGTTAGTATTGCTTTATGAGAGTAGTGAATGGAAGTCGATTTACATTTTATCACACCTTACCTGTCTAGGCAAGTGCGTAAACTATTATAGGCTATAAAACATTTATGAACAACTAAATAATGACTAATAGCTGTTGGAAGGAGATCAGGAATAGCGTAGCCACAGTGTAATTGGAGGAAGTGGTTGCTGCCAAATGGAGTGTGGTTGCTACTTTTACTCACTTTTAATGAGAGGCTGCCAAACAACATAATACACCTTTGTTTGAACCTTTTCATGAAGCCATTAAATTTCCACAATCTCTGTGTCACTGAATGCAAATGACAAGTTAATCAAATCGCGACACATGCTTCATTCTCATTAGTGCCAGAAACAAATATTGTTTAACTTGGCTCAAGCAATTCTGGATTCTCTATCAGTCATTTTAAGGTAATTTGCTACCAAGTATGAGGCATTTGCTGAGGCAAGCTATATGTTGTACACGCGCCTGCACATAATAATGTCCAGTCTTCTGGGGGAAATTATTCAGCTAATATGCTTGCATTGCCACAAACTACAACTGTCTAATTTAATAGATTTAATCCAAAGTGTTAAGGAACATTCCATGATGGGTGAGAAATGGACTCTTCGAGCTGGGAGGTTAGTCACCCCATATTAGTTCTCTTATTGCATGTTGCCATTGTTATTTATTGTAATTAAGGGGGTTTTACAGACTTTATTCCCCAGCATAAGAACAAGGGCAGTGATGACAACTATTTAATTTAAAAAATCTTACGATTAATTGGGAGAAAGACTTAATGTTTTTTCCTTGTCAGAAATAATTGATATAAACACAAAGTTCATGTTAATGACTTCATTAATCAATGAAGTTTCCACAGTCAACCTAATCTCACATGTAAAATATGTAGCATCCAGGGTGAGACATGACATTAGTTTTGTGCGAGGCAGCACCACATCATGTTGCAGGACTTGCAAACAATGGGTATAAAACTTCATTGATTATAAAATGTATTTTTTAGAGATATTTGAAATTATTAGCCTACAAATAATATCAGTCAATATCGGCATTAAAAAGCAATATTAGAAATTATCTCAAAATCTGACTTGGCACAACTCACTCCAAAAATATTAGTATCTGTTGATGGTGAAATTGACAGCTGGACAAAATTGGTATATCAGATATTGGTTAAAAAAAAAAAAAAACAACAACAAAAAAACCCCCAAAAAAACAATATGTACATCCCAAATATTCATTCATTTTCCAAATTGCCTAGTCCAATTAAGGGTCGCGGGGAAGCTGGAGCCTATCCCAGCAGTTTTTGAGCGAAAGGCAGGGTACACCCTCTACAGCTCGCCAGTCCATCTCAGGGCCACACACAGACAAACAACCACTCACGTTCACGGGCAATTTTATAGAAACCAATTAACCTAACATGCATGTCTTTGGATGGTGGGAGGAAGCCGGAGTACCCGGAGAGAACCCACGCATACACAGGGAGAACATGCAAACTACAAGAAAGGCCACTGTCCAAACCCCACCCCAGCCAAGAATCAAACCAGCAACCTTCTTGCTGTGAGGCCACAGTCCTAACCACTATGCCACTATGCAAACATTTTTTCACCTAAACCATTTTTTAACATCTAAACCAGGATTGGGAACACTGGTCCTCAAGGGCCGGAGGCAAGTTTTCCATGTATCCCTGGTCCAGCACGCCTGATTTAAATCAAATGGATCCAACAGCTTATCAAGATCTGCACAGTGATATATTCATTTGCATTTGGTGTGTTGGAACAGTGAGACAACAAAAAAACTTTCAGGACGAGGGCCAAGGTTCCCCACCCTGCCCTAAACCCAAATCCCTAACTATGCACATTCATTCTAACAGTGCAATTCTGAATTTCTAACATCAAGAAAAACATATAGATAAAAGGCCTTTTATCATTATCAATCAGAATTTCTTTTATCGAAAGGAATAGAAATACCACACTATTCCCAGACTGTATTGTCATGTGTGTTTGTTAAAAACGCTTTCATAATTTTACATTTAAAAGCTCTTTCTAAAATTTTACCTAAAGGAGCAAGAAGTGTAAATTCATCATTTCTGGGTTGAAGAAAAAAAAAAAAAAAAAAAACGCTCTATGAGGAACTGATGGTGTAGTTTCATCTGAAGTATAACATGTTGTCACACACTGTCTCTCTGTGTTGATCTCTAGCCTTGTGTTTCCTGGCGGTTTGGCCATGCGTTCATGTACATTCATGTGAATCACTGCCTCCTCTCTCTTCTTGCAGCTCTCTGCTGCTCTTTCTCGCTTTAAAAAGCTCCAACAACCAGACAATGTCCCTGCCATTTTCAAAGCAAAATGGCCGATACTGGAATGAAAACTTAATCCGAAGACAACCAGGATCTAACACTACCTATAAAAACAACAGTCATCGAATGGAAAAGTTGTCAGATAAAAAAAAAAAAAAAAAGGCACAGAACTGGATCAACATTGGCTTTGTATTTGTGAAGTAGAGCACTGCTAAGGCTAAGGCTAAGGCTAAAGCTAAAGCTAAATTGGCTACAGTTTGACTTGAAGCTAGCTCTTATTTTCCTGTAATGAACAAAATAAAAGTTATAAAAGTTATAAGTTAATTTGACATGTTCCACATAACTGTTTTGTTTATTGGTCCACTCAGTGTGTTTGTACTTTGTTTACAGCTGAGATGAGTGGGGGGTGAGAAGGAGAGGGACGTGTGGCTGTACAAGCAAAGCTAAACAGAAACCTGGCAATGGAACTTTTTCACTTTTTGCTACTTTAATAATAATATTTTGGCTGGTGGCCAGTAAAAAATACCAAGGTTTTTTTTACCCTGTTTTACTTTTCCATCGATGCTCTGGAAAAAGTAAATATGGTTTATTAAAATTGGCAGTATTTCAACCTGTCATCACACTCTCACAGAATAATAAATACATTCATAGAAATGTGACGGGGGGGGGGGGGGGGATCCTTTACTATTAACACACCATCCTTTAAGTTGTTACAAAGACAAACATTTTTTTATTTTTTGTGTATGTGGTTGTGTGTCCATCAAAATTATATATGAATAAATCCAGTCAGCTTTAGGAAACAGTGCAGCATCCCACATAAATATCAGCTTCTGCCATCGGTTGATGTTATCCTATTTGCCGATAAGCCTACTGTGGAATGATTCCAATGTAAGGCTGGTATCTGTGTATCCATGTAATGACCTAAGCCTCTTTCACACACTCACTGCTATTAATCTGGTGACAGCTGAAAATGCCGGTGTTAGGTGAAACAATGATGCTTTTCTGTTACACTTTTGGATGAAATCCTACAAGGTTGTATTTGCAACATGCCACAAGCATGATCTACTGCAGTTACATCAGGAAAAAACAAACAAATTCAGCAACATTGGATTCATTTGACATAATCAGCTATTCAGAAGGATCAGCTAATTAACATACAGTAGCTGCTCTAGAAATCGACTTCTTACTTCTCACCTAGCTTAAAGCTTGCACAGTGTGTTTTACGCCTCACCATTCGTAGAGCATAACCTCATAGCGGCCTCATCACAGTCTGTAATGCTTTAGGCTCATTCAGCTGCAGGCCAAGAGTTGTCTGGGGTCTTTCCTGTTACTGTCCCAGCTTTTTACCTAGCTCAGCTAGCCTTTCCTTATTTTTCCTTCGTGTTTCAGTGCTTAAGCACTACCCCATAAGTTGTCATTGCTGGTCCATATTTTATGTTGAGCATATGGAGCATAAGCGCTCAACTTACTTAACATTTAATGCATTCTGCAGATCCAAAATAGAACATGTCACCCATGACATTTTTGATGACTTGTAACAAATAAAAGAAACATCTTGTGCACATGTCAACAAGGTGACACGTTTTAATTTGGGTGGAAAAGAGATGTAAATAAATAACCTCTCATGATTTCATCGTCTTTATCGTTGAGAAGAACAGCCGTTCGTTTTGTTGCAGACACAGTACTTTTTACCTGATCTTTGCTGTGTGAGCAGCGAATCACTCATTAAATGCAAGTTTGTATTACAACATGCAAAATATACAAGCGAAATGTGACTGGAAATTTTTTTTTAACATTCAATACACCACCAGTTCCATAGAAAATGGTTTTGCATATACAGCATTAGATTCAGCCAGGTCTCAATACAAGAGAAACTAGGAGTGTTGAACAAGATTTAGTGCAGGACACAGTGCACAGTGTATTGTTGGCATTTTGTAGCACCCAACAATTGGTGTTTGGGCAGGCATAACAATAAAGAGCTTGTTGGCATCACTAAATTAACACATTCTCATTCTTGCACCAAGAACACACAATGAAACAGTTTTTGCCACTCGCAGTGTTGTTATATTGAATCGATTCAGTGCGTAACATTCAGCTGGCCTCATTTCTCAGGTGTATTAGTGCTCTGCGGCATTCAACACAGAGAAAGTTTTCATTGTGTTGTATGGGGTTAAATGTTGCACCATTGGCCCACACAATTTTCAGTCTGGGTTCTACCCTTCTGAAGTTACTCCAGTTCACTCCCTGTTCTGTATTTACTGCTGCTTACTGGTGCTGTAGTGACCTGTGTGTATGTGTGATGGGCTCATTAGCTCATTAGAATTTTAATAAATGTTGCTTTTATTTTATTTGCAACATAGGATGTATTGGTAGTTAATAGAAAAATAACTAATCAGGTGAACAAGAGAAACATTTTTTCTTAAAGTTCAATGAAGCAATGAAAATATCTCAGAGAAACGTTTGAACTTAAAACAAATTAGATTCATTAACGAGTTAACAAGTTTATAACATGCGTAACTCTCAGGATTGAGTAGACAAGCATGTCCCCAATATTCAACCTTAGAGTTACAACTTTATGCTAAAGAGGAAAGCAACAACAGTCTTTTTAGCATGTTTTACAAAATGCTATTTACATTGAAAGGGACTGACAGCTGACAGTAAATATGGCAGACACAAATGAGAAAGTCCGGTGACATTTATTCTAGAGTAACAAAGACCATGGGTGGAAAAACTGGACAAACAAATCCTCACACTTCAATACAACAGGCAGCTGCTTCCCCACTTAACACTGACAGCTGTTTTTAGCTCGTTATAAACATAAACTCTGGACCTTGCCAGCAGGCTCTCCTAAGACACATACAATACAACATGAAATTGTTTTTGCAAAATGCATTCACACTGTTGGCATATCCTCCTGGAATACATGTCACTGACTATGGGCAAGGCTGCCAACTTTTCTTTAATGATGACTCTCAATTTGAAATCAGTTTAGACATGTCTGAAATATCAACAAAAAGAGACAAGTACCTGGTTGATGCACACATGGGCTCAGACAGACACTACCTGCCAGTGTCCTTGTAACAACTGGTTTATTACTGTTTGCACACATCTGCTGGGCATGTAGGCAGTTTCAGTAATAACTGAAATTGTTGTAATATGTAACTTAAAGGTGCAATAAGTGGTGACTTATTATTCATAAAAAATTTTTTAAAAAAATTGCTACATGAAGTACTAAGGTGAAATTTCATCTGCAGTATGGCATGATGTCACACATGGTCTCTCTGCGCCCACCTCCAGCCCTTTGTTTACCAGCAGGCATGGCTACACACTTTTGTTAATCACCATCTCCTCTCTCCTCTTCGAGTCCTTTTCCCTGCATGCTGAAATTGCAGAACTTGGGCTTTTTTAAGAATTACCATGAAAACAAGAACATGAAACACCTATTTTATTTAGTGAAATTCAAAATCCACACATACCTGTAACCACAAGAAAAGCATCACGGTGGTTGAAGGGTAGCACACCTTCTGAGATGATGGAGAGACTTCAGGAGGAATTGTGGTCAGTGGATTCTGGATTAATTTTATGTAAAGCAGCCGATGAAAACAGCCCAGAGTCACCACCAACAGCTGACTCATTACGCACCTGGAACATTTACTGATGTTTGCCAAAAACAGATAGGATTAACAGATACAGCACGCTGCTTCCACTGCCAGACTGTCTCTCATCCTTCCGCAAGCGTACCTGCTTTATTTGTCCAGGTTAGTATATCTGATCTGATTGGAGACTTGTTAATAGAAGAACTCTGCAGACAAGCCCCCAGCTTTTCAGAGCAGAGAGTTCTGCTCATCATCCTCCAACATGTAGATCCAATTTTATTTACCTGATGATATTTTAATCACTGATGTTGGACTGGGTGGTGAACAGCACGTTTGTGACGTGATAAACTCAGAATGAAGATTGACTTCTCCTTTATTCCCACTTTAATTAAGCTTTTTTAATGTCAAAACCTCAACTCAACTTTTAATTGTCACTGTCAAACAGTCCTCAGAGTTAATTCACCACGAAAAACCACAATGATGTACTTCATTACTGAATCAGGGAGGCAGAGCTGGAGACGGAAATGGTGAAAGGTATGGGACACTTAAGCTGTGGATGGACACAGGCATCAAAACTTAGGGAGGGGGCATACATCTTAGCAGGCTTCGGTGCATTGATCCTCAGAAGAGTTTGATGATGCAAGGTGAGAATGGATTCTTCTGATGTTTTTTGACTACGGCTGCACAGGCACATGTCAACTATATGGTTAGGTACCATTTGGCTGGTGGCTATGAATGCTGATGCAACACAGAATGAGTAGAAGTAGCACTCATTTGAAGGATATCAAAGGATTAAGTACAGTTTCTGCGATGATATCAACAGTTTAATCTGTGTTCCTTTTAGGCAATTAATTCTCCAAAAGAAGAGCTGCTCCAAAAATTGCATACCAGCTCATGGAGGGTGGCAGGAGGAGGGAAGAGTAACATTTCAGATGACCAGTTAATGTTGAACCATCTGCTGTGCTATACCCTGAATCCAATGGCGAGTCCTGCGTCTGTGCAGCGCTGAATCTTGTCAGTCTGTGAGATGTGGTCTGCGTAGGAGAAGGGGCTACTGGTCCAGGAGGAGAATAAGTCATGCCAATTGTAAGCCTAATTTACAAGCAGTATCAAGGGTAATGAATTTGCGGAGGGAAAGCAATGGCAGCCAGTGACAGGAGGACTGAAAGGAACAGACAACCTCGAGGGATAATGCAGATGATGTCGTTGAGGTAGCCGAAAAGGAATAGCAGCATTCATTTGTAGCATCAGTGGCTTGGGAGGCAGTTGGAAAAGCCCAGAGGGAGGATTACAATGAAGTTTCTTGTGGAGTTTCTTGTTGCCCTAAGAGTACATTCTGCCGGAGAACTCTAAATTGAGGGTGTGCAGCT
Organism: Telmatherina bonti; assembly: GCF_933228915.1. Taxonomy (NCBI): domain Eukaryota; kingdom Metazoa; phylum Chordata; class Actinopteri; order Atheriniformes; family Telmatherinidae; genus Telmatherina; species Telmatherina bonti. Next base: position 29,215,159 of record NC_136624.1, read on the forward strand.
AAATGCCTGATTAAAATGGTGCAGATGACTTGGGGCTTGATATGCAAGGACAATCGGGCGGTGTGTACCTTCCAAGTTCTCTAGTGCCACTAAATTGCAGGGCTATGTCCAGAATTATAAGTGGTCTTCAGGCTCCACTGTGCAGATTAGTAAGACCCATCACAAAACATCTCTGTAGAGAGAAAATAATAATAAAAAAAAAAAAAAGCTCAGTCGTTATAAGGTCTCTGAAACAGTGTGGAGCTTGAGAAAGGCTAGGCTTTGTGAGGCAGAAAACTCTCTTCCCTGGGTGGTGTCGGGGAGTGATGGTTGAATGAGCTGAGCTAGATCAATTTAATTACCCTGGATGATTTGTTGTCTTAGAGCAGTTCAGACAGAAGAGAGCCATGAGGCTGAAATTGGGCGACCCAAATGGGAAGGATGGTGGAGGCTCGGGTGAAGATTGTATCAGCTGGAGAACTAATGACGATCAGTCAACTGATAACGAGGGAAGCTGCAGAAGAAATGTAAGAGAGAAAGGGTGAGGAAAAGTTGAGCTTAAATAAGGGAAGGGAACAGGGGTGGGGTTGCAGAGGGAGGATTAAAAAAAAAAGGCAACTGAGCAGGAAATAGCACTGACATAAAAAAAAAAGGAAACTCCTTGATTCACTCATACTGAGATGGAGAAGCTTGAGGCAGAGAAGGCAGCCAAGGGAACCATATTAGGAATGGCTAAAGGAAAGGAAGAAGAAAGGAAGGGATGAGGCTTTGCAGTGGAATGTTAATGATGGAGCGCAGTTTGGAAGGCTGCGTGATAGGCTGCAGATGTCGAGGGCTAGGATGGAAGAGATTCTGACATGACGGATGGAGGGACAAACAGGTCGCAGACAGATTGAGGTCTAACTTATAGTCCATTGAAAATGTAAGTGGAGTTGTGGAGACATTCTCGTGACAAGTGTGACAGTTAGACAAATCTGTATAGATACAGATGGCACATTTTTGGAAGAACGAGAAAAGCTATGCCATCCTGCGGCGACCTCAGATTAGAACATCTTCATATGTTGCTTAAGCGCGGGAAATAGTGTATTCTGTTGCTTTGTTGTACTGAGCTTTAAGTTAGAACAAGTTGTAATGAAGAGAAGTGGTTAACAATCTAAACAGACAGTCAGATGAGTATTAAACAATCTGAATCATCATCTGAGAATAATTACCCCAAATTAGTAGTTTGGGCATGTGAATGCTGTCGAGCTTGAGCTGAGTCAAATGCTTCACGGGGAAAGAGATGAAAATTTAAGAACAGAAATGTCTAACTTCCTTTTTTATATTTTAGAGGTAACAAAGTGTTCTTTAAAACACAAAATTGCCCTTTATTTGAAATTTACAAAGATGTTTTTCTTATTAACCTAATAAGAAGCTAAACTTGTTGGCCATGGCCAGTTTTATCTTTTTGGATAAAAGAAGATCCAACTACTCTTTGTCTTCTTTGGATCCACAGTTTAAATGAGGTCAAAATGAAAGAGTAGACCTACCGATGAAATGCATCTTGCACACAGACTATATAATCAAGTCATTTCTGACATTTCATGCACAGACAGATCTGAGCATCTTTTGAAACTCCAACAGCCAATACTGTACTTATGACAAATATAATTACATTGATCTTTTCATTTAACGATTAAGAAAATAAGGTTTGAAAATGGAAATAATGTTTGTCACTGGTTTTTCTTTGATGAGATAAAAGTGCAAGCTGGCAATCCTGCTTGTGTGATCAGTTAGAGGCACTAATGAACTTTTGAAGGGATTTTTAGCAATGTGCGCCATATCGACAGCTAATTCTAAATCCATCTTACTTCCTTCCTGTGCTGTGAGTGCTTTCCAGCCAGAAAAAGACTTCTCCTAAGAGTCTAATCTTGATTCTTGTCTCATCTCTTGCTCTGTCCCTCTTTCTTTCCCCCAATTCCTTCAACAATGTGTTCTTGCGCTTCTTTGCTAAATCAGTTGCGAGGCACGTTCAAAATGCTGGTGTGTTTATATCCGCTTGCTAGCACGTGATGTGGTGCATTAAGAGAAACTCGGCTGCGATGGTGCACAGCTTCCCAGGAGAAAAAGTTGTTTCGTGTGGTTCAAAAACAGCTTGTGATCATTTACTCCTGTCTTTCTAAACCGTGTCTTTCCATCACAACAGCAAATGCACAACACTATTTTCTTTTTTATAAAGGACACAACATTTCATGCTGTCTCAGATCAGTTTCATCTCCCAAATTTTCAGGTTTTTGTCTATGAAAAAAATGGATTGATAAATAGATTCATACATAGGCAATTAAATATTTTAGGTAAGAAAACACCAGTATGGTAGTATGAATAAACTGTGCTAGCTCGAAAGACATTTTTGCTTTCAAGAAAGATGCAACAATCAGAGTACAGCATATTTAAACATAAGCTTTTGTTGTTGTTTTTTTTCACTTCAAATGCCCGCAAGTGCAGCAACTATTGCGTGATCAACTGAACTGGAGAATCCAGCTGCAGCGGAGATGTTCTGCTGTGGTGTGACAGGGGGCCAGGTGGAAAGCGTGACGCTCTAAAACCCTGGAGCGTGGAACTTGTCAGTGAACCCTAGTCGGGTTGTTTGCATTGTGGTAGGACTCCTAACAGTAACATATTCTTTCTGCACATTGCGATACATGACACATTTGTACCTTATGTTGATCCTTTTCAGCCATTTCCTTTTTTTTTTTTTTATCATCCATACGATGGGTCGAAAAGGTTTTGCTTGTCCAGGACTCAAAAAGCTGTCAAGACACTACAATGCAGCTTCCATTCTTTACCAAAATAGAAGTAAAATGCATCCAGGAAACAAATGCTGCCAAATCATAGACCAGATCCTGCCCATTTCTGACCAAATCACAGAGATTGGGTTAGCATTGTCACAGGACCTCGGAGTTCAGCTAAATTTAGTCGGTAATGTTAGGGGGGAATTATTTTGTTACAAATTACCAACATGGCAGATTAACATCACAAACAATCTCACTAATTATCGCAAATTACATGTGATCCTTAGTTAAAACTAATCCTGTCACAATAGGGCTTTAGTCACCATGATGTTTCGCTAAAAGAACTGGATTTATTTCCACAACAAATCTGAGGAAAATGATGCAAGTTTAAAGTGCAGATGGAATTAGAAACAAAGTGCTACAAACCCTTCATGCGAGGTATCTTACTCTGATTTTTTGTTTATTTTTTTCATAATTATAAATCAAATATAGTAATTCACAGCTTTGTTTTTTTTATTTGTTGAAGGTCAGATTTCAAAGTTTTCTAGTTTATGTCATAACTAACCACTTGTTAACCTGGTCTTTGTGGTCACCAGTCAGTACTAGTTTATTACCCATTAGTTTCTGATTTACCTAAGACATTCCCTATTACAAGCATCACCGTCCACATTGTAGTCCGTTTCTCACTATTAGGTAAAACTAAATCAGATTATACGCCATTCAAGTACGTTTTTGAATATTAGTTTTTTTTTTCCTGTAAAGGTATCTGCATGTGCTTCTCTTCTATACAGGTGCAGAGGGCCATGATGTTTTAACTGTTGTCCATCTTGACTACATAAATTATTTATCAAAGCTTATTTTGCTTATGCAGTATTATGTATTCCTGCACCTGCTGTGTTGAGTGTATTTCTGCTCTGGTGAGGACATAGCTGAACCGTATGTAATTAAAACTCCTCTTCAGCCCTGCAGCTTTTTTTTATTGTCCTGTTCTAAAAACACAAAAAATAATCCTAATATACTGCTTAACATCTGTGCCTTATTGATCTGGTGATATCAGACTGAATTTCTAATCTATGAAAGCATACAGTAAAGACCTTGATACCAAGCTGCTTCCTTTACTCCCAGTTTTGGGCACATCTCTTCTTTCTACATGCATCTTTTATCCATAACTTTAAACCTGTACCATTTTTCATGACCCCATTCAATAGCTTTCCTCACTCTCCTCTCAATTTATACAATTAGGAGCTCTTTCCCTCATGATCCAAGTTATATTTGTTTGATTTCTCTATCACTATTTGACCTTGCATTTTAACACAGCTCACACATCACTTGACTATATGGTTATGATTTTATCATATACAGTCTGATAAAGCAAATGGTGGGCTGTAATATTTAAAAAAATACATGTGACTTATTAATATGCTATTTTAATAAATGTAAAGCATTTGTGCGTAATTCTCTGTAAGCCATTCTTGCTCCTTTGGCCCCAAACAGCAGCCCCTCTTTCATCATTAACCTTTACCTCTCTTTCAAATTACTGTATAATAGAGTAACGTAATCTTTTGCACTGCTTAGAAGAGACCTTCTGCACTGCATTTAGTTCATTGCTTTTTACAGTCTTCGAAAGATAAAAAAAAAAAAAAAAGTAATTTCTTATACAAGCTGAGATAAGACCCTACAGAAACTTTCATTTTCTGCTCTATGGCATTTTGAACTTTCAACATAATCTTTACTTTTCTGTCTAAGCGTCTTATGACTACTAGAGAGTTATTACCTGCATATTGTCATTGGCCCCATTCTTTTTTGCCCAAGACATACCTGCATGTTTGTTATGAACAGCTGCACTCCAAAGCTTCCCCTCATCTAGACAGATTTTAAGGCACGATTGAAATAATTCCAATAACTTGTGTCCTCAATAGATATGAACTACATGTAACAAAAATGGTTCATTCACTATTGTTTCACATTAGTGAGGAAGTGAGGGGGAGGTGCATTCCCGCAGCTCTTAAGACCGTGTGGCTGACAATTCTCCAGCCCCTGCAGCCATAACAGTATTCTCAGATCTGCCTCAAAGTGACTCATCAGCCTGCAGGCCTTGTGATGCTCCCCTTCCCTAAAACAGGTCTGCCTGTGCTGACGTCTCTTCTGGGGATGGAGATTTCTGCTGAGACCCAGAGCATCACAGTTATTTTACTTCAAGGACGTTTTCTTTCAGGGAGGCGATGGTTGTTGCTTTACTTGCTGTCGACACTGTGCCTTGTGCTCATGTACCAGTTTAAGTGATCCCATAGGCCGTATCTAATGTTTGCCCAGTACACAAACAACACAGTGCAGTCAGGTTCTGGCAACAAATCCAAGGCATATCACTGCATCATGTATTCGGCATTCCCATAAAAGGGAGCGTTCAGTGTGAGAATTACAGTGGGAGGTTTTACTTATTCCTCAGTTCATTTTGTTCTCTTACACTGTACACCTGACCACATTCAATTTCTTCTTTCTTGAAGTTCTCTTCAGCTGATTTAGTTTTGGTGTGCTCAATAAAAGAAGTACCTTAAGAAATGAAACGCTCGACTTTATAGTCATATATCACACCAAGGAGGTTAACAGCAGGGGTGAAGGAAGTGAAAGGGTTGATCACCATCAAAGTAAAGGGGTCTAAGGAGCTTAATCACTGACTTGGTACTTGCTTTGCCAGGGAAAGACTGCAATATTCAGGGATCAGTATCCTTGTATTCTGATTGAAAAAAAAAAAAAAGATCCTATATAACAACAGGATAGTCGTTACGCACTTCAGTTATGAAACATCAATTCAAAATGCTAATTGCAGAGCTGAGAGAAATGACGTCATTCATTTTTATTCCTCTTTCCTAAACATAAAACCATAAAATCCAATTACAAGGCTGCTGTTGCTGCTTTTTGACAGATTATACAATGAAAGCCTAAACATATCCCAATATTAACTAGAAGCACATATGATTTGAACCATTTTGTTCTGCTAATATTTGCTCTTATGCTCAAATTTGTGAACTTGACAAAGTCATTTATGTTGTATGAATTCAGCCCAAACTGCACTTTGCAGATATTGTAGGCTACTTTGGAAAAAAAACAAAAAAACAAGTTATGTCAAGTCCTCAAGCTCATCAGTCCGTTTAAATTGTTTGTATGTGCCATTAAATACAACCGATGACAGCATCCAGTAAAATCGTACATCCTTAAGGAGATCCATATCACTTCTTGACAACCCCACGGGTAACTGTCCCACATTCTGACACGCAGCTCATATGATTGTTTCTAATTTGTTTAATTATACCGCAAGCTCAGAAAATGTCATGAGTGTTACTTACAAATGAGGTCCTAGTGAAGGAGCTGTAGGGGTTTTTCTGCTAGTTTTAACAACTGTTTCACTCATTCTCTTAGGTTTAGTCATCACTACTTGGACAGAATTAAGCAACACTGGCTGTGGTTAACTGTAGCACGTTTGATCAGATCAATGTGTCATGTAAACATGCTAGCTGATCAAATCAGCCTTGATCTGAAATAATTTCACATCTTCTCTTGATCGAATATCACCATTCTCTGATTTAATCGTTTCTGTGTTGAACCGTGTGGGGGCTGCCCAACGTAAAGACTTTCAGGGAAGACTGGAATTGTCAAAATGATCAAAACTGAAAAAAGATAGCTCTTCTTCCTCCAAAATAATACACACTGCAAATGTCAAAAGCTTTATAATATGAAATCTTTTCATTTGATGAAATCACTTTACCCAGAATCAATGTAAACAGATGGATTTCAGGCAAAAAGATTAAAAGTTTGTCCATGTAAACCAGTGTTTTTCAGTCCTGGTCCCCAGGATCCACTGCCTTTAATGTTTAAGAACTTCTTTAACATATCTGAATGAAATGAATGATTTGTCAACAGAGCTCCAAAGAACTCGATGAGGAGTTTCATTAATTTAAATGAAGATGTGTATGGCTGTGGATCCTAAGGATGTCCAATAATTATACAGGTTTTACCTTTTCCCTTCTTCAACATCGCTAATACAAATGAAAAAGTTGTCATAAACAGCCTGTTGTGAAGTGCTACCCAAACTCGTTGAGCCAGGTGAGCTGAAGCAGGACACAACCAATTCATGGAGAACAGTGGCCCTTAAGAACTGACTTCAGACAACCATGATGTAAACATAGCTACAGCCATGGTGCACTTCAGGTGTGGAGGGAGGACCCAAATATAGGATCAGGCAGGAAGCAGGTGGATGGTGGGATTGAAAATGTGTTGTTAAATCAATAAAATTGCTACTACAGCAGGATTAAAATGCATAAAATAATCCAAGCAAAAGGGCAAACTGGACTTTGGAGACCACAAGGGGAAAACTAGGATTAGGAACTTGATGAAACAAAGACAAGATAATGATACCAATCCAGCAGAGAACAGAAAGCAGTGAGGGGTTCATAGACACTGAGTTGAACTAACTAAATGCAGAGCAGGTATACCATACGGTAAAACCAGACCAAGTGGGCACTGAACAGAACTTACAATGTTGTTGATTTGAAACCAAAACACGAGACTCAAAGACAACCAAGAACAGAGACGCATGTTTGTTTGATATTAGAGAGACTACGTTATGGAGTCTTTCAATGCAGGTCTTGGTGGTCTGGTGGAGAGGAACTGGGGTTGTACTTTGCCGAGTGGATCGAAAGGTGAGTTGCAGTTCTGGGTACAAGGGATTTTAGGGGTGTTAATTTCAGTAATCCAGAAGGAATTGCTGTGAGATGATGGTGAACTGAGAAGGCGGGATCTGACTTTCCAATAGAAACTCCAGAGAGCTCAGTCAGGTGCGCAGAGATGGGTTCACATGGGTGTCACCACGATCTGGTGCTGACTGAAGGCGTATCCAGGGTATATATTTGCAGCGAGATAACAAGCCTTGATGGAAGACAGCTGTGCCAGCATGCACTTGTATAATCCAATGCAACCACACACACAAACACACACCTCCACACAGGGACTTGTCCATGCAACTAGGACATAAACACACACCTACACTCATTGCATCAAAGGTACCCAGCTAGGGCGAGGAAAATATTTTAAACAAATTAGTTAAAAAAAAAGTAATAATGACATATGAAGTAAATACCATTTTAGATATTGCCATGGTGACCTCTGATCAGCTGATTTGTTTATACTGAAAGGTGGTGAAAGGTGGCATACTTTGGAAACAGCTCAATATGTTGACAGAATCTTCTTTTCCCACACAGTTGCATCAGAGGTGCATCTTTAAAGCTGTTTCTACAACAGGAAATCCGCGTTTTAGGAGTTAAATCAACCACAAACGTGGATATAGGAAGCGAATACTGGGTGGTACTGCTAAACCTTTATGACACACTGCATATGTCCAGTCTGACACTGAACAACAGTCTTGGGACATTTACCATCCCAATTTACAACCATGAATTAAAATATTGCTACAAATTAACCATGTGGATAAACATACTATATCCACACATATGCTGAAATGGAGCTGAAGTATGTTTAGGCATGTTCTGTCAGAATGGTTGATGAAAAGATTTGGATTCTTAATGTTTATAAAACAATCCAAATCTTTTCATCAGAGTATTAAGTGACTCCTTAGTTGGTTTTGCGGTGGTTTGGATTTCTGTACACTAAAAAACAAGAGATGAGCTGCCTGTGGAAAACTAAACCTGCTTTATTCACTTTAGCTCAGTGAAGAAGGGTTTCTTCTCCTGCCAGTGTGTATAACTGTCATTGTGTGTGTGTCTACTTGTTAAACAGCAGGGTATTAAAGTAACATAGAAAAGAAAAAAAAAGAGATCCAATCATTTTGCTGTTGACCAAAATGTCAAAAAAGAAGACCATCTCCAGAAATATCAAAGGTCGTCATGATAATAAACATGTAAAGTTCTTATTGTGTGTGGTTCCAAAAGTAACACAGCAGTTCGAACACAGCAGACTCGTGTTTGGTGTTTTGCAAGTTTGTGCTTCCCGTGAACAAGTTCAAAGTTTAGATCAATCCGTTCAAAATCAGTTTAAGTTAATAATTCATCATTTCAATCCTGATCTGGTATAAAGCTCAGCTAATTTTACTTGCTTGAAGTTAGAACTGAGCATGAAACCCTGAACTTAAGAAACCCGTAAATAATCAACTAACCTGTTGGGACGTCATGCTCCTGACTGCTGTGGGTGTTGTTAAAGTTTCGGGCTGTTGGCATGGGGTCTTACCCTTTCCCAATGGCTTCAATTTTAAATGGTTGGGGACTTGAAGATATCCTCTCAAACTGGATGGATGCTTCAACTCTATGCCTCTTCAAATCAATGAGGCCATATTCTAATCGTGCAGGCAGACATAACTTGCATAGAAATGTTAGATTTTTACTGTTGGAATCTTCTTCACACAGTAAGTAATATTCACGCAGCTTTGGCGGTTTACGTCTCACGTGGTTGTGCACAAGCAACATAAAAACTGGACAAAGCCAATCAAAAGCACATCTTAATGCACCAACGTGTTTCAAAAGAAGCAGGTAAACACACAAAGCATGTGACGAGCACTTGACCTTTCAGAGCGGGACTGCGCTGATGTCGCCAAGGTCCGTCGCCGAGTTGTTATGCTGAGTGCATGGTGCATGGTGAGTGACACGTAGTGTGGATTTGATGAAGCGGTAGTTAAAATGTAGGCAATGACTATTTCAACACCTTCTCCAATCAAGTTCACGTTTAAGTTGTTTATTTACAAATGTGTTGCATTCAGTTCAGCGTTCACGTAAAATGATTGTATTCAGCGAACGCATTCATGCACAACACTGCTCATATTACATAGCTGTGATTCAGGTTCAGTGAAAGTTACAAAACATGACTTGGGCTGTAATTATCACTTCTTTTTGGAGACTCTTGTAGCCATGGAAACATTTGGAAGGACTTGGCATGATTAAAAGACGCCTACACTGGATGCTTCAGGAGCAGCCCAGCAACCTTTCCTCTGTGGACTTTTTGGCTCCATGAATCAAACTACTTTCACCTTTGCACCTGGCTGAAAGACAGAGCAGTGGAGTTACAACAGCCACTGCTCTGTCTCTTCGGCTTCAGCTGAATTTTATTTTTACTTAAGCACTCAAATAACAAAACCGCTCAGAAAAGCTGTAAAAATGCGACTTCTGTCATGTTTCATGTCTATATCAAGAAAAAAAATTAAAAAACCGGCAAATTTATTATTTGTTTTATTTAATTAGCGCCAAAGTCTTCTGTATTGTGTGTTTCAAAGTAATTAAAATAAGAATTTGAAATCTACACACACATAAAAAGAGAAACAACTAAAAGCAAACCTCTTTAGCTGAGGTCAGGTTAAAGGTGCAGCCATCTCATTTCATGACACAGTGGAAAGATGAGAACGGACAAAAAATTACAAAGGGACACAAAATGAAAATCAATGATGTAGCAAGGTGAATTATCCTTTATCGACCCAGCGTGATAACTCCTACTAATGAAAAATAACACTTAATAACAGGCTTGTTTGTGGAAAAATGGGACACTCATCTCAACAGGATGATACAGTGACAAATAAAATGGACACAGGTCTTTCATCAAGTATCTGTCTCTGTATTCGTTCTTCCAACTTTAAAGATAGAAATTCAAAGTGCATTTCACAGGAACATTGGCAGTGATTCATCTGCAAGTGGTGTTTATAGGAAAGTGCATTTAATACAGATTCCCTTGGCTTGATTCTCTCCCGCTGCCGATGCCATTTGTGTTAGGTTGCTAGATGAGATGTGCCTCAGTTGAAACCACTGAAGAGATCTTGATAGCACTCTCCATATGTTCAGCTACATGAGTACAAGCATTGTGCAGTGAGTGATGAAAGACCCCATTACTAGTGAATGTTGCCAATGCCTCATTACAAAAACAGGAAAAAAAAAAAAAAAGAGAGAGAGAGAGAAAATAGGTCGATGTAGATGATGCTGTGAAAGAGGTCGAGACATAATATGGATAATGCATTTCTATATACATTTTATGTCCTGCCATTAAAACCACCGACAGGTAAAGTGAGTAACACTCCTCATCTTGTTATAATGGAATCTTCTGCGGGGAAAAACGGCATCCTGACATCTACATGGATGTTACTTTGACACTTGCAACCCATCTTAACACTTCTGCAGTCTAGTCCCCCCACAGACCCTTCCTGCAGTTAGAAAACAGTCCTATCAGCTGCACTATAGTATGCCTGCATGAAACTGTTCAACAGCTACTGCATCCGAGAAATAAAAGCTTGACAAACATAAGACAAAATAAATAAATAAACCAAGGCAAATCAATCATTCAAGAAAAATGCAATCTTCTGGCTAAGATGCAAATATATTTCTTATGCAGCTGCTCCCCATAACAACTAAAGAGACCTCACGATTGAACAGTCTCATTACAATGTGCTCTAATCTTGATGCAACTTTTTAAACAGATTTCAGGGAGACTATAGAACCTGTAGGCTAAGAAAACTGTGCTGACTGTTTGTTTGAATAATGAACATGACCTGTTAGGGTCGAGAATGATGCTATTCTCACTTTAATTTATGAAGCTTCACCCGAGGGGTAAGAGAATACAATATTTCTCATATGAATATACTGAGAAACACTATTATACAACAACAATGAATAATTGTGACATGCATGCCTGTGTGTGTGTGTGTGTGTGTGTGTGTATGTGCAGTTGCCAAAGAGAAAAAACAACTGATTTCAATATCCTGAAGTTGGCACTGCTTAGATGCAGTATAATGTAAATACTGTTTATTTAGCTGTTAACTTGCCAACTTAAAGCTGTGTATTACACTCATTTGAGCCACTAATCACTCTCCAGTTACTCATGATGCCTTAAACAACACCCTCCTGCCACATAACTCCGCTAAGTAGCAAGCTGGAGAGTCGTTCACTGACTTTTTAATGTGCCATGAGCAGGAGGGGAAATATGTCACCACTATGTGCCACCCAGACAAAACCCTTTTCTAAAAAATCCCACGGCTCATTTCGGTTGGCTAAAACAGCTACTTCTTTACATGTCTGGGATTTATACTTCGCAGAGCGATGTTTTAATTCATTTTGAGTATTGCTTATACTCACTAACCTTGTCTGGTATTTGTTGCCACAGTGGCGGTAGTACAAACTGAGTGTTGGAGACTTAAAAGTGCCTAGAAGCCCCAGTTTGTGTCTCATCTGCATTTCATCAGGAACCCTTTTGCTTTGCACCGTAACATCTGAAGTACCCTGTTGGAACAAAAAGGATTTGGGCCAAAACGGTAAAATTCAGTCAAATATTAACCTTCAGTTAAAAAGCAAGATAACCTGCACTTTGAGTCCTACTTATCTTCAGTCTGTAGTGCATGCTATCAAATATGGATACAAAAGAATATCTTGTGTAACTTAGCCATTCAGTGCCACTGGATTAACCCTTTAACATTCAGACAAACAAAAAGACCAGAGAAAAATGTTTCTCTGTGTTTTACTTTGAGTTAGTCTTGACCAGGATTTGTCCTTTAGCTCACATTTAAAACAGATTTCTAGGACCGCCTTCTTCCACCTGCGAAATATTGCAAAAATTAAGAGGCATCTTGTCTCAGAAAGATGCAGAAAATTTAGTCCATGACTTTATTACTTCCAGATTGGATTAGTGCAATTCCTTATTTATGAGTTGTCCCAAATATGCCCTGAAAAGTCTCCAGCTGATCCAAAATGCTGCAGTGAGGGTTCTGATGAGGACTAGCAGGAGAGATCATGTTTCACCAGTTTTAGCCTCTCTACACTGGCTCCCTGTTAAATCCAGGATAGAGTTTATAATTCTTCTCCTCACATATAAAGCTCTCCATGACCAAGCTCCATTGTACATAAAAGATCTCATAGTTCCATATATTCCAAATAGAGCACTTCGCTCTCAGACTGCAGGTTTACTTGCGGTTCCCAGAGTCTCAAAGAGTACTATGGGAGGAAGGGCCTTTAGCTATCAGGCTCCTCTCCTATGGAACCAGCTCCCACCGTGGGTCCGGGAGGCTGATTCCCTCCACACCTTTAAGATCGAGCTGAAAACCTTCCTTTTTCATGATTCTTATAGATAGGATATGAGCATCTCCTGAGTTGGAGTCTGCATGTTCGGGACCCAACTATCCAAGTTATGCTTATTGCTCTTATAGTTATGGGTAGTCTAGCCAACCATTACTTATGTAGCAATGGGGATGTCACCTGATGCACTGAGAAGTACCTCGCTCTATTTCTCTAATGTTTTAATGTATAAATCTATGCTAATATTGCCATCTCTAACTTATTTCTCCTTTTTCCCGCAGATCTTCCTGATTAAGTGCAATTGTACATGTTGTTCTGTCTTTCCTGTCGTCTCCAACCCCAACCAGTCGAGGCAGATGGCTGCCCTCCCTGAGCCGGGTTCTGCCGGAGGTTTTCTTCCTGTTAAAGGGGAGTTTTTTCCTTCTCTCTGTCGCCTCGTGCATGCTCAGGATGGGGGATTGGATCGAAGTCATGACCTGATGCAATCAGTTGGTTTCTATTATAGGATATGTATAAATTGACTTGAAATGATGTGTATGTAAAGTGCCCTGTGACAACATTGTTGTGAAGTGGTTCTATACAAATAAAGCTGAATGGAAATTGAATTGTTTTGGACAAGAATAAACAGAATAAATTATTTTTTAGGAATTGGTTGAGATAATAAAAAGAAGAGGTTGTAATAATAAAGTAACAACAGTCAAATGGTGGAAATTTTAAACAGCAGTGTTGTAACAAACACTTAGTGTAGGTTATACAAACCCAAACAAACCGGTAGAGATGACTCAGGCAGGTTTATTTCCACAATGTTTTAAAGAAATTCATCAGAGTCACTGCAAATTTGCCTCTACCAAATGATCGACCAGGACCTTAAAGGGTTTAAAATGTTAATTTTCCGCTTTTATGTTGCCAAAAGTCTTTGGTGTAGGTAAAACAATCATACTGTAGTCTTTATCACAGGCCTTGGCTGATTCACCTTTGTTGGGAATGAGTATCTGGGCTTTCACAGAATTGCACAAACCCTTAATATTGCAATAAAAACTGCTAATACAAACAATTACAATAAAAAAACAAAAAAACAAAAACAAATATTAATAGGTTTTTTCACTTTCATCATGTGTTTTTTTTAGATTTTTTGACAGAGAAATATATTACTAAAGTGTAATGGAAACAATTCTTTGCATCAACCAGTTCATGGATGTGATGTAGGGGAATGATATGAGCACTTCATTACCAGTAGAGATGGCACAGTATGGAGAAAGCAGTTATAAAATGCAAGAGTTTTACATGGAATTAGAAAGGGAAGTGAGGGAGGAATGGCAAATCCTCCACAGGAAGAAGAAACCCCAAAATAACACTATGTGGCCTATGTGCTAAACACTGTTCAGTTGAAACAAATTGTAGTTTGTCAAAACTTTACAAATATGTCTTTTATTTAGCTAAAGAAAAACTGCAATGGCAATGCAGTAAGTGTCATCTGTGAAAGACAGCGAGTGAGTACGGGTGGACCCACCTATAATATGACGCTGAACTGGCATGGGAGGTTGTAACTGGGGTGGAACAGGCACCTGTAAGGTAGAACGTCAATAATATTCTAACACTGTGGGGTCATCATGCAATTTCCACTTACGGCTAAAAGGAGTATGAGATCAGAAATTTGTTGGTTAGAAATTTGAAAAGGGCGTGGCTAATGTGAAAAAGCAGGAAGTAGAACGTTGCATTTCTGATTTTCTGCTGACACAAAAGCTTTAACAAGATGAATGGATAGTATCAATGAACAGATGGTAGTGATGGTGAAGAGGTATGAACATCGATACAACTCACGTATGGCATATAAAGACACGGACACCACCTACACAAACCGTTGCCCCTCCAGCAACGGGTGAAGCATGACATAACCAGAACAAATTTATTTTTGTTCTTTCAGGCGACAGCAAATACAATCTTATCATTTTAACTTTGAAAATACAATGGATTTTTTTTGGGACAACCACCATCAAGTAAGTTTTTCAGCTAGATTTTTTTCGCGCTGGTTCGCAGGCTGTGTTGCTCATGCAATTTTTCTCTGAGGACTCTTTTTATTACAGTCATGATGAGTTGTCATGGCAACGGAAGAGTTGTTTACCACAGTTGGATCAACTGATTAAAAGCGCCAATACCAAGATAATCAGCAAAATTACACCAAATCCCAAACAAATTGAAGAGGAAATGTAGAGGATGAAGGAAATGAATAAAGCAGAAAGAAAAGAAGTGAAAGTTCAAGTTTCAATTGATTTCTTTCAACCGTTTTGATGTTTGTACTACTTGATTCACATACCCGGGACTTGTCCACGTTGCCTAGGTTGACTTACCCAGACATTTACTGTCCTCATGAGCTGTACTATTGGTTATCAACTTGGTGATTAAATCCAAGGTTTCCCCATCTCGATCAGTTAACATACAGTGTCAGACTAATCACAAACATGCAGAGCCTCTGCAAGACACCATATTTTACTATGAAGGGGCAGAAAATCATTCTTCAAAAATATGAAGAGTGCAAGTATATTATTCAGGCCAATAGTAACACTGCTGCCAGAAAAATGACGAGAATATACGATATTAATGGGACAGCACTCTGATCACTCAATTTCACTTTATTATGATAAAGATGTTTCAGGCAAAGCGCTTCCTCAGCGTCCATCCTTTCTTTGTATTTTTACCTCCACCAAGGCGGAGGTCATGTATGCAGCGATGTTTTGTCTGTCTGTCTGCTGGTAAATGAACTAATAAAGTTCTGGACGGATTTTGACAAAAATTTTCAGGAAATTTCAGAACTGGAATACGGAACCGGTGACTTGATTTTGATCATTACCTGGATCCAGGAATTTTATAGATTCTTTACTGTGCGGAGATCGGCATCATTTTGCCATTAGAGCTAAAATCTCTTAACCAAAAAAAAAAAAAAAAAAGAAACAGAAAAAAAAGGACAATGGCGTGTTGGTGGTCCAATCCTTCTGAGTCCTTGTTGTTTCCATTGAGTTCTTTTTTTGAGGCTCTGCCCCCCCGTGTGAGTGTGTTTATGTTAAATTTTAATTCCTTGGCAGAAGTGCATTCCATGGTTTAGCTTGATTTAGTTTAGTTTGGACATGTTGGAAAATAAAATATAACAAAGCAAAAAACCACAGTAAACAAAGAAAACAAGCAGGTGGGCAGTCATAAACAATAACCCTGTCATTTCTTTCCATGTTTGAAAAGGAATAGGAAGAAGTCAAAACTTACCCCTGCCCCACTACACACACACACACCTCCCACATCAACAAAATCCACCTACCAGAAACCCAGTCAACTATTCACATGCCAATCAAAAGAGCAAACTCCACAAACAGTCCAGTATCAATCAATAGCTGCAAATTTTCACTGACATTCTGTACATGCACATTATTTAATAAACCTTTTTTTTTTTTTTATAAATGAAACTATTTAATTGTTTAACATTATTTTAGCTTTCCATTTAGTTTAATTACACAAACTAAGATAGGAATGTTTGTCTTCATTGTGCAGACAAACAAACATTAAAGTTGAATTTTCCTCTAAAATCCCCCCCCCCCTTCTACATTGAATAATCTTTGAATGTTATCTAGTAAAACAATATGTTTTGCTTTCAACATTACTTGAACAGACTGAAATACAACTAAGTCCATTAACTACATGTTGTTTTTTATATAAGGACCGTGTAATTTCTTCAGCTGAGTCTATTAGTGGCAGTAACAGAGATGTTTGTTCTGAAACCATTCTGACAGTCAGAGAGCAGTTTGTTTTTCTATGAAATTATACAACCATTTACTAAAAAGCTTTGAGAACATTTCAGAAAACCTTGGGAACAGAGAGACAGGCATATAATTTGTGAATTGGTGTTTGTTCCCAGAATTTTACAAAGGTGTAATTTTAAGCAGTTTTCATCATATTTGGAAATGTGCCTGTCCTGAATGATAAATTACAGTCGCTGGATATGTCATCAGTCATCCGTTTAATTAATGACATGTCAATCATCACAGTCTGCAGATTTTTTGTTTTAACATTTAACTAACTTCTTTTTCCTCAACTAATGAAATAAACATTGAACTCACATTTGTATCGATAGATTTATCATTAGGAATTACTACGTCAGGTATGTCATTTAGAATGAGTTCCCACTTTCACAGAGAAGGCATGACATTGGAGTGAAATAAACACAAACATTTGTATATAGATATACAAATGTATATCTATACATGCATTTACATAAATATATATATATATATATATATATATATATATATATATATATATATATATATATATATATATATATATATATATATATATATATACACACCAGACATCCGCTAACTCCTGGACAGTCTTTGGTGCAACTTGACGTTGGTGGATGGAGCGAGACATGATGTCCCAGATGTTTTCAATTGGATCCAGGTCTGGGGAACGGGCAGGCCAGTCCATAACATCAATGCCTTCATGTTGCAGGAACTGCTGACACACTCCAGCCACATGAGGTCTAGCATTGTCTTGCATTAGGAGGAACCCAGGGCCAACTGCACCAGCAGGTCCCACAAGGGGCCTGAGGATCTCATCTCGGTAACTGATGGCAGTCAGGGTGGCGAGCACATGGAGGGCTGTGCGGCCCTCCAAAAAAATGCCACCCCACACCATTACTGACCCACTGCCAAACCGGACATACTGGAGGGTGTTGCAGGCAGCAGAACGTTCTCCATGGCGTCTCCAGACTCTGTCATGTCTGTCAAATGTGCTCAGTGTGAACCAGCTTTCATCTGTGAAGACCACAGGGCACCAGTGGTGAATTTGTCAATCTTGGTGTTCTCTGGCAAATGCAAAAAGTCCTGCACGGTGTTGGGCTGTAAGCACAACCCCCACCTGTGGACGCCGGACCCTCATACCACCCTCATGGAGTCTGTTTCTGACTGTTTGAGCAGACACATGCACATTTGTTGCCTGCTGAATCTCATTTTGCAGGACTCTGGCAGTGCTCCTTTTGTTCCTTCTTGCACAAAGAAGGAGATAGCGGTCCTGCTGCTGGGTTGTTGCCATCCCACGGCCTCCTCCACGTCTCCTGATGTACTGGCCTGTCTCCTGGTAGCACCTCCATGCTCTGGACACTACGCTGACAGACACAACAAACCTTCTTGCCACAGCTGGCATTGATGTGCCATCCTGGATGAGCTGCACTACCTGAGCCACTTGTATGGGTTGTAGACTCCGTCTCATGCTACCACTAGAGTGAAAGCACCGCCAGCATTCAAAAGTGATCAAACATCAGCCAGAAAGAATTGGAACTGAGAAGTGGTCTGTGGTCATCACCTGCAGAACCACGCCTTTATTGGGTGTGTCTTGCCAATTGTCTATAATATCCACCTGTCGTCTATTCCCTTAGCACAAAAGCATGTGGAATTGATTGTTGATCAGTGTTGCTTCCTAGGTGAATTGTTCCATTTCACAGAAGTGTGGTTGACTTGGAGTTACATTGTGTTGTGTTGTTGTGTTCCCTTATATATCCCTTAATATATATATATATAAATATATATATATATATATATATATATTTTTTTTTTTAATTTTATTTTATTTTTTGTGTATTTCATTTCTGCTTTATTAGTGTGTGTCTTATGACCTTTGCAAAGTTTCTAATTATTATAATTATTTTTAATTATTATCAAGGTTTTATTTTTTATTTTTACAAACGTTCTGTTTTCCCTTGGTGATCCATGCACATCCTTATATTTTTTTATGCTCCCTGATTTTCTTACTGAACAGTTTTCCTATAAATCTTTAAATATTTTCACAAATGTTGCATTTGTTTCTGCCAATGTTGCAGTTTATATTGTTGTCATTATACATTATCTTGCTCCAATAGGTTTTTTAGTGCACATAAAGACTCTTCTGATTTCCCCTTTACATACTAAATATTCATCAGATTGTTAATAGTTTTATAATTTACATCATAAACCGTAAATGTAAGAAAATGATCACGGAGGTCACAGGGGGAAATTGTGCTGAACAACTGGTTCTGCAGTTATGCCATGTCTGACCAGTTTTATTAACCTTGGTACTTCAGATGCACCCCTATTGGAGCTAAACAGACTTTGGAACAAGTCAAGAAGTACAAAAATATACATCAAAGCGGTCAGTGGCAAGGCTTTGTTACTTCACACTGTGTCTGTTGTGTGGATGAAATCAAGACAATTTATTTGATACTGTTTCCAGCCCACCGGTTGACAAATATAGCACATACCCATCCAATGAAAACCTGCACCTTTTCAGATGTCATCAGGGACATGAAAAGGACTCCATCTATTCTTAAAACCTCTTTCTTTCCTTAGCACGATTTGTGCTCCAGTGTCAGCAGGACATTGTTGATTCAGGAGGTGGCACTTTTATACTTTCTGACCTCTTATCCAGAACATAACCTGTTCCAGAGCAGGTTAGCTGTCAGTGCAAGACACTAGGATGATTTACCCTGGTAAGAGATGAAACAGCATCATAGGATGGAAAGCCAAGGGTTAAACCTTTACCTGGATGAGACAAAATCCAGCTTCGTAGTAGAGGCCTCTGATGGGTGATGTCAGAGGGCTAGCTAGAAATATGGATGAGCTCAAAGTGTCAACAAGGTCTCTATAAGAATACAAGGAATGCATTAGACGTGGCCGCATGACCACATCCTGGACTCTAATGTGTCTTTACGCTGCTGTAGGACTTTACAAGCAGACTGCAAGAACAAAGTCAGCAGAAAGCTCAAGAGGAGATAGAATTTCAATGCATTTTAACCACTACTGGTGTCACCCTGGAAATGTAACTTTAAAGGAGAAGATCTGCACAAAAGACATTAAACTGTTTGCCACGGGTTTTTATTCCATATTATTTACCCAGAGTTTACCTGTGTTATCTTTTATATCTTACCTGACAGCTTGTGCCTTCAACATCTCCCTTTGTGCAACATAACCAACAACTTTTCAGCTGCTCCCCCACAGTAAGTAAGATGTGGGACTTATTTTATGCAAATGTGAAAGATGCATACAGCTCCTCTGCCCTGCCTCCTTTCGGAATATGAGACCATAATCTGGTTCTTCTCACCTCCACCTTCAATCCAATCATTCAGCAGCAACCAGTCATCACAGGTAAGCACTAGCTACTGCACGCTGCCACTAATGTTTAAATCTTGCCGCAGTGATTTTCTGACCATTTGAGGGAGCAACCATTATTCCTCAGACTTCTCAGCTATGAAATGCATGTGTGTTTTCTGCCTGAGAAGCCAAATTTTAAAAAAAAAAAACTAATAATAAAATATCTTCAGAAACCATATTTGACCCATCAAATGTGGTCATTCGGTCTAAACATTGAAGTAGGTCTACCAGAAATACTTTCTGTACCAACTGTTGTTATGTTAACACATTGAACTGCTCGTGAGAAATAGAAATTCATCATCAGTATTATGAAGATTATTATAGCTGCTGCACATAATGCCTGTGTAGGTGGATACAATGTAATAAAAACAAAATTACAAATGTGCATAAATTTGTTTCATAACTTTGTAATGTCAGTGTTGTGGAGGGAGATGTTTATCATGACATGTTTTCAACAAAAGAACACACATTGTGCTTGTGTTTGTGTGTGACTTAGTGTCAACACTGCATCAACAGCTAACCAGCGCTATGACTGAAGCCTCTGCAGGCAAAGCAAAACTGGTTTATTGGATATCATATTTTGTACACAAAGGCATTTCAATGTACTTTACATAATTTATTCATATTTATATACTGTACTCTGCATATCGACTCAATGTAGTTCAGTTCATTTGTTGAATAAACTTCAAAAACATAATGGAAATCATTTCCACACAGTTACTTTTTCCCCAACATTAAGCAGTTTTGTTGTTTCAGTCCGGTGTTCTCTGTTGAGGTTAAGCTAATTTATTTAGTTAATTTACCTTAATGTTTTTTTTAGTTAACACATTTTAATTTTGTCTATTTATCTTTACATCAGTTTTATTTCCACAAATACATTAAGGTTAATCTCACTAATATTTGTAAGAGTAAATAAACTAAAGACAACCATACAAACTACACACATTAAAATAACTGCATCATTATAATAAATAAGTTGTATAAACACAAACAAATTTGCTTAACCCAAACCAGGGGTGCTTGGTTTTAACTATTAAAATGCTTAATGTTGAAAATAAATACATTATATATGTTGATATGACTTCCATGATTTTTCAAGTTCATTTAACAAACCTAATGTCGGATGCCAAATAGATGACTAAAAGCAAAGTTTGGCAACGTTTCAACCAAAATCTCTTCATGCAAAAATTAATTCAGGCCAACATGTTGCAGTTGTTATTGCCATTGGCTTAGTCGGGCGATATTGTGCCTCATTTCTATTCAGAACCATCCGTCCATCCATCCACCCATCCATTTTCTGTTGCTTATCTGGGGCCAGGTCACGGGGGCAGCTGTTAAGGGACATCCCACCAGCTCACATCCCTCCTGAACACTGGCAGCCCTGCAGAGATCCCTCAGCGACGCTGTGGCCAAAGTGTAAAGGAGAAGGAAAAAATCACAATAGTCAGTGGAAAAAAAAACAGAAACTGAAACATATATTAATTATTAAATATTAAACATTCCTAAATGGTAATTTAGTGCAATAAGACATTGATTTTGATGTTGACATACACATGTTGTGTCTTTCTTCTAGAAGGTTATCTAATAAAATGTTTTTTATTCTGCACCTGTTCTCAGGTCCAGGATGCGTTCAGTTCTAGTGTTAAGTGGACCCTTCATGCTGAAATTCAGCATACTCTTGTTACGTTTCAAGGGTTACTCATGAAGTGGGTTATTTCAAGAGTAACCCACTTCTTTAATTAATTGGAAATAATTAGAACAGTTTTCATGAAGCTCCAAATATGTAACATGCATAATGTCCCTACACATGATGTCATTTCTGGATCAGTACTGCAGCTTGGTTTTCACAGCCTGTATGCAACATGTCTCTGGGGATTATGCCTTTCACTGATGTTGCATTGGGTGTACGATTCTGAGGCCTAAAGTCATGTCCAAATTATAGTCATTGATATTCAAATCAAATTAAACAAAAATAGATTATTCTATTTTAAGAGTGCAGTGATGCAAGGGCTGGAAATATTCCACTGCTAATTCATTAAAGGCAGAAAATAAAGAAGTTAGGTCTTTTTTATGTCTTTCTTTAGAAATGCTCATATAGAAATAAAACCTTTTTTTTAAACTTACAACAGATCACAACTTTTCACATGACTAATCTTCAGTTCTGGTAGCGTAAGAAACTGTAGCAAGTTTGTATGATAGACGTCTAAGTTTCAGATTCTTGTGTCCAAATGCAGGCATGCCAAGCTGGAATGTGTGGCACATTTAAGTACATGACACATCTGAGCCAATTTGGCTTTTTACATAATAATGATCAAAGATTAAGGTGTGAAAAAATAGTTTAATTACTGACTTTGTTTGTAAAATAAAAGAAATTATAAGAACAACACAATCATGTATGTTGTAGGTTTCCTATTTCAATCTTAAATAGCATTTTAGAGCTGCACAGTTTCATTTGAAGCGCTTGAACTAAATCCCTTTCTCTAGTGACGTGTTTAAACAGCAGTGGGTGAATTTCAATCGAGGACAGAGAGGAGAATCAATCCAGCACAGACGAGTTGTTCTTTTTCTTTCTTTCTCCTCATTTTGCCGTGAGAACCTTCTGCACATTCCCTGTGGGCCATGCCTGTCTAAATGTAGACCCTCTCACTTGATTAAATGTGTCGGGAGCAGTTGGTCTTCACATCAGCGCAGTGTTGCCAGCTGCCTTGGGCCTTCCAGTGGGTGTAGTTTCCTGACAGCTTCTGGATTTGATCTCTGATCTAAGTTTTCTTTTTTACAGACACGAGCTCAAAATTACCAGTTATACCTTATGATTATACCTACACATCCATCTATTTTGGATTATTGCCAGAATCTTTTTGATTACATTGCAGGGAAGTCCCTAGGATTTAAAGATGGGGGGCCTTCGCCCTCAGCTTGTGCCGTAAAAATTGACAAAATATGATGATGATGAGTTAAAAGTAAAGTTGAAGAGCAGCTTTCGTAATGATCTTAGTTACTGTGATGTAATTTTAGACATGCGGCATGTAGAGAGTTACAATTCCCAACAGCACTCTTGCAAAGTTCTTCTTGATACAATGACATGCATGCTAATAGTTTGAATAGAGCAGTGACAAACCATGGCCAATTCCACTTTCTGTTAGTTAACCTGCATATCCAAGCTTCCCATTTTCCAGACCTGCTATATTATATTTTGGTTCACTCATATGCACCCAAGGTTAGTAAAGAATCACCAATTAGTATGCGTTTTTGGGAGGACTGGTAGAAGAAGTCATGCATCCACAGGGAGAACACAAAGTCTCCATATAAAGGCCCCAGTCAGGATTCAACCAGAACCTTCATGCTTTGCTGCAACTAATCACTGAGCAACCTGTCACAAATCTAAAGAAATTTAATCACACCAATTTCAGCTCAGTAAATTAATTTAATCTAGACTTTTCATGTAGAATACAGTAGAACAATCAAAGGGACAATTTAAAAGTTATAGTGAAATCTGAGTAGATGGAAGTATAAATATAGACATATGTCTAACTATATGTTTACTCCTCATATACTCAAAACTTACCCTGATATCTTCACCTTAATTTTTGCCATGAAATGGATGAAGTGCTTTGTTTTGTGCACCAAAACTGGCTGTTCAGCTGTTGGGCAGCTGTTCAGTGTCATCTGTGTGGACTCTGTGGCTTTGTGACCTAAATCACTAGCAGAAGGCGATGTGTGTTTTTTTTTTTTAAATCTCTGGATCTCTGAAGTCTTGTTCTTAATACATTTTCTTCATCTTCTCTGTCTGTGGATCCCCATGCCCTTTCTAATGGGCAGGCTAATGGCATTAGAGCTCTTTACATTGTCTGAATATAGAAACAGAGCCCTACATTTTTGAGGGTCAGACTACCTGTGAAATTCTTCACCCTCACCTCCATAGCAGATGTTTCTATCCTCCATGTCCCCGTCCTGTCTCAGGTTATATAGAGACAGACAGAGGTAGTGAATGATCACATTTTTACATTGGTGATAACAGCTAAAGAGAAATATTAGCTCCCTGTTTTCAGGTCAAACTAACAACAATAGACCACCATGCTAATATCTTAACCTTATAAGGCTAGGAAGTCTTTCATTTATAAAACACAGAGCACATTGTCAATAATACACAAGTTAATCACTTAATTAATTAGCTGAAGTTTGTGACTCATAGTTATCTTCTTCTTAAAAAAAATACTCCAGATATATCTATTTGGATCACAGACTCACCGCGTTGAATGCAGGGGCAGCTGCTGTTCCAGTGAAAAGCAGCAATGTAGTTGTGATTAGGTGGTAAATGGAACTAATTTAGCAGCCAGAACTTAAAATGGGAAACTTGAAACTGAAACGGTCACTAACAGCAAAATGAAATCAAATTTGTGTTGCTTTAGAGATGGTTTCGAACATTTTAATGATTTCTCTAGACTCCCTAAAACAGGCCTTGCACTGATTATATCGTGTGATGTGTATGATGGAACCTGATGAACAAAGAATAATTACTTTTCAGTTTTTCATATATATATTTTCAATGGATATTGCTTAACATCTGCCTCTCTTTGCATCTAAGAAACTTCAAGGTGCAATTTTATATTTCATATATATATATATATATGAATTCTCCATAATTAGGAGTGTGGCATCATTATCAGGCACCGATATCTGGTGGTAATAAGGCAGAGGGTACGACACATGTGGTTTTTAGCTGGCAAACAACGTGCCTTGTGATAATAAAGTGATAACTTTTTTCTTGTTATCGAGGCCCGAGAAGAAAATGACGTCATTTTGTTCTCACAGACACATTTGAAGACACTTCTCAACACAATCGGGCTGGCAGAACTTTTTCTTGCGGGGCTCCCAGAAGTATCTTGTGATTGGTCGGACATTTGAGGTGAGCGTCGTTAACATGGTAAAATCATGTAGCGGAGTTGCCGCTTCCGCATTTTTGCTGTTGCAGGTAAAACTGACTGTTTTGATAAAACAGCTGAATATTTCAACAAATATTTTTACATGTGGCATTGAAACACTCGGACCCAGCCGCGTGCACAACCCGTCCTGCCGCGGACGAAGTTGCTCTTTAAATATGAAACTAGAAAAGCACTTTTCGGAGCTGAAACCTCCGCCAAGCACGATGTTAAAGAATCCTTTTTAAAACATTCCTGGATCCAAACAGTGATCCAGATCACCACCAAAATTTAATCAGTTCTTCATTTTCACATTTCCAACAACTCTTGAAATTTTTATAAAAATCTGTCCGTAACCTTTTGAGTTATCTTGATGCCGGGCAAAACATAACCTCCTTGGCGGAGGTAACAACCGGGTTTATTGCACATAAAAGCAAACATCGCCCCTCCCGCAGTGATCCCTTCCATGCTGCAGACATGCTTCTCTTAGAGTATGTATGGACCTAAAGAAAAAAAAATTTTCTTGCTCATTCAGCCTTGAGAGCAAGAACTCAGTTCTTGCTTTTCATGGAGTATGTAACAAGTTTAACTTTTGCCCATCTACATCTGTTAGCTGGTTATCATATTATCTCTGAGTTAGCTCAATTAGCTTTTAGCTACAGGCAGCTTGGAGTGCGATGGGCGCCAATCATCCACCCCAATACTCACAGTCCAGGTCTACCTTTGCCTGTTTTTGTATTTGCCAAAGTGATAGGATGCAAGACGCTGCTAAGATGGCGACAGTAGGAATCGCCCACTAACTTCAGTTAAGCGCTTCAGAAACCTACAGCTGGCATTACTGTGGCTCAGTCCAGCTTTTCAAATACAGTCTATGGTTCCGACTTAGCCGTTCAGGGTTATAAATGCTAAATGATATACATGCTACAGATGACTTTGAGTAGAAATGAGTAGATTACTTCCATGTGTTGGAGCCATGAATATAAAATTCTTTTTAGGCATGATTCTCTCATTATGGCAAATTAACAAATACATTTATCCAAAATTTGCTTTCAACAACAAATTTAGTCTTTGTGAACATCCTGCCATGTTTAGTTTTTTTAAAAAAATATTTAATAATGCTCCAAGATGGCCAGCAAGATTAACTTGGTGAATACAATGTCACCACCGTCAGACAAAGTCACAGAATAAATCACAACCAAACCTTCTCTGTCGCCTTAACTTTTGAATAAATAGATGCATGTCACGGTTCTCATCACAGCCAGCGAAGATGTTGACGGCACTGTTCAATTTCTTGATTGTCCCAGTGGTAAATCTCCCACGGACTGGTTTCCTTTTTATTGTACCACACGAGTATTGCCTTTGATCATTAAATGCATTCATTTCTCCAGATAAAACAAAGGCTGATTAGTGTATATTCATATCTGTGGTCACCGTCCCCAGGTGGACTCAGTCAATGAGAACTGTCACGGGCTGATTTAATTTCCATAGGCTCGTTCACAGCAAGTCTGGGAAAAGCCTTCACCCAGCTCTCTTCATTACACTCCCAATGCACATTCACTTCATTTCTACAGACAATCCATCTGCTGTTCTAAACCCTGTTTTGTCAAGAGTTGTTAGCTGCTTGGCCCCAGGGATGAACACCACGGGCTATTATTAATCTTGTTTGTTTCGTGTTTCTCTGTCTCTGTGCAATAGCAGGATTGAATGCCCAGTGGACTTTCTCTTCTACAGACATAATCAATGATGTAAGTAAGTGCAGATTATCATTGAGACTTGTGAAGGAGGGCCGCCTCTGGGGTCTACAAGTGTCACCTTGTGAATGATTAGATATTTGTACAGAAGCGGTTTCGCTCTTGTACCTTGAAATTTCCAGCAAAATTAACTAAGAACACACGCACAGAGTAAAGGAGGACCATTCAAAGATACATCCTGGCAATTGTGTGACTTCTATGTTGTATGTCATTGTTGTCTATGTTGATGTCATTGTTTGGTGTTTTGTAAATGACAAAAGAATTAAGCTACATTGTTTTATATGTTCTGCCTTTTGGATGTCGTACTGTGGGAATACTCCTGCAAATGGAATTTGTAGCTATTAATTAAACACCTTCAGCAAGTGTGATTTCCAGCAAAGTAATGCTGACCGGTGGTTAATACCATGAAGCCAACAGTGGGAAGAGTTGTCAGGATCAGATCCCCGATAATCATGACCTTGTCAGAGAAGGACGAGGCCAGAGGAGAAGGACTCTGCTGATTCTGACTTCGGCAGCTTTAATCTAGCCAGCGGCACTGAAGATTTCTGAGCACTCGCAATCGATACGTTTACACCCATGTTTCTCATGTAAGTGAGATCTGATCTGGAATCAATCCCACTTTGGTGACTCCAATGCCTTGCTGACCTCATCTTTTTTCCATCACATTAGCATCGAACAAATGAGCAGTATCCCCACCTCTGCTGCCTCACAGTGCCACAGACACCTCCGCAATCGAACAGCGAAGAAAAATGATAAAATTGCACCGTGCATCTGTTTTCTTTCCTTCAATTTCTCCTTCAGTCCTCTCAGTCCTGAACTCATAAATCTGTTTTCGCTGGACTATTGAGTTACCGCAAAACAATGCATTGAGTAATAACAGTCATATTAATAATCTAGTTTAAAGGTTGAGTTTAAATGCATATAAATCACAGCACTTTCTACAAAAGTCTTAGATAAACAAGAAACTGCACTTTTAAAGTTACACCAAATGCAAAGACCTTCCAGACTGAGATTTTACATCTAAATGTTTAATTTATCTACATTTAATTTTCCTTTAACAACAGACGTAACACACACCTCCATTTAAAGCAACGCTATCCAGTACCTTATAGTTTAGTCTGCAAAAGCACCATAATATTTAATTAACACCTTGCCTCTCAGTGAAAATTGAACATTATAACCTTCATAAAAGTTGGATTTATTGCAAGCCTTACATTACATTAGTTTCAGCTGGGTGTACCCTGTATACTGGAGATGGAGTCTAACTACCACAGAAAGAAACTGGCTGATTATGATCCCAGCGAAGACAACTGAAAAGCATTAAATGCTTATGTGAACATGTGTATGAGGGTGTCTTGACTCTGCTATGCTGCTGCTATGGCTGATGGTCTTTTGATGAAACATTTTGCACAGACTTTCATGATCCCTACACAGTGGATCCTGTGACTTTGATCCCTCCTCTCTTCTCTCACCCCAACCGGTTGAAGCAGATGGCCGCCCAGTGCCCACCCCGAGTCTGGTCCTTTCTGATGTTTCTTTCTATTAAAGGGGAGTTTTTGCTCCTCCCTGCTGCTTTTGCTCAAAGGAATATTGTTGGCTTTCTCTCTGTACTGTTGCAGTACTTTAACCTTACTGTGCGAAGTGTCCTAAGATGACTTACTGTATGCTATGATTTGTTGCTGTACAACTTGTATGAAATCGGACCAAAATTGGACAGAAATCCTGTTTTTTTTTTCTTTTTATCTTCAGTGAAAGCATCATTTGCTTTATCACCACATAACCTGGAAAGCTAACGGCATTTGCTTTGTCTTTGTGCTCAGGCGAGAATGCGAACTTGCCACATAGCTTGGAAGTCAGAGCAAAACATCTGTTGTAGCGTCATCAGGGGAGCATTTTAAGATAAAAACATAAAAACATCTGCGTGTGACGTTACCAAAAGCAGTGTTGGGGAGGGGGTCGGGGGCTTGCAGCTAAATTCTGTTAGCTCACAAATAAGCTGACATTTGCAGTTGTTATTCCCAAAGCTGATTTTCTGAAAACAGAATAATCCTTCTTTCAGTTGATTGTGACAATGAATGCAATTCATAACCTTGGTCACTCGAAGGACAAATTCATCCACAACTGCGGAGAGGCTACTGCGTTATTACGCATTGTTCGCTTTGTTCCTAAGAAAACGTTAAGGCAGCTGTGTACAAAACACTCCACGTCCAACTCACTGAACAGTTGCTTTTCTAATTTTTCTTTTCAATATCAAAATTACAGAAATGTCGTGAAACGTCCCTGACAACATTTAAAAACTCGTCATTTATTCATGTGAGTTATAATAAATTCATTTTTAGTTTTAACTGTAACCAGTTTTATGCAAATATTTTTACTTGTACATAAATAGATTTCACCAAAATCACTTTTACTGCAGTGAACTAATATATTGCTACTTTTTTTTTTTTTTTGCATGCTGCTACATATCAGATGATTAGTTGGGGGAGGGCCTCCCAGCAGCTGGTGTACAGTCAGCACATAAAGAGTGCTCATTAGATTGTCTATAACCTATGTGGTCTGAGGTGTTCTGCCGGGGTCAGCTGTTGGCCAGCACTGCTCATTTGCTTATTTGGAAACTCTGCTATGACACTGCTGTAAAAAAATTTGCTGCTCCAGGAAAATAAACTCTCTCCTAAATAGTATCTGATTCCAGTTAGAAATAATATAAATTCATGGTTGAGTTTTATTTATTCTCAATGAATGTGTTGAGTAATTGTAAATTAACTTGTTTTTTTTTAAGCCAAAATATCCAATATTCTGGGTAAACCTCCACTCATACAAATCATTTTACATCTTTTTGGCTGTGTTTGCTCTCTTCCCGGTTTGAAAATATTGTGTTCAGCTTTGATACCGAAAGAGTCCGCCTTGACTTCAGACATATGTTTATTCCCTTTCATTCAAAACAACAACCTTTTATTAACCTCAACCAGTGTGCTTTTATCAACTGGATATAATCACAGATGGGAATTCGGATGAAAGTCTCAGTCTCCGCTGTGAGAGCGGAACAAACACAATCTCAGCCACGGCTGCACTGACTCCAGTGGAAGGTCATAAATGTGGCGCTTCGTTCACTCAGAAGAAATGTTTTCTTCTGAACACAATCCAGCCAGAGATTACATTGCAGTACGTTTTAATTAGGAAAACAATTCATTTGTAATTTCTGTGAAGCCTGCTTGCGGTACGTGTTCAATGTATGTTTCAGTGTGGATCTATTGTAACCATCCAGACTCTGTTAGGCTCAGTAATGGTGTGTCCTTGAAATCGGATAAACCAGTAACGTCTAGTTTAGAGCCTCATCTTATATCAGATGCATTTTCATCCCTCTGTCTTTGACTTGTTTCAGTTTGAATGCAATTCTTTGACTATAAATCTATTTGGCAATTTAATTTACTTGCACAAACTCCTGCGAACTCTAGTGGGATTTAAAGGAGAATGCCTCATTAAAACAGGTTTGCACATGACCCTCATTGTTAACAAAACGTTTTCTGGTTAAACGCAACGAGAGTGATTAAAACTGGGATTTGAACAAAAGACTGCGATCTCTCGAAGCATTGAGTTATAATTGTGTCCTTCAGTTGAGGAAAGCAGAAATGACTGAAATTTTGAATATGATTTGATTTCTTTGTTGTCTGCTGTGCTGTATCCTGCGAGTAGCAAAGCAGCTTGATGATAGAAAATATCACCGCTTTGGGTATTGGTGTCTGCTATGAAGCTACGTTTTCGCTCCGTGTTTGTGACTATATTCTTGTCACATTATCAGCCTCAGAGGCATATCTGCACCGACTATACACACAGTCTTCTCCGGATTGTTCTGTCCACCACCGTGCTGGCTATGTGTTCTTCTTTACCAGCTTCGTACCTCATGCATTACTTTATGACTGTATCCCCTGTGCCTCAGACTCACCCACATATGCTTACCCTGTATACTCAAAGACCCCAGCCTGCCTGCTCACTCTCATTAGCAGCCTCACTCTTTTCAGCCAGCACAATCTCCCTTTTGTCCACTCAGTCAGCCAGCAGTTTACTCACACGGTCCCCAGTCTCCATGACGCCTCAGCCATCCTCCCATCATTCATCTTTGACTTAAGTTCCAACAAATCTTGCAAACTATTTTCCTTCAAGTTTGTGTGCTGCATTTTGCATCTACTTACAATGAGCACTTAACATTTTTAATCGTATGCAAGCACCCCGCACATTTCTCTTGCTGTTTCAGAGTGAAAATTAAAAATGGTGATTGAGCTCTTCTTTATTTATTTATTTATTTATTTATTTATTTATTTATTCCACACCTGAGGAGAATTTGGAAATGACTTGCACACACGCATAAAGAGAATCACAGCTCTATTACTTATATTACTTTAGCGATACAAAATTATTTCCCTTACTCGTCGTCGTTTAACCATTTCTGTGGTTTAATGTTTCTGTTTTATACATTTCACTGGACCTCACTTAGCACATCGACTTTATGCTCCCCGAGCTGTAGATTCTTGCATCAAAAAGCTTGCTTGGGTGTTCAGCATTTTTCTCAAGCAGAGTTTCAGCTCTGAGCTGTGAAGTGGATGCACACAGCAGGTGATGAGCCACAACTGTAGACCATGTACCTGTGCGCATCACCTGAGGCAAGGTTTTAATGAGCATTTACAAAACAAAGAGAGCATTGCATAACAAATGAGTAGATAATGAAATCAATTAAATGTTTAAAAGTGTTTGACAGTTAAAGATCAAAACCAGCAGTAAGGAAAAACACACTCAAATGAATATTCATATAGTAATCAGTATTCTGCGAAGCGTGGAAATTAATCATAGGCGTTTTATTTCATATAGAAATCTCATGGCCGTAGGCCGTCCTCCTATGAGATATTTCCCATTTCTGCACACGTAAAGACAAAAATAAACACCCTGAAGAATCTGTTCCCCAGTACAAAGATTTAATAATGAGCCGAGTGGTGAGGAATGAGAATATATTCAGAGATGTAAGAAAAAAAAGAAGGGGAAAAAAAAGTATTTGATCTGTTAGGGGACGGAGAAAACCAGTTTGAAATACTAGCTTAGTGAAGGTTAAAAAATCTGTCACTCAACTTTTGGCTTAAAGTTCCGCTCGGTGTGTGTGTGATTTTTTTTTATTTTTTATTTTTGTACTTTAAAGTCCCAAAACAAAAGTAATTATAGGAAATAAAAAAGAAAAACACATACTCAGTTAACTCATCTGTCTCAGTGGTGACCAGTAAACTGTGTCATCTTGCACTAAGTAAAGCCAACGACTGTCAACATATCATCAAGTCACTTACTAAGGTTGTCCCAGAGAAATGGAGTACATTCATTCATTCATTTGTTATCCTAACTGCTTATTTAGTCCGATGAAGGGGAAGCTGGAGCCTATCCCAGCAGGCGAAAGGCAGGTACATCCTACAACGTCTGCACCAAGATGTTGCACATCTTCTATAAGTCTGTTGTGAAGAGTGCAATCAGCTTTGCAGCCATCTGCTGGAGTAGTAGCATCAGAACCAGAGACTTGAAGAGACTCAACAAACTGATCAAGAAAGGTGGTTCTGTGCTTGGAGTAACTCTGGAGCCGCTGGAGCTGAATGTCCAAAGCAGAATGCTGCACAAGCTGATGAAGATGATGGAGGATTCTTCACACCCTCTCTACAACACAGTGATGAAACAACAAAGTGTGTTCAGTGAGAGGCTTCTTCAGGTCCGATGTTTGACTGAAAGATACAGAAGATCATTCCTGCCAGCAGCCATCAGCCTCCGGAACAAGACCTCCTCAAATCAATTATTATTATATTCTACAATACTGAATTTCCCTTTGGGGATTAATAAAGTATTTTTCATTTAATTTTTATTTCATCCTAGACAGCTCGTCAGTCCATCGTAGGGCCACACAAAAAGAAACAACCACTCATGCACACTCACTCCAATGGAAAATTTAGAGTAACCAACCTAACATTAACCTAACATGTATGCCTTTAGACAATGGGAGGAAGCTGGAGTACCTGGAGAGAACCCATGCAAACACGGAGAGAGCATGCAAACTCCACACAGAAAGACCACTGTCCAAGCCTCCCCCCAGCCAAGGGTCGAACCAGCAACCTTCTTGCTGTGAGGCCACAGTGCTAACCACTAAAGTCTAAACTTGTAAACCCTTGTACGTCAAACAGATTCATAGCATTCAGAAGCATTCAACAATTTGCATGCTTCTGAATGCTGTTAATCACAGAGATAGCATCCATCTGTGCCAAGAAATATTACTTCAATTTAAAGCAATCTTTTGCAGTTGTGATGCAATAAAATTCTGTGTCTGTTTTTATATAATATTTGATTTTCAGCTCTTTTTTGTATTGTTTTATTGAACTTTGTCAGAGAGAGAATCGTCCTGTTCAGGCTTTGTGTTGCTTAAGTTCTTGTGGAGAAAGACAACACCACCGAGGGGCCATCAGGGCATGCAGTAGCCAATTATCCAGCACGCTGTCAAAGGAGCACGGTGCAGCAGGCCTTATCCAGTGTGGATAACCGTGGTAAGTTATTCCCTCTGTGCAAACTGTTTACGGTGGAGTTGTGCCAGTTGTACTGCCAGTGGGTCAGTGGGTCAGCCTGTCCATCCTCAATCAAAATCTTGCAGCAGATTAAGCCGATATTACACATAAGTTTGTCTGGCAGCTATACTTGCACCCTGGTGGTGCATAATGTTGGTTCAAGGTTCATAAATATACTGACAACCAATATTGCTACCAGCTGCTATTTTGATCACAGAGGAAAATAGAAGAAGAAGCTGATTTGGGGAGAAATATATTTGCTTTCTTTTCATATTTGAATGAAAAGATTCTTGCTGCTCTTTGCATGCCAAAAATAAAATTAACTGATCAATGCATGGAGACAGGAAACAAAAGGAAATAGTTCAACTCATAGTTTGCTACTAAACCAAAGCTCACTAATTATCACTTTGCATGTACTTTGGCTAATTAATACAAAAGCCAGAGAACAAGGTTACAGTGGTGGCTGGCAGGTTTCTAAATTTGGACAGGGCCACACTCGCTGTTTCCCCATGTTTCTAGAGTTTGTGTTAATGAGAAGAGTGCCAATCTTCTCAGCTCTCTCTCCGCAAGAAAACATGAAGTCATGTATTTCCTTTGCAGATGGGACCTTAATACATTATCACCTTCATAAAACTCGATAAGTCTTTTAACTATCAAGCATTTTGACCTTTGTGTGTTGTTCACAGAGTGTGTACATGCACAGTGGCACCAATCTGAGCTCATACATTTTTCAGACAACTTCTAGGCATTGCAATTTTGAAATGCTATTGTGCAACTGCCTTCTGATTTCTGGGGGAAAAAAGCAAAGTATTCACAAACCAGAGTGTTCTGTTGGCTCAGACTTTTTCCCAGTTGTTTTCTTGTCTTTTTGCTGAAAGAATTAGCATCTTTTTGCTGACTGAAAATTTGTTAAAGTTTATCTTTATTTAAAAAAAAAAAAAAAACTTCTGCTCTTCAGGCTTCAAACAGTGCAGAGGTTATTGATAGTATTTGATGCTGCTTCAGGTGGGTATTGTATAAGTTTACAAGACAAAAAGTAAGAAAAAAAATGTTAAATGATCAATAACTGTATCTGGATAAAGTTTAACAGTAAACAACATGCATTGGTTTTGCTATGGTGATTCCTTCTGCACTAACCAGCTAGCCTCAAAGTGTGCCTTTCTGTTTAATCATGAAGGCTAAGTTGCTGAGCATATTCACATGGTCGTAAAATCCGATAACTGGGCGTGACCAAATAATTCCAGTAATCGGATCTGATGCATTTATGTGCACTTCTAAAAAAAAACTTTAATTTTTCTCATGTTATAACATTATAGTTTATGTTAGAAATGTAATGTTTTGTGGTGAAAACGTGGGATATAAACTGTATTTGTCATTAAAAGAAGAAACTGTACATGCCGTAGATCAGAGAAATGTCTAATTTACAAAACCAGATTAAGTTGTTGTTCATACTGGGCTGAGACAAAGAGAAACTGGAGAATGGCGAAGCTTGGAGGACATAGTGGTACCTTTCACTTGCCATAGACGTTTCACCCTTAAGCCAAACAGGAATATGTCTTCATGTTGGCAACTTAATTCTCCCAGTCCCCACCAGTGTATCTAGCCAAAGTAAATTACATTTTAGCCTTCAGAAGATAGCTAGATCTTATTAGTAACCACTAGTACAAGTTAACCATAAGCTGCACACACACCCAGATGCATGTATGCACCATCTCACTGCACACATGCAAGTGAGAATAATTTCCATAAAATGTAATTTGCTTCAAAATGACCAGGTCCTATAGCACATTGTGTTTAACATTTTAAAATGAAAGTTATTGTGTGATAACTTGATAAATATAATGTTTTTATAACAAACTATCACTAAACGTGATAAGGTCCCAATTTTTTTTCCAACTTGACTTACAGGTTTGAGCTTCTGCAACGTCAACATTTGGACTTTGTTGAGTAAAGACGCTGAGTAAAACATATCTGTTGTTCATCTGAAGCTGCATTTATTCGATTTGAAGCCATTTAGGGGCCAAATGATTTTCTTTGCTCTAAAACAATAAAATCCATAAAACTAAAATAAAATAATAATACTGATATAATTAAAAGAAGGACTCACTTTCTCTTTCAAATCAAAGTATGTAGACATCTTCACAAGAGCTGCTTTTCCATAGCAGGGATACTTAGCAGGAGCAGCAGCAACCCCCCACAATCTACTAAAGTAATTACAAAGTACACCTTTAATGAGTGTCAAAGTCATTAGGAATTGGTAGTGCTGTGCAACGCTGTTGTTTTAACTCTTTCGTCGTCGCTGACTGATTGGGTTTAGTGCAAAAGCTAATTGGTAAGGGTTGGAAAAAAGCTGGTAGTTTGGCTTTGAACATGTTCTTCCCCTTTTTCTGCATATTGTCAAGACACTAAAGAGAAACCAGGGTGTTACAGCGAGCTGATGGGTTGGAAATGAGACCAGGGTTGAACAGACGGTGGGTGACATGTCACAGGTTGTGTAGCACAGAAACAGGTTTGCATTACACACGTCAATGCATTTATCCTTGTAATGGTTTTAAAATTACTTTTTAGTTTTAGTTTCTTTTTCAGTCACATATCAATACGTCGGATTCGACACGATTTTAGATGGGTTTTTTGTGTTATGTTTAGACTTGGCTTTGTTGTAAGATGCTGTTTACCTTTGTTTTCAGTCAGTGTTTGGTTGGATTTACAAAAGGATCTTGGTTTGGGTTCAAATAACCCCCTTCAACACATTCATCACATTTTACAATGCTCCATTTTCCATTCTCCAACGTTGCCACGGTGATGAGAGCGACGAGGCCCATTTGCTTCACAGAGGAGAGGTTTGTGAGGATTTCTTTGTGATATATGATAGTAAGCTTAATATCTTTGGGGTTTAGAGTGTTTGATAAGAAAAAAATATATATGTGAGGTGAAGCTTTGATGCATGATACTGTAGATATTTCATTTCATGTTCAGTTTGACTCTACATTGTTTTACATGAACAAAAAAGGCATAGATAGTAATATAATAATAATAATAATAAGTTAAGTTGACTTCTATAAATTAACCCCACCCTTATCAGGTCACCATTATTATTGACCAGACAATAATGCTGAAAATAATCAACATACATAACAAAAACACTTATTTCACTTCAGTATTTTGCTCTTTTGTCTCAGTTTTGATCTGCAGAGCGCTCAACATTGATCCGATCAACAGCACAACACAGCCTGTTTCTTCTTTCAAGGTTTTTAAATTGATAATAGTTGATTTTATTTCGTCTACAGTCCCTTTAATGAAAAAGTCTAAGCTTAATCCCAACATCTACAAATGTAAACAATCAGTTTTATCCACACAGGCTGTAAAAATGTGCCCGCTGTTTAGATTGCCCATTTCACTCTCAGTGATTCATTATACATGCAATGAGATATGTGATTACCATTTTGAGTATCAGCCCCCCCACCCTTTAACCATCCACCCACTAGTCCACCCCCGCACACACATACACATACATACTGAAGGTCAGTTTTAAAGGACAGGTTTGCTGTTTTCATTTTTAAAGTCTTGCAGTGTCTCTGTGGCTGAACATCAGAAGCAGCATCTCGTGCACCTGTTTGGAGCTAAATGCCACTCTGATGGGCATGTTGCCAGCACAAATTTTCATCTTAGTGGAGAAAATAAATGCTAATGGTTCTGCTTACTATGACGGTGCTGCAAACAGCAGCCCCTAATCTCTGACATGATACAGTATTATTTATTTATCTATTCTACTGAGCTCAGTGGACTTTAAAAAGCCATCTGTCGACTTACCTGTCAGCATCTGTTACTGTGACTGTCTAGCAATTATTATTGTGGCATTGTGTCCAGAAAACTTAAGAGAAATACAATATTCTAAAGGAAACTTTGTGACGCGATATGACAGCGAGATTAAGAGAAACAGGCTGATGAGCTTTCTTTAAATGTGTCACTTCTGGACTATTTTTCTGCCTTTACTCCAGACGTATTTTCACATCAAAGGAAATGTTCCATTTTTGTTTCTCGGAGAGTTGTTTGCAGCAGGCAAACGCGCTTTTAACAGATGCATCACACTGCTTCTCTCCAGCTGCCCACCCTCTCCACCGTATACACCTTCGCTTATATCTCTTCTTTGCTCCCATCACATATTCCGTTTCTGTATCTAAAGAGGAAATAACTCAGAAGGGAAGAAGGGACCTGCCATCTTACTACCCCATTCATCACAGTCTGTTTGTGGCTACTGTATGCAGTGAGTGAGTCAGCAGCAAAAGGGTAAGACTCAAATATGACTGAGAGGGGCATTTGTGGTCTTCAGAAAATGGACAGCTGTGCTGCTTTTGGCATTCTGTCAGACATTTTGCTCGCTTGCCTGTCTGCCTGCCACCTCTGACCCAGCCCAGTGTGGGTGGAATGTTAATGAAAGCTGTATTGAGTATTGCCATTAGAGTACAGGCTCTGAAATGTCATTAGCAATGAAGCCAGCCCATGCTAATCGCTAACATCTTGAAAAGGCTGCATCTGACATTGGTGCAGGGCCTGAATAAGCTGTGATAGCTGATGATTGTTATCTGCTCACAGTGTAGACACACTGTGTTCGTCACTGTGCTGCTGCACCTATGAATGCACCGTGACAGAAAGCTCAATCTCACACCCTGCTAAGAGGATTGATAATACAGCCAAGGGTAAGAGAAAAAAAAAAAAAAAAAAACATTGATGAGAAGTTGATATATTCTCACTGAATAGCCATGCAGAGTATTAGGCAAAAGCTGTTTGTGTGATGATTTGGTGAATAAGAGATTTATCATAGAAAATCCAGCTGATCCAGGTTGGCTTATTCACTAAGGGGTTATATAACCTCAATATAACCCCACTGCATCTTACATTGAATTATGTTTGCAAATAAGCATAACGCTTTCATTCGAACCAATCACCTTTTTCAACAAACCAAATAACTTCTTGATGCTGTGCACACCCTCTCTGTTTCTCTTTCACACAGACATGCACTTGCATATCGAGTAAATGTTTGCTAATTAGCATTTCAAAACAACAAATCATATAATAGATGCTTATCGTGTGTGTTTTCATAATGGATTGCCATTTGGCTGACATTGCCCAGCAAATATACTGTATGGCACACACAGTGGTGAGGAACTGTTTAATTTCAACACAGTGTATAGTCTTTGGATTAAACGCCCTGCTCAAGGACACAATGGCACAATGTTTCAGTGTCTGTTGTTACAAAGCAAAGGGGTCAATATCTAATCAGCAGTACAGCCAATGCAATCTTTGCCTTTAGATACACCCATTAGGTTACCTACTCTTTTTAACTTCACACCGCTGGGTGAGGAGTTATGGCTGAAGATCCTGTTGTAAATACTGATACGTAGTTATTTTTGAGACTTTCGTTCATTTAAATTTTAATATATTCCTCGGAAGAAAGAAAAGGAAAAAAGTCTATGAATACCAGTAAAGAATGAGAGCCAAGCTGGGTACATTTAAGCTTTATTGAAACTTTGATATTACTGTATATATTGTGGTTGGCTGTGCTGACAATGATCAATTTCACAGATTCTCTGGGAAAAGTGTCTTCCCACAGACTGCATAGAAAAGATGGATTGAGTCATAAGTGAAGCCAAATGTGGAAGTGCCTGACAGTTCAAAAACACTGATGTCCTCAGGGCCCTCACTCCAAAACATATCTGACTCCAATAAACTCCCATTCAAGTGTCAGAATCGCTCATGAAATATTAAATCAATACTTCTTTTCCCACAAGCATTTATGGTGCCATTCGCTAATTACGCTCTTTCTGATTAGTGTGCTGCTGTTGCCTTTGAAAAGAACCACACTGAACTGAATAATATTTCATTAAATCAAGGGGGAAATTAAATTACTGTTTTATTATATTATGTTTTTTGTTTTTTTGTTTTTGTTTATATATACAAAAAAAACAAAAGGATATAAGAAAAATACAGATTTTGTCACATTCACTCACTGCTTATTAATTAAGGACATGAAACGTATTTTATTTCCGTTTTTTTTATTATTTTAGCAAGTATCTGTAAAAGGTGCTATACAAATAAACCACATACTCACTGTTTCCTTCCATTATGTTCAGCAGCTTCTGCATCAATTTTCTGTTCACATTCAGTTCCAAAGCAGCGCTCAGCACGGCACCAGTGTTTTCACTCCTTTGCATCACTGGCTCTGATATTGCTTCCCATATAGAGGATTGTTCAACAATCTTTTCTACAGGCGCATATTTGATTTACAGCACACTGCTACAAGCATTTAAGCACCTTATCTCCCCCCAAAAGTAGTCTTGAGTGCCTGGGTTTTGCAGTTCCAGTCTAGTTGTCCAAGTGAGCACACAGGTATTGCAGTCCTCTCCCATCGTCATCTCTTTGCTCATGCTGGAAGCGTCTTTCTCCTATCCCTCCAGGACAATTTCCTTTACTTTATTCACATTGAAGATGAAGGGGCTGTTTCTACAACATCCCATAAAAACAGTCCACCAGTTCCATAATTAGCTTCCATAACTAATTAAAGACTAGCCCTCAATTTTCTGTGTTTGAGGGCATGACTTTCTTGATTGGCATTCCTAGGAGCCATGAGATTGATTTACAAGCCTGTTTGGAGAACAAGACAACCCACTCAAGAGTCATTTCCTGTATCTGTGTCACTCGCTGTTTGCCAGTGGCCCACCCCTTTAGGTGACTGGTGGCAGGTCCTGAGTCTATTAATTCCAATGAGAGAACATAGATTCTGACCGATTCTTTCGTCCAGTGGTCTCAAAAGGACTGTTTTACACAAGCTTCACTTCTCTGAACATTCTGACATTAAATTAGCATTTTTCATACAAGAAATCAGGAGAAAATTTGTTCAAGGCCTGCCTGTGTCTCAGCAGTACACTCTCAGGAGATCTGGCAACACAGATATGTCTCAGCAGAGACACATTTAAATATATGATGCAAATATAGCATGGATACATATATTTCAGTATTTACTCATTAGCCCATTTATCTCTGCTGAACTTACTTTTTCCAAATGCTTGATGGGTGAAAGTACGACACAGACACAGCTTGCAGTGCTTTGTGTTGTTTTGTTGGTATTTCTTGTCAAGAAATCAAATACTCATCTACAAACCAATGGGTAGCAGCACTACAGCTACACCCAATTACGCATTCATTTTAGAAAATATGTTTTTTTTAGCAATATAGTGTCATGAATCATCTTATTTAAACCTTTTATTATTTATCATTTTCTTCTAGATGTCATTTTATGCCATACAATCTTTATGAATGTCACCCTGCACCAAATCTTTACCCTGACCATTTCATATGTTACTTAACCCAGTAAACTGTGCAAAAATACCACATGAAATGTGTATAATATCTGTTTTAGTTCTACTTTTACTTCATCCAAACATGGGCCAGGAGTATAAAATGTAGACTTGACATTGAGGAGTGAGAATCATTGATTTTATAGAGGTTATAAATGCAGCTTATTCTGACCAGAAAACGCATAACGAGGTAACAACATGATGATGCATTCCAAATGACTGGAGATCTTCTCGATATGTTTGGCACAATTTTTCTCTGTAACTGATTTTCGCACATGCATTTCATGTCAAGTGGCTATCTAGAGCTCACTTTAGGCTGTGTATGCATGGAAATCAGATGGACGAGGAGAGCCTGACGACTGGTGTTATACTGCATTTGTGTCTCCAACTAAACCCATGTCTTTTGGAGTGTTTAAACCTAAACATGTTTTTTTATGCTAATGGTGAATGAGTGAAACAGGGAATTTTTTTTTTTCTTTTTTTTTACTTGTCCTGTCCAGCATGATAGCAAGCAGAATAGTGGTCTGGCTGCTTTGTTGTGAACAAATTTGCTTTCACAAGAGAAATGTTATGGATTTAAGGCGCCTCTTGATAATTGAAGTATTATTCTTCATTTTAAAATTTGCTTTTGCTGAATTTACATTTTAATGCTGGACCTAACAGGAGGGTTGGGGGGAAAAAAACATGGAAGAGAAAAGGAAATCAAAGAAGAGAGAAACAGAGAAAAAAACAAAACAAAACAAGGATACTCCAGACAGAAAACAACAGTACGAGCTGTTCAGTCTAAACAGGGAACAGCAGACAACCAGCTGTTACACCAGTATGGAAACACAAAACTACCTGCAACATCTTTAAGAAAACAAAACTGACAATTATCAGGAGAACTTATAAAAAGACAGACAAGCTGGGGGGTGGAGGGGGATTCATTAATCACAACAACAAAAGCATCATCTACACAAAGAAGAAAACGTGAACATAATGCTGGTTGGTGATTAAACCCACAGGATGACACAATGACTGGATCAGAGTGCAGGTTAGTAAAATGTGGGAGCAAAATATACGGAGTGAACAGTGATCAGTGCAAGAGCGACCAGCCCCCCCACAAAGATCAGAGGCAGACCAGGGGGCACATCCATACCATTGTGCACACACACCCACTCATACATACACAAAATTCTTCTCCACCCACCAAGAGACCACATCTCATACACACTAGTACCACCTGGTCCCCTATCCCCCACTGAACACATCTCACTCCTCTACCCCAGTCCCACTGCCCCGCCCCCCCCCCCATCCTCCTCCCCATCCCCATTCCCCCCATAGCCACTGCACCGTGGGCAGATGTTAGGTGGTGGACGACCCACCTGGAACATTCTTTTTCCTGTATAATGTATTCTGAGAAGAATTTTGTGTTGTGTAAGTTGTAAATTTGGGCGTTTTGATCAATGTGAAGGTGTTTAAGAAATAAAATTTGATCTGATTTTATTTAAACATATCCATGACCAGAGGTTCTAGCTGGGGTTTATGGATAAGTCAGATTCCCATTTTAAGGTTGGTAGAGAGAGTGTCTCATCTGTTTTGAATATTTATCTGGATATTTTTATAATAATTTGAAGATGTTGAAATCAAGGAACTCTGCTACCCTAATAAAAATTTGCAAGTGTATTTGTTTCAGAATCTTTTACTTTATTTGAATTGTTGATATGATAGAAATTTGTTTTTACTGATTCAACATTGTGAAGTAAGTATGTCAGATTATATATATGTTTGGTTTACAGTTATACCCTCCAAGTACTTTATTCCTTGGTTGTTCTATTGAGTAAAGTTCAGTAGTTTTTTTTACTTTGCAGGGTGGTTCCAGATGGCGGGCTACATTTACGAGTGGAGCCTGTCATTTTAAGGAATTCCCACCAGGCTGTCAGAGAGGAGCCGGTATTGATGCTTTTGAAATTTTCACAAAGTTTGATATTTTGGCTAATAAAAGGCAAGTTTGTAATTTCCAGATTTTCACAAGGTGCTTGTTCTACATCTGACCATTGTTCATTTAATGGGGGAATTTTGCACCATTTTGAGATGTATGCTTAAGCTGTTGACTGATGGAAGTTGGGCAGATCTAATCTTCCAGATTTTTGTTTTCTGTAGCGTTTTGAGGCTAATACGAGGTGTTTTTTTCTTTCAAAAGAATTTAGAAATGTAAGCCTCTACTTAAGGGATGCTTTGATAGGTATTATTGATAAAAAGTAGATTTTTTTGGTAAAACCATTATTTTAATAGTGGCAGTTCTACCCATGAATGATATGAGTGAAGAAGTATATAACATATGTCCTCAACAGAGATGGCAAGTAAAGTACAAATACTTTTTTTTTTTTTTTTTTTACCATACTCTAGTAGTTTTTTAAGGTACTCTGTACTGTTGATGAGTACTTATTTCTCTGATGACGTTTTACTTTTACTCCGTTACTATAGTGGCAAGGTAACTTAAACATAATAGAACCTGTTCTGGCCACTCTTGCAGGACATGAGGTTTCTGACTCGTGACAAAAACGAAGCAAACGGATACAAAAATTATCTCCATTTATTAAACAAGCAATAAAAAAGAAAAACTTACGTGTTGCGTCCACAGAACCACTGCAACTACTTTAACAAACAAAAATATATAAATTATTTTCTTCTATATGGTCAGCAAAACTGTAGCTCCTCGTCCTGCTCCATTTACTAAACCACTGAACATGTGCACTCCCCAGCGCACTCTCTCTTCATGGTCCTAATGCAGGACGTTAAAAGAAGCCTAACATAGTCAATTTAACTATACATATAAAGACAAAAATATTATTAAAACTACACAAAACCTAACAAACTTTTCCATAGCAGGATAAATAATACATTACGTCTTCCAATAAAAAAATGGTTCCATTATATTGTTATATACAAAAAAAATACAAAATAAGCATAACTTTTACATGGCTCTAACAGTTACATTTTCAACGTTAACATCAATGCTTTCTATTTCATACTTTTTCCCAAAAAGGCTAGTTACTTTTTTATTGAGCTGCGACCCTAATGTGTATGAAAGGTTTAGGGTTTTAAACATAGACTGTATATAAAAGATGGACAGAGCCTTGTGACATCATCTGTAGGTTCCTGAAGAGCAAAACTGAAGCTCATTGGGCTGTTCCCATCATGGCCATCTTGGTGTCTCTCCTGGAAAATA
Organism: Telmatherina bonti; assembly: GCF_933228915.1. Taxonomy (NCBI): domain Eukaryota; kingdom Metazoa; phylum Chordata; class Actinopteri; order Atheriniformes; family Telmatherinidae; genus Telmatherina; species Telmatherina bonti. The sequence goes on from NC_136624.1 coordinate 29,258,941, forward strand.
CAGAAATGAGCAAAGATGTAGAGCTCAGAGGGAGGCTGTGAGTGTGGGGGAGGATGATTGACATCTATCAAACACCAACCTGCCAGTGAAGTTGGGCTTTTTAACATGAGACTCTATGGGGATTGATGTCTGGTCCTCAATACATTTTTGAAGCTGAACGTGGTTTAGCTTTTTTTGCTCTGAAAGCCGGGGGCAAAGGTTCATGTCCAAGTATGTCTAAGTAGATTATGTCTAATAATCTGAAATAAATGAGAATTCAGTGAAAGGTTTGTAAATTCTGCAGGAAAGTAATACATCATCAGCATAAAGACTTCCCTTGTGCTCTACATTTTTCCTCTGCAACCTTTGATATCTTTATTTTGCCAGATAGCAGCTGCTAAGGGTTAAAAGAAATAGCAAACTTTAAAGGTGAAAGTTGATAATCTTGTCTGGTGCCTCTCTGTAGACTGAGGCTTGGAGAAGTTTGGTCATTCGTCTTCACTTCTGCCTTGGGAGAGCTGTATAATACAGCATCCTTGTCAAGTCCATAAACAATGGTCCAAATCCAAATTTGTAGAGTTGTTTATAAATTTACAATTTAGTCTATTGAATGTATTTTCTGCATCTAAGGAGATAATTATTGTTTCTAAATTCTTAATGGTAGAGTAGTCTCACAGCATTTATTAGTCTGCAGGTGTTAATGGAGGATTGTCTAACCTGTTTTATCAGGATGTAAAAAGAATGGATTTATCTTTTTTACAAGTGTAGAAAACGCTTTGTAGATTATTTTGAGATTAACATTTATGAGTGATATTTTTTGATAGCTGGAGGGTTTTGTGAAGTTCTACCGATGGAGGTGAATCCAAGGCTACAACCTGCTCATGATGTAGTTTGGCTGATGCTACAGAGAAACTGATCAATATTATTGTCCAGTGGATCAATTTCTGGAATGTTTGGTAAAAGTCCCTGAATACAGCATTTTTTTTTAATGCTTTTTCTTTCCTTAGATTTTCTTTTTCCACAGATCTTCATCTGTGGAAAAAACGCAGATACCATTTTAACTCTGATTCTCTTGCATTTCCTTTCTTGTTCATATGAAAAACGGATTATTTTTCCTCACATTACTGCTTTTCCTGCTTTTCCAACGCGCCCGCTGATGTTCCTGAAAGGTTGTTATTTTGTTGCTGGATTGTCATTGAACCAATTTGAATCAGTTGCGACACAGACTCGGGATAATTGCGAAACTGCCACAATTTGATCTGTGGACAACATAGCTATTACGTCTGAGACTGCATTGCTCTCAGAAACTAAGTGGGTGTACTCTGCTTTCCTACTTTTGCTAACCTAAAACACTAATATAAAATGAATAGAATTAGTCATTTTGAAATTTCAGCCAAAGAATAAGCTTTTAAAACCCTCCACTAACACCCCTTTACCTGCAACTGACCGCAACCCGTCATTATCTCACTTGCGTTTGGCGTTAAACTTTGCTGCCTGTAATTTTCAGACAGCAGCAAAAAGTACTCTGTTTGAATAGTCATCTCTGAAACAGTCTAATGGTTGAAAAAGTCAAGGTGGAGGGAGGAAAAAAAAAGGTTTTTATAATTCCAAATGTGCCAACAACACTCAGAGCCTTCTGAAGCACAGGTGGTGGGGAAGTCCACACAATACACTTAAACAACTCACTGGTGAAGGTCAAAGTCATTATCAGTGCTAACAATTAATGCTAAGGTGAAGAAGAGGATACAGGCAGGCCCCTGTCTTACTGTATGCATACCAATTAGATGGCGTTGCAGGGACTGTGCTACCTCTTTACTCAAGCAGAACATTACTCGCAGTGTTAAATTATTTCTCATGGAGGTTGTGTTGATTTTCTTATAAATGGACTGCTTGGTTCTTTAATTGAGACACGTGCCGCCTGCTAGTTTTCTGCTTATTATACTTGGATAAAAAGTGACCTGTCTTAATGAATCCAAAAAACACACAATCAAACATAGTACCTTGAAATGTCAACACAGAAGCAGTTACCGTCGTTTTCTCCGCCCACCAAATTCATCACACCTCGGCCTCTCATCTCGTCAGCACAATTAAAAGAGACAAAAGAGTAACTGATTTTAATGAAAACCGCAACGTTACCCAATGTCAACTGCTAGAAAACGAAAGACAAACCTTTTCTTTTCACCACTAATATCAAATTAACTCAGTATCTTGTGTATTTTCTTTTCTCCCGGACAGCCACAATTACAGACACACACAGATTTTTATACATTGATGGCCCATTATGCTGCGATTACCAGTACAGCATCATGCCATAACTTAAAGTAATGATCTAAATCTGGCCAGCTGCACTTAAGCTTCTCCTCGATGACTCATTGTATTCGTGACCAGATTTTAATGTTCAAACTAACCAATAAATACTGACGTTTATATAAAGTGGGCTTAAAAGCAGGTCCTTGCATTTCCTCACATCCTCGCTGTCATTTGAATAATCATGCGTGCATATGACCCAGCTCACTCAGAGAAAGCCGCTCTCCATCTGCTGCGGTAGGAAACTAACACAAGCTGTTTTCAGCTCAACACATCTAACTCACACACCTGTTACTGTTAGGCAGACTTGGGCTGCTCTTGGCAGCTCACACAATATTATAAATTGCAGCCTGCTGCTTCCACTAAATGTAATGGGCTATATCAAGTTTACCAAGGAAAATCACTCTACTCCTTCATGCTACTGTGATTCTAAGTAATTGTGACCTTTACAGAGAATAACTTGTCATTTAGATCCTCTTAGCAAAAAAATAAAACTTTCTCCAATTCCTTGCCTTTATGTTCGCATGGAAACAAAAATGAAGGGAAGGGTTATGCTGTTAGCACCTAGCAGTGAGAACTGATGGAACCACATGAGGATATTTGGAAGTAATTATCATGTACAAAAGCTATTTACACCCACAAATCACCTTTACCCCAAATGAGGCTGAGGACATTATCTCATTAAAATTATTCCATTTATGCATCTCGCAGCTTTACCTTTCTGGGAAACAGAGCCATTGTACAAAGAGCCTCGCCGAAGTTTTTTGTGCTGACTCTATCACACTGCTACCTACCATCTTTTCTCATAAATCACATTAGGGGATGTCAACAAGTCATTTATCAAACCTCACTGAGGCTAAAAGACAAAAAGCCATCTGGCACTGAAAAGTGAACATCCTTAGATGTTCATCCAAAAGCTGTGCAAGTTGCTTCAGTCAGATCCTGACAATCTACAAAATGATGTTTTAGCAAATACTTTTCGAACATGTATAAGAGTTTAAAAAAAAAACCAAAAAAAAACCAAAAAACACAAAAGTAATAACAAAAGAACACAAAACTCCTTAGTGTGTTTAATTATCTGTTTCCTTGGTGACAATCTGTAATGCTGCAATAGAGAAGCAAACTCTGGCTAAACTTTTAAATCTTATGAACTTCAGCAGCTCTCATTTATACAGACGTGTGTCATCTTGATGCTTATAATCAAGTATGTATTGTGTATCCAAGGTTGTGCTTGAAAGTGATTATGTCCAACATCCACTACCAGTTTTCTCCGAGATTCTGTTGGTTGATAATAAAGTTAAAATTCTGAATCCGTGAAAGCTCTTCATTTAGGTATGCAAGAACATATTTACACCTCAGGAATATTCCCCATATGCGGATTAAAGTTTTACCTTGATTAAATTGTTGATGATTTGTCATGATCCCAGAATTTCTCGCTTCTTTGAAACAGGTGTTGGATTGGTTGCCACAGCAACACATTCTTCAGGTCAGCCCTACTCTGGAGCATGTTTATTCAGTGCAAACACGATTAAATGACAGTCTTAGCTGGCATTATTTCAGGAACAAATATGGCAATGTTTTTCTTGAGGGAGGAACAGGGAGGGATTGAAATAGATTGTATTGATATCAGTGCATTTATCAATTCTGGTAACCTATCTGGCTCTTTTAAACAGGTATGCAACACAGATTTACGGCGTCAAAAAATTGTTCAGATCTGTGGTGGTGAATGTGCTAAATCCTTATTTTGTATAACCAACATTAGATTTCACACAATAATGCCCAAAATGGTCATTTTGACTGTTTTAAAATTTGCTTATTCAAATAAAAACATAAAGCCTTGCTTGTCTCTGACTTTTCCTGAAACCATGTGATCTTTCATTAAAACAATGCAGCACCCCACCTGCCTTTTAACACGGGTTATTTTTTAAATTCCTTTTATTAAACTACTAAAAAAATACTGCATTATTTGTCTTATTTAGATGACTACATGTCGCTTGTCCTCTTGCTTTCTGCTTGGGCAAGGTGCACAGAGAGCACGTTGCATAATACACCCTCCACACCCATGACTGTTGCACCACTTCAGTCTCAGAATGGATTTTATTAGCAGTGCACCCAATTACGACCTAAAACAAGTCTCTGTAAACCACATATTCACACCTGTGGCAACAGGTGAGCTAACTGCTAATTTAAGAGCAGCTAACCGCCTGTAGACAGAGCTGCAGCAGGAATATTTCACCAGATGAAGGGGAACTCATTTTGTCAGAGATGAACTCTCTGGCATCCACAGAAAGCAGGAACTTATACCATTAGCGTGACGACTGGATTGAATTAAGAGAAGCTGCACATCAGGCAGACCTCCAGAGCAACTTCTTTACTCCACTCACAGAAGAAGCACAGACCAGAGTAGGGATTAGGCTGCGTGTTCCTCTGCACAAGGATATAGGACTGTCCAATGATCTGTTACTTTTATTGGTCCTTTGAATTATAGACATTAGAGCTTGTGCCACTGTCATGTTTCTCAATGAAATGTAGCCATGCTATGCGTGGCCTCATCTGGCAAAAAACAGACACACATGTCTGTTTATTTCTAGTCAGTGAGCTGGTCAGCACCTGTCAGTACTGATAGAGAGCACCGATAAGCCCAGTGGCACAATTTCAGTGCTTTGGAAAATTTAGAACGAGTTCCTTAATGGAACTGGTTTTTGATTACCATCTCTAGAGGAGCATGCTGACACTGGTGCAGTAATAATGAAAACAGTATAGCATCAGAATACCATCAGTATGCTCTCCCTATGACAATAGACAGCAGTTAAATACATTACTAGTCAAACTTTGACTTTTTTTTTTTTTTATTAAATCCAACCGTTAAGTGTGTCTTAGCTCTTGTCTGTATTGTGAGTAAGTTTTCAGCTTTACAAATGGGGTTCAGTTTGGCCCAGCAGGTAGGCCTGTTCTTCATGTTGTGATTCTGCCCACTTCCTAGTTGCTTCAAAAGAAAATGGAACATTAAAGTTTATGTTCATAATATATTTTGATATTAGGTTAATTTGTTTTGCAAGATCAGTAATCTGTGCAGTGTCTGGTATACTAATGAGTAAAAGCAATTGTGCTTGGTTGGGGTTTTTATAGCCTTGGTGACCATTTAATATCATAATGACTCATGTTACACTCAGGGACATTGACAATCATTTTTCTGCGTTCAATGAAATGTTTTTCTTTAAGAACAGTAGATGGCGTCTGATAGAACCACCTGAGCTGACCAATCAGTGTTTCAGCAGAACAAGGTCAGACATTTGAATGAAATTATGAGCAAGCTGGAGAGGAGAGAAAGCATCTTTTTCAATATGGATCATTTAATTCCCACACTTTACTCAAATGCTAACAAAACTATACTTTCAGAGACAGGGCAAGGCCTGCAGAAGTATCATGCTGCAAACATGAGCCCTTTTATTCAGTTGTGGGATGCTCATTCTGTTGCAATATCACTTTGTTTTTAGGCGATTGATATTTTTAGCTGCATATGAACACATAGCCTACCTGTTTAGATATAGATGGACGGGTTGGGTAACTTGACTTCTGTAGAAAAACAACAGACAAATATTTGATTTATCAAGTAATTTGACTTTGACTAATTGACTTTTTTTTATTTGGAAGAGAGTTTTGTTTTATTGTGCAGAGATGCATAGCTGTTCACAGTGCCATGCCAGTAAAAAACAGAAAGGCTCCTTCAGAGTGGACTACAGAGGGAGAATAAGAATAAGACATGCGATCAAAACAGAACAAGTTAGGTATGAAATACAGCTTCTTTAGCAGTGAATGTCAAGTTTTTGCTTCAAGCTTTAACACCAAATGGCCACAGCTCTTCTACTTACAAGCAGAGGCCTGTGTCTTCATTGCAACCACCAGTTACAACTGTGTAAGAGAAGGGTGTTGATCCCAAAACTAGCTGCAGCTTCAGCCTAGGAGGATTCATCTTGCCTCTGCCTCCTGATCATGATTTGGAGGCGGAAACAGGAATGGCTAACAGCTGTTTCAGCCGAGTTTTCACCTGTAGTAGAAGCAATGGACCAGAGCAGCACGGTTAACTGAACTGCAATGTTTCTGCATCCAGGAGCAAAAACACAGAAAGTCAACAGAAAACTAAAAGCACTCGCTAAGCAATTCTGTATACACACACACACACACACACACACACATACATACAACCAGAGGGGACAGTTATCTGGAGTACCCTCCAGTGATCTAAAAATTAAATAAAAAGAGTCAAAGGTTTGAATTCTGCACACAAAGAGACGGATTTACCAAAAAAAAAAACAATATCTTATTAATAATTGCTTAAAACCAATACACATTAAGTAAAAATTAGGTAAATAATAAAAAGAAAATTATGACAATCACTTCAATGTGAATCCTAAGTGCAATGACTGGGTTCTCACCATGGTTTACAGTCCTGGGAACGAGCGTGAATGCATACAACTAAAGCAAAAAATAAAACCAATCCTGACACAATAAAGCCTTTTAAACAAACCAAAACAAAACCCAGGCTGCATTCATAAGTAACGGCCCATCCAAGTTTACCCTTCACTCACATACTATCAGTCAGTGTACAAGTAGAAGGGGCCAATGGCCCATCAGCCACCAGACCTGGATAACTTGTAGGAAGGGTCCAAAATGCAAGATTACTGTATGAAATTGTCCCAGGACAAAAGAGGAGTGTCCTTCAGTGCTGGAGTTTAACAAACTGCAATGCTTACAGGCCCACATGAATCTACAATGCCATTTCTTTGATTGCGTTAAACTTCCCTTAACAGGACAACTGTCTTACCCACGTATGCAGCTCTCACAGAGAGGAGGGGAAATTGAGCAGAAGGCAGAGGACACTGCTGGAAGATAAGCAAAACTGCACAGCATTTGGCTTGATCAGCCAACAAATAGATCAAGTGGCCAACCTGCAACAGTTTAGCCACTCGCTGCAAGTGGCTCCAGCCCAACAGCATTGATCAGTGGTCTACTATACTGCAAGGAAGCCAAAGCCCATGCAGGCATCCAAAGATGGACAAAATCCAGCAGAGATAGAAAGGGTTGTGGTATTTATGGTACAACCATCTCCACCGAGGCAGCGAGCAATCTGCCACAGAGGCACCAGTAAGCAAGAGAAAACACACAGATGGGCAAGCCCCTACCCAGATATACAGGCATTCAGCTCCGCCCTACAGTCAGCGCTGATGGATTGCACTTGGTATGTGTGAGAAAGGAGGAGGGAAAAAGGTATAACCCTTTCCCACCACATAAGCATGGACAGTAGTCTGCACTCGAGGTAAAGTTCGGCAGCAATTGTTCAACACTTAGCAAAAGAGATGTAGAAAAAATTTGTTGTATTGTGACTTCTTCAAGCAAATTTTCTGTTCTCATTGATGAAGCAAATCTATCAGACACAAATTTGCCGTGATTGCCTTTTAAAAGCCTCTGTAGATGGATCTATTCTAAAATTCCTGTATTTTTTTGAGCTACAAAGTCAAAGAACAGTGGGTATAGTTGAAGCTTTGTTGAACTGTTTGAACACGGCAGCCTTCAGTGAAGAATAGGTTCAAAAGAACTGAGTCTCATATATTTCTAATGCTACCAGTGTCATACTAGGCAAGGACACGGGTGAAGCAACCAGACTGACTGCAAGATACCGTAACAGCTTCACATGGCTTGGTTAAGAACTCGTCACCCTGCCACACAGGCAGAGAACATGCACACCAGAAAAGCTTGAGTACAAACACATTTGGGAAGATTTGTGAACTAAAGCTACTTAACCCACCCACTCTTTCCCTTCTTACTCAGCCACAGGAGCAATATAACACTTCACTAGCTGGAAGAAGACCTAGGTTATCGCTAATAGTTTGGTTGTTTTACATGGCTTTTGGGCCAATAGTACACAATGATCCAGTAATCATATGATGATGGTGTTAAACAGGGTTACCCAAAGTCAGTCCTGGAGGGCTGCTGTCCTGCAGGTTATTGATGTTCCAACACACCTGGTTTCCATTAAATGGATCCACAGTTAACGGAGTTCTGCACAAGGAGTGATCAGCTTTGTGTGGTTTGCACCATTTATTGCTCAATTACAGAAACTTTATTTTATAAGTACATTATTTGTGCATTCATTTTAATTTCTTTGAAGTGTATTTATCTTTCCTTGTCACTAGCTATGCATTGAAAGTTCTGTTGTTAAAGACTGTTATACATCTTGTGTTTTTTAAAATGGATTTAAACTTAAATAATACCTGTTCAGTCTTTCATGATCTCAGTTATGAGTGCATTAATGAGTGTGGGGGTTCTTGTGTACGGCCAATTTTGAGCAGCTGCTGCTCTGGGAGGGATACTGATGTTGACAGATGTTGCACCAGGATGGGGGTTTACAAGCCTGGAAGGGGAAAAAAATCTGAGGATACCCACTAGAATAAACTAGACTATACCACCTGTTTTTAGTGAGTGTATTTGGGAACTACACATCAATTCAGTTAATCGAGATTTTCACATTGGACCTAAAACAAAGTTTAAAGAATCCTCAAAGAATATCTCAGTATCTAAGTTACTTAGTACTGACTAAGCTAAACCTGCAGGATTCAGGTTACTAAAACAGTGGGCTAGCAAGGCTGCTAGTTGACGTTAAAGTAAGCTAAAGTAAATATAGCCTGTTACCAGGCTTATTTTTGTATAGAAGGGCTGTGAATGAAGAAAAAGGGCAATATTTCTTTCAGAGGAAGGAGACCTAGCAACCCCAATGTCCCCAGTGTGGCGCTAATAACACAAGTCATTGTGGTCAGACACATGGATCCAGTCTACAAGCACAACATACCGCTTCCTGAAACAACCAGCTTACCTGTTTATGGACCTTTTTTAACTTATTGCAAATATTTCCACTTATTCATCCAGATTAATAAAGTAAAAACGTTTTATAACTCATGTCTCTGCAATGTGACCACAGTTAGCACAGGCTATAAGTGAGTGTGTGTGTTAGAGAGAGGAACTCACACATTTCCTGTCTTACTGTATGGCCTCCTCATAAAGTCTTGCACACCCTTTTGCATCTTCCGCCTTGTGTGATTCTCTTAAATGTAACCCTATCTGTGTCAAATTTCATGACTTTTCCTAAAATAGTCACTATTATTTTGTGAATTTACAGGTGTTTGTGTTACCAAATAAAAAGATTATAATCGTTTGTGGCTATAAAGTAATTTTTACCCCACAGAAAACAGTGTAAAGCGCTGAGTTTCACAGTCAGTGTTGCTAGGTGACTCCGCTTCAGCATTTAGTTATGACTAGCAAATCCAGACAGATAAAATTATAGACTTCACTAAATCAACATAAACTTTAAATTAAGCTGTAACGGCCTATAGTTCAGGCTCGGATAGGATAGATCATGCCTATTGAACAATGATGTAGGCAATCTTATACTTATGAAAAATGAATAGGAGCAGAAGGATGAAAACAGACAAAGCAGTGCTCCAACAAATGACTGAGGAAGACCCGGATGGGCAAGAAATGATCAGCTCCTCTCACACAGGACCAGGTATGGAAATCCTTGACAAGATGCAGAGGCAGTTTTCATCTCCAGCTGCAACAATGGGTGGTCTGTTTCTGTTGGGTGGTTTTATACCTTTTTGGACATGGCTGCAATGAATGCATGGGTTTGTACCAGAGTTTCGTCAGCGCTGTTCATTATTTAGCTTTGGAAGCAGCTGCACAGTGAGTGCATCCCAGACCTGTTACCGCCACCAAGTAGGTTCAGCAGGTTAAAGCTATAGTTGGCAATCATGCTCAGAGACATTATTTTTACTCTTGTTGAAGTGGTTTCTCGTCCTGATAGTAGTCTGTACAGTTTCTACTCATGAACAATATGAAATATAGACCCCTCAGTTCACAGAAATCTGTAAAAACTGTGACTAATCAGAATATTCGGACCAAACTGGAGTTGCTCATTTGTTCCATTTTGAAAGCTTTTTCTCCCGCCCGCTCCCCGCCCCCCCCTCCCACAGCAAATACCGTTTTTCTTTTTTTTCTTTTTTTTTTTAACTTACCTGATAGTCACACCCTGCATATAAATAGCGTGTTAGGATGAAAATACTATGATAATAATAAAATAAGTCGTGAAGAAGAAAGTCGGAAAGCAAACATGGCTGAGAAAAGGCAGGAAAGATTTCTCGACCAAACTCGGTTTATTTGTCTCCTCCCGTTTAACAGCCAGGAAAGAGAAAATCATTGGCGGAAAAAGCTGCAAACTAAAAAAGCCTTGGATCATGCAAGGAGCAAAACCAGATTATTGATTGGAGGGGGAGGAGCCAAGACAGGGTGCCACTTACAAATCTTGCTTGCTCCCCAGCATTACCAGCTTAAAGGAAACCAGAGAAAGAGGGCAAACTGGCCATACAGAGAAGTGTGAAAAATGAAACCTCAAAAATTTGCATGACATACCGGTAAGCAGTCTCTGTAGGCAACAAGCAGCAACCTCCAGGAGTTGTACCAATAATTGCACAAACTAATTCACTTATCATCCACTAGGGGCTCCAAAACAGAGAAAATTCCCAACCAATTTGGGAAAACAAAAAAAAAAACAAAAATAGCTTTGTAGATTTATTGGGTTTTAGATTTATTGGGGCTTGTCCTTTTGATTGATAGGTACCCAATATCCCACTGAAAGAGGGAAGACTGTAATACAACTGAGGTTTTTAGCCGGCTAACCTTGTGATTTAGCTTTAGCCCGTCTATATCAGTTAGCTGATTAGCTCCTGTTAGCTCAGTTAACTCTTAGCAACAGACTCCCAACCCCACGCCAATAGCCCCTCTTCTCAGCTTTACCTCTTTGCCCATTTTTGTATTTTCCATGAGAAACGGAACGCATGACGCTGCCAAGATGGCAGTGATGGGAATTACCCAATGAGCCTCAATTCAGCTCTTCATAAACCTATGGGTGACATCACAGAGGCTTCGTCCATCTTTCATATATAGTCTGTGGTGGGCAGTGTTCAGCGTGTGTGTGTGTGTGCAGTCTGTGTGTTGAATGAAATTTACTGCATTTGTTTTTCCTATTCATTTTAATCAGACTTTAACTGCTTCCAAAAAAATGAAAGAAAGAAAAAGAAATTGTGCCTGTGAACGCCACCTTAAAACAACCCCCTCTGGTGGTTCTAGGGGGTAATGGACTGCTGGCTGTTCTAGTGTTTACAATATGGTGGAAAATGGGTGGAAATTAGCTGCTTGGTGGAGGTCTAAACCCTGACCTCAACTACGGTAACAAATTTGTGCTTTCATCATTTATTCAACCACAGAGGTTTCCACTATGAATGTAAACACCCTAATCAATGACCACTGAAGTGCACCTTGAATGATCAAGGTGCATTTGGATTTGGATAGGATGGATGATTCCAATTATGCTGTAACCATCCAACCCAGTCGGAGGAAAAAACATGAAACAGTCAAGTAAACATCATCTACTAATTTGTTTCCATAATAATGATTACTTTTTTCTTTTTTCTTTTTAGCTGTCATGTTTGGACTATATCTCATTTAAAAGGTGAAAAAGTTCATATTTGGATCTCACAGGGATTAGAAGATGCCACTACACACCTGACTGCCCAGCAGGAGAGTCAAGACTGAGTCACTTCCAAACCACTCGTGCCGTAAGGTAATTTTTCTTCAAAATGTTTTCTTTTTTCCTTCATTCTTTTGCTGTTTCCTTGCCCTACTCACTGCTCATCATTCATACTTAGGTAGAGAGTGGCATTAAAAACCAACAGCCCGATAGGTATTACAAAGCACACAGTCAAGGTTAAGTCCTATAAAGTGAAATGTTCTCCTGATTTATTTGTCCCACCCCTGCAGAAAACTGATGTATGGATATTTTTAATCGATAACCGAGAGATTTTCTTTAGATTTCAACTTAGACACCCACACCAAGCATTGCTCATATAAAAAAAGACCCTTCTGCTACACTAATAGCACCTCTTGAGAGCAAGATTGTCTTCGTCGTGATTTGGATTTGACAGACACGTTTGCTTGATGACCATTGTCTGTACGTCTTTGATTATCTGTCACAAAACTGTCAGTCTTGTTATTTACTTGTCATTTGCTTCCTGAATAAATCTCATGACCCAAATCTTGAAAATAGACAGAACAGAAACAGTCTTTCAGTTTTACAGTGGCTTTAAGACGGTAACTTACTGTATTTCATGATCATTGTGAAATTAAGAGTTGAATGTTCATTGGTTATTTAACATTTAACATGGTCAGTACACCAGTAATTGTGGTTAATCAAATTTATCATTATGAAATACTACTTGATGTGTAACCAGCCTTTCTACATATCCAGTCAGGGAAGCAAGTAGCAAAACAAACAATCTATTTGCCTGCTGTTATTTTGCAGTTGCAGACATGAGGGAAGCTTTGGCTTTGTAGAACAAGAGTTGTGGATATGAGAACACATGTTATGCATGATCTGTCAAACAAAGTCATCCTATGTTTACTCCATTATTTTTACCCTCCAACTGAGCAGATCAACATCTATTTATATTAAATTGGACTTGGTACAATCATTTCCGTCAATTTATTTCTTAATCTTGGGTATTTCTACATTAGTTTGCATCGGTCAAAACTCCAAAAAGGTTGTAGTTGAGATAAAGAGTAAGAGCTGTCTTCTGGAGCCTCCACTGCAATTTTTTTTTTTTTTTTTTTTTTTTTTGGGGGGGGGGGGGGTCTTATCTGATTGGCTGAATTCTCTGAAGTTTGCTTAGGGGTTTGGAGGAGATGGTGAGTTGTGCAGGACTTTTGTTGCTTATGTTCTCTTTAAGGAAAACTACAAATACGTTATATTTTCTGATGGTACCTAATTTGGAGTAATGTTTAACATGAGGATTTGTTATTTTAATACCGCAGAAAGGCCTGAAAAGATACCATTGGTCCTTTAAAGTTAGATCAGCAAAGCTTAGACATAAGACAGTAAATTGCTGGATTTATAATTGTCTTGATAGAAATAAATGAATTGAAGGGTTGCGTTTTCCTTTTTATGAAATGTAGACAGATGTTTCAAATGAAGACAAAGCTGAAATAATAGTCTTCAGAGCCAAAGAGGAATGATTAAAAGTCAGCAATCAGCTTCAGACAGCTACATTAAAAATAATGACAAAGATTGAAATCTTGGTGTAGAAATGCTCAGACTGGAATTCAATCACATTAACCCTTTCATGCACAGTGGCTGTATAGTGACACCTGTTTACAAGCTTTTTTCTTGGATATTCACGAATGAGGATGGTATTTTTGTAAATAGACCACTTCAGTGGAAGTTCGTGAGTTATCCAATGCATTTCCACTCACTTGAGAATAAATTAATATATGATATAATTTAACACACTGTAATTAAGCAAGTTATAGGAAAAGAAAATGATACATATATATTTTATAGAAGATTGACATAATGAATTACGATTACATTTTATTTCATAAATTATATATATATATATATATATATATATATATATATATATATATATATATATATATATATATATATATATATATATATATATATGATGGAATACGTTAAAATAAGTATTTTTTATTTTATTTTTTATTAATTCATGCATGAAAGTTGTGAAGTCCCCTTTTATCACTTAAATAACATATCGAAGATTAAAGGACTGATGTCTCAACAGGATTTAGAAAACTTGTCCATGCATTTATCTTTAGTAGACTACAAGGCAAGGCAAGTTTATTTGTAAAGCACCTTTCATGTACAAGACAATTCAAAATGCTTTACATGATCATTAAAAGCATTACAGAAGGTTTGAACACAAACAAAAAAACAAAAAAATGTCATACTGTCCTTACAGGTCTGCCTAAAAAATCCATTAGACAGTTGTAGCTGGCCCAGAACGCTGCTGCTCCAGTCCTCACTTAAGACCATGAAAGTGGATCATATAACTCCAGTCCTCAGATCTTTACACTGGCTTCCTGTCTGTCAGAGAATTGACTTTAAATTCCTGCTGTTAGTTTATAAAGCACTGAATGGTTCCAGACCAAATTGCATTCAGGATCTTCTGGTTTGTTATGAACCAATTAGATCTCTAGTCTACTTTCTGTTCCCAGAGTCAGAACCATACATAGGGGCAGTGTTCAATTTTTGTGCCCCTCACTTGTGGAACAAACTCCCAGAAAACTGAAGGTTTGCTGAAACTCTCGGCTGCTTTAAATCAAGATAAAAACTTTTATCAAAGTAAATGTTTGTTCCTCACTGTAATTTTTATTCAAAGCATTTTTATTTCCTCTCTTTCTATGTAATCACTTGTTTTAATGCTTTCTGCACCTCGCTGTAACACTTCAATGTTTTTATGTAAAGCACTTTGAATTGTCTTGTACATGAAATGTGCTAGACAAATAAACTTGCCTTGCCTAATGGGGGTTAGTAACCCCCTTGCAACAATACCGGACAATGCAGTAAAGTTCCAGCCACTAACAGCTAAGGCTCGAATCACACAGATTGGAGGAGCCCTGTTCTTCCTGCGTACAGCTCAACTTCTTGACTGTGTGTAGTCATAAAGAGGATTATTGCCAGAAACATCCTGCTGCTATTCAACTGAGATATTCAGGAAAGTCTCATAGAGACAAAAAGTTCTGTGAAAATAATAATTCATTCATTTAATTTGCTAAATGTATTAACACCCAACACTGAATAATAATCCCATTTTTTGAAGAAACATAAAGAACCTTATGGAAAAATCAAATTGAACCTGAAACTTGACTATTTTTTAGAGCTCCCCCTTTAGTGTCTCAGGTGAGTGTTTTTAGGGAGATTTCTCTGGTTTTGGGGGGAGCCAGGGTCTAGTTAGCCCCCATAATCTGAACCATTGCTTGCAACAGTTTTTAGGCATTACACCGGTGTGATGGAATTTGGAAATGTGCTCATTAACTGCAAACAACCTGCACAGGAATGCTGCAAAACTACATGAATTAGCATTTTCTTGTAAATGAATTAATTAAACTAAGTGTATTTAATTTATCCCAAAGGGAAAATGCTTTCTTTCTTTTTTTCTTATGAAAAAAACATGTTGTTTCAGTCCAATAGTTATGAATTAGAACATTTTAAATCTGTGTGAGTGTTAACAAATTCCGTATTTATTCGTGCCATGCACAACATCTTTCACAATAATCTATTCTAGTAGGAGACAAGCTCATATGATCAGCTTGTTCGTATGTTCCACAAAGGGACTTGGCAGCTATTAACTCAAAAGAAGGACATTCTGATGCAATTTGTTATCACAGCTTTGTTTGTAATACAATCCATGATGCTTTAGCCTAAAGAAGAGACGTTTTCATGCAAATATCCAGTCATTTTCTAATGCCTAACCTTGGCCACACAGTTTTTTAACATGCGGCTGCCAGGTACAGTGAGCATCAAAGACCCTTTAACAAATTAATTTAATTCACAAAGCTCTTATTACAATAACAAATAAATCACAAGAACATTAGTGCATGCATGCACATCTGCAGTTGCTGCAGCTGTGTAATACAGCAATTACTGTAATTAGTTACACCTGTGTCATAAATCAGATAAGGTCCTTTCCAAACTTTGCTTTCACTCCATATCTTGTTGCAGCGCGGCTGATGTGAGATGAGGAGTTTTGATGTAGACGATGAGGTGGCGAGGTAGACTGCGGCTAAATGCAGCCTTGGCAACTAACTGAAACTGCTAAAGAAATGTGCCTTTTCTCAAGGATCTGAAAAGATTCAGATATGCACATGGCGGCGAAAGAGCGTCTTCATCTGTGGTGCTAAATGAGCTGGATGAAGGTTGGAATATAAGAGTGCTGTTACGTTCCTGTTTGTCCTTATTACACAGCAGTAAGTGATTATCTGAAGCGCAGAGGAACAAACCGATGACTCCATGTATTTGTGACCGTCGTTTGAACCATGGCACAGAAAACGGCTTAAAGGGAAACAGTTAAAAGATTTTAGTCTTCAGTCACAGCCTGGAGTAAAGCAAGAGGGAAAAATTTGTGGTTTCTTTCGCTTTGTCAGAAACTTTTGCAAAAAGGTAAAGTTAATACTTCCCATGTATGTTTAGTGTTGAATTTCAAACAAGTATAGCATGCTGGTTCAATGTCTGGATTTTTGTTTTTCTTTTTTTTTCCCAAGAGTTTATTCAGACAGTTTTAAAAAGCGAGGATGAAATGCTCTGTTTCAGATTATTCTGCAATTGTCGCACAAAACAGGACAATGTAATCACTCACTGCAGTAAGAGAAGGGTTCTGAAATTAAAATGAAGAGCTATGATGATAATACTCATATCCATGATCCTTTAAGTACACTCGTTGTTCCAGCACCACGGCAGAAAGGCTTGGAGGAGGCGTTTCAAAATGCAATGTTGTTTGTCTGCTTGATGGTGAAAAAAAATATTGTATTTAGTGGAGCTGTGGATGGCACTAGATGAAGCTTGAGCAGCTTGAGCAGGAAGAACCAATTACAAACGTCATAATGTAACACCCACTGTGAAGTGTGTGAGCTTGCATTGTGTTGTAAAAGTTTACAGGAGGATTTTCATCACGGCCTATTCAACACATCTGTCATTTTCTGATCCGGGACACAGACCACTAAACCTTCACCTCTTCTCTGCGGTCGACTTAAACAATCCACAAATTAATGTTTGATGATTATGTGCAATTTTCCAGAGACGCTTGGATTTTCTCCAAAAACAAACAAAAAAAACAAAAAAAACAAAAAAAAAACCAACAAGAAAAAAAAAAACCAAGTCGACAGAAAAAGTTTCTTCAGAAAACGCTTTTATCATCAGGCCAAATTCTCAGCTTTGATGTGAGATAAAGCAATTGAGAATCACATTAATACCAAAGCATGGCTTCGAAGATTTATCTCAACTGGCTAATGAGCCTGGGAATGTTTCCACTGTGCATAATCAAACAGCAGAGGAAAAATACAATAAATCATTAGCATACAACAAATACATGCTAAAAGAACTGTTCCAGTGGAGGTGCAATGGAACAGGTAGACTGTGACAGACCTGGAGAGAGTATTACCAAATTAATTGAGCATATAAATGCTAGAGATACATGTGTGTTTATCCTTTATATTTTTAGAAGAAGACGACGAGGAGGAGGGGAAACATAAAGAAAAACCTTTCATTATGTAAACTATGTAGTAAATAGTTTGCCTTTTACCTTCAGGGTAAATGTTTTCTGCATAATTAAGCGGCTTTCGTTTTGATTGCTTCATATTTATTGGTTATCACAAGACTTTCCTCACATCCCTGTTTTTATTCTTTTGTATGCTGAGCCGGGGAAGTCACTGATGGAAACTGGGAATGGTGGTTTTAATACACTGGAATCATTTCAGCTGTGAAAATCAATATCTGTCCAAAGACCTGTCTGATAAGACCACAAGGACTTCAGTTTTACCTTTCCAGCCGCAAACATTAACTAATTATTTTTATTTATTATTGGATATAGCCATACAGCGGTTAATTAGGTGCAGAGGGAAAAAATCTTGAGGTCTTAAAAAACCTTTTTTTTTTTCCTATCTCACAAGATATGATCTTTGTTGTTAGAATCAGAGTTAGATTTATTTCCAAGTAGGTTTACACGTGCAAGGAATTTGTTTTGGTGCGTGGGTGCCAATAACAGGATATATACAAAAAAGAAAACAAAAAAAACCACTAATAAATATTAAATTTACAACAATAGTTAGAGGAAAGGCTGCGCAGATCAAATCAAATCAAAGTTTATTTTTGTAGCACCTTTCATACAAGAAGCAGCTCAAACTGCTTTACATATATTAAAACAAGTAAAACAAATAGACATATCATCATTCATACATACATACTGACACACCTCCAATATCATGTTGCCTGATAAAGCTTCTAAAATAGTCTTCTGCATTTTTAACCGACAATAATAATAATAGTAAAAATGAATGCATTATAAATGTAAGTACAATCTGAATTGTGACATTATTCTTTAATGTCTAGTTTTAATCACTGAGACGTTAGACTTTTTTTTTTTTGCCAGTACCTTCGTCTACCTCTCCTCTGTGTTTCAGCTCTGCCTCCCAAGTGCGTCCCAGCTTCATGCTGTCATGTAGGCTAGTAACCAGGGCAACTGTTGATCTGCCGGTGATTGACAACCATTTGAGACTCTTCATCTCACTGGTTGTTTTCACTCAGGCATGGTGCATTCTTGTAAATCACATTAGAAGCACAAGGAGGATCCAGATGAAGCTCATATTTACAGATACATTGGTCTCACGGCTTACTGGTCACAGTTTCTTTATCTACAAGTGGCAGTGTTCTCGCCTCCACTCGTAACCGCTGTTTTTCATCCTTTCCACATACCTGAAAACTGTCTGTTTTTTTCATGTTTGTCAGAGCAACTTTTGCAGTTAAAAAGTTTTCCATCTCTCCCTGTGTGCTCATTTTTCCCTCTTTCTGCAGGATAGCCTGCAGTAACTTTCAGTAATTGGTCTGTGAGCTAAAGAGAGAAAAAACAGGAAAAAAAAAACTTTTTGAACTTGAAAAGGCCCAAACCGTTGTTCAGCTCAATCAACACTGATAATACCTCTTTTTGTTGTGCGTGCGTTTGCATGCTTGGTCCAGCCCACCAGCGTAATTTCTGGTATAGAAGTGAGATGTGAAAAGGCTCTAAAACAAGCATAACATTAAACCCCCCCGCCCTGCCTAATAATGCACAGGTCTTCTTTGTGTCCAGAACCTCAGGGAGTATCTTTGTATCTGACACCATGCTGACAGCAAATCCTTTGGGTGCCGTGGGTTGCCAGGTGAAGCCTCCATGGATTGAGCTTGTGCCTGTACATTATGCATATGTTTAACTGGAATGGGACCTGGGGAATTTGGAGACTGAGGGCTTGAAGCAGGTTCAACATATCCAGGGTAACATTTGCTTTGACTAATCCGTACAATGGCGGTTTGACTAAGCGGTATCGCGACATTGCTTATCCACTCGGATCGTCAACCAGGTGGAGTTTAGATCAGACAGAGTTGCATATTTTGAATGAAAAGAGCAAACTGAAAATGCAAAAGTAAAGTTAAAATGCAATATTTACAGCCTTATAAGAGTTAAAGTTGCACAGCTGCTTCTGTCAAAGTAGGAGGCAAAGTTAACAAAAAACAAAAAAGAAAAAGAGTGCTTATCATGTGGATGTATAAATGAATAAGTTTGTCGATATCCCTGCAACATCAATAAGGCATGAGTTCACCCGATGATATGCAGTTGTGTAAATAAATGTGCTGCTGGTGTTTTTTTTTGAAGCAGTGAAACGGTTTCTGTGTAAATCAGTCAGATTCAGCGCTGACGGGTCCGAAGGTTTCAAGAAAAGTTTTGAAAGGAAAATAAAGTTGCACCACAAATAAAAGAAAAAAGATTGAAGATTCAACTGAAACAGGAACTACAGCAACTCCTCATTTAAGGTAGCTACAGAGATGCCAATACAGTATGTTGATCAAAATAATGAGGGAAAGCTTCTTCAAGAAACACTTGTGACAATTATTTCCACAGGCTCAAACCAAATTAAATAAACTGTGTGACTTTGCTCATTAATCATTGCCACAATTACTTCCTCAGACGTGTCACACACTTAGCGTAGCGCAGTCACAGGCTTTAATGTCGGTCGTCAGATCACAGCTAACTGCCCGCTAAAGTGAGAAAACACTCCCGAGATATAGTAATGATTACATTAGTAGCCAACTAAATTACAGGGAAAATGTGT
This sequence comes from Telmatherina bonti, assembly GCF_933228915.1. Lineage (NCBI taxonomy): Eukaryota > Metazoa > Chordata > Actinopteri > Atheriniformes > Telmatherinidae > Telmatherina > Telmatherina bonti. Next base: position 29,278,999 of record NC_136624.1, read on the forward strand.
CTTTCAGCCAAGCATCAAAAAGCTGCTGTGAAAACATTCAGAATTGCAGATGATTCTGACAGAGCTAATTAAGCTGTGGGTGTTGTGTGGTGCTAAATGAGCTGGCTCCAGGTTCCCAATGTTAGACTGCTGTTATGTTACTGTCATCTTTGCACAGTGTGTGATTATCTAAAACGGAGACTACCAAATTGAAGGATGTGAGTCTTCGGTTTGAACCAGTGCATTTTTCTGCGTAGGGTATTTTAAAGGGAAGCAGATGCAGAAACAAGGCTGTTAATTTGGCAGTTTCTGTTGATGATTTAAAAAAAAAACAAAAAAAATAGACGCGTGATTAATTGAGAATTTTACCCACATGATTTATATCCGTGTTGCTGCACCTCCATGCTATTGGTGCACAGTTTGTTTATGAAACAAGTGCAAGATTAACAGCCCTTGACGGTGAAATATTAAATGATTCAAATGCAAATACACTGATGGGCTGTGGCCGCTTTTTGTAATTCACTTCAAGGGCAAAAAATTATACTTGCAAAACTTCACCCATACGCAGGGAAATTGCACTGAGATGTAGCCTTGCTGTGAGTGGCAAACAACAGGGAAATGAAACATGCACCAAAAAAGGAGGGACCATCAATCTAATGGGATTCCATTGCAAATTCTCTGCATTTCAGTATCACTCGCTCTCACTGGGGGATAGTCAACAGTGGAATAGCTTTCAGGCACTTCAGCACAAGCAAAGGAGGACTGCAGCTACCCTAGATCCCACATAACAAGCAGCACTGCATGTAAATCTGTACAATGAAAGCCATTTTTTTTATTTTTATATAGAAAGAATAACAGCTTGGAATAGAATAATGTGGACTCCATTAAAAACCAAATCAGCTTCATTAGACACGGTAATAGCCCCACTTAGTGATGGCAGGCACAATGACTGTGGCAAGCATTAACTCTGCTCATTAAGGAGAGTTGAGCCTCACTGTGATCAACACATGCCAGCATATGATGAATGGCAAATTATGACCTATTTTTTATCACAATGCTGTACTACACAGTAATTATTTTGTAATCTTAACTTTGATAGCGTCATGCATCATGAAAAGATGTAAATTGTTCTCTTGGTTTAATGTAAACTGGCTATGCCACCGTAAGCATAAAGCAGGACGCCTGCTTTTTTTTTTTTTTTTCACTCTCTCTTTCTCTTTTCCTAACAGGGTAAAAATGGAGCTCGGAAAACATGAATAGATCACAGCACGTCCTATGTGTGCAGTCATTTGTGTTGGGAGAGAAAGTGGAGGGTTGGATGACAAATTTGGAGGAGGGAATGTGATTACTGAGACATTGGCACCAGCAGTTGTCACTTCTGCATTGCCTCAGAATACAGCCGTTCCCCCTCAACTCTGTCCATGAAGGGGGGGGGGGGGGGGGGGGGGGGGGGGGGGCGTGGCAATGAAGAGGAATGGATTACAGTTGCTTACAGATTTTGACAAATGGCAAGGTAATATATGAAGGTAGCATTTGACCTTCTTCCTACTTCAGTAAATGCCTCGGTAAAGTCACGTCACGTCCGCTGTGATGAGAGTTCAATAACCTTTGCATCAGTCTTGCTCTCAGCTACATGGGAATGAGTTGTCTGGGAAGAAGTGTGGGCTGATGAGTGAAAAACTGCACCACAGATGAAACAGCTGTTAGACTGGAGACAGCAAAGCTTCTACACTACCTACTGAAGATCACTTTTCTAAAGTAAAGGCCCTGTAAAATAGCATTACTTGAAAGGAGTTACATTAAGAAGTGAGCTCATATTACTAGACTCACGTCTCAACGTTCCTCTTTTCTCTCTGGCTGTCTGGCTTTAAATGGGACTTATCAATTTTGCTCTTCGATCGCACCACACATACTTATGTGTAGCAGCATTTGATAAAGCCTACTGCACATCTGCTAGATGCCAACTTGCATTTCGATCCAAACAATAGCAATAAAACTGACTCAGTGCAGTTTAAATAAATAAATAAAAGCAGAAAGGATGTGGGTGAGGCAGTCTTTGCATTTTGAAAAAGTAATCTTAATGAATGCATGATTAAATAATGCTCTCTACGGTGCAGGTGTGCAACTTTTCTTACCACCAATCAAGATGAAATTTGATTAGCAAAGCCACAAATCCTCTGGTCAGCCTCAAATCAGAGAAGCAGGGCTGCCGTTTGCGAAAACAAATCACTTTAACCAGCAGAGTTGTGGAACAAAGTTCTATGGGCTGATGAATCAAAACCCAACCTCTTAAAAAAAGAAAAAAAAGAAAGTGAAAAAAGGAGAGAGGAGTGTGATCCATAACATCGCACCTCACCTTTCAAACCTGGTGATTTATTGATGGCATTTACTGGTGATTTCGCCTCCGAGGGAAGCAACAGGATAAGCGCAGAGGTGTATGGGTGCATTCTGAGCTCCCAGATGCAGCCAAATCCATCAAATCTCACAGGACAACGTTCCATCAGTCAGTAAGACGACAATCCTAAACATAGCAATCAAAGAGCTGGTCAGGGTGAAGAGGTGGACTGTCCTCAGCTGGGTGAGTCAAGTCATCTGATCTCAGTCTGACTGAGTTACATGAAGACCAAACTGGAGGCAGGCAAGAAGCAAATGCTGAATTCAGCCGTGTTGAGGGCCTGAAAGCTCATCTCCTTTTTTATTTATACAAAGCTTGACTGCATACAATTTTTCAAGAAAATAATGAAAATGAACGTTTTGACTTCATGTGGAAGAGGGTCTAAACTTTGAGCAGCACAGCTCAGATTAGCAGTTATATTTGCACCTGGTGCAAACCCAGCCTCGGCTTTGGAAAGTTGCTGATAGCGTTTATTAATGAGGTGCAGTGCAAAGTCACTGGGCGCAGTGGTAATTGCATCTGCTCCTGACGCACAAATGTATTTGTGTCCTTTTCAGGGCACAAATTTTTAGGCGAAAATATCCAAATGAATCATGCAGCTGAGCTATGCGCCGCAATCGGCAAGTTGCTGACAACTGTGGCATCATTTAGCGCTTGGAAAAAAAAAAAAAGAAAAAGGAAAGTCTGTCTTGAATTTTGCATTTCACAAAGCTGCGACAGTTGCTGCAAGGAGGCACAGGTGTTGTGTAATACTGGCGAGATCATCCAGCTGGGTTAAATTAGGGTTTATTAGTATAATGTATTTGTTTTGGAGAAGCAGCATTTAGCCGTTATGCTGCTAACTAGCAAAACAAACTGCATGTGAAGGTTAAAATTTTGCCAAATGTAAATACTTTTAAATCCATATTAAAAGCATTTGCTTTCTCATGGTGCTTGAGCAGAAAATCTGCACAGTAACTTTAAACTTTTCTTGCTTTAATAATGAGTTTAATGTGGTTTTTGCCAGTTGTTGCTGCCTTTTACTACTTTTAGTGCTTTATTTGCACCATTTGTAATGCTTTTAATGTTTTATGTAAGGCACTTTGAATTTCCTTGTACGAGAAATGGGCTTCACTTTTTCTTTTAAAATGAGATAGAAAAAAAAGAAATAAAAAGAAATGGGCTATATGCCTACTTACAAACCGGCTTGTTGTTTTGCTTAATCAACACGTCATTACTTGGGAAACTACACTACTATTAAATTAGTCATGATGCAGTTTTATATCCACATGCCCCAAATTCTTTGGTAATGATAGATATTTATAGATGTCTGAGGTGTGGACAAGGTTGTGATATCTGGTGAGTCAAAGAGGTTTTCCACGTTGTTGTTTGTCTGCATGTTTTAATGACTCTTCTTCACTTGTGCATGATGTTCGATCCTGAACCATTAAAATAAAGTCAATGACAAATCCAAGTATGATTAACGGTGTGTTCAGACCAAACGAGCCGAACGCTCGACGCTGGTCACTAAACTGCCACTTTTGTGTCCGATGCCCAAAACGCTCCCAACGCATCTGCCGCTTGTGTCTGGAGCGAGCGGCAAATGTGGCGGAAAAGAGAGGAGGGAGGCAGCGCTTTCCTTCCGGTCAGTTTGAATGATTCAGTAGAGCGATGGCATGGTTTTATTTAATAAATAAAGCTAGAGGACGTTGTCGTAGGGCAATGATAGTCAGTGTTAATGCAACAAGAGCCGCACTCAGCAGAGAGCCGCCGCTGCCCCCAAACAAAGCGTTGCTAGGCAACGTATCCTGCTACGTTGCCAAATCAGTAACATTCAGCTTTTTAGCAAGGAATGGTTATCCTAAATATTGCACGGAGCAATTGCATCTCAGCCCCGTGTCTGGGTTCACCACTGCAATCCTCAAAAAGTTCAGCTTTGTCCATCTCCGACTTTTGACGCACGTTTCGCGCGGAACGCGTGTCGAGCTTAAAAAACTTCTTAAATTTTTGGCATGTTCCGCGAGGAACGCCGACACCCAAAACGCAACGCGAGAGAGCTCGACGCCCCCTTGCCGTGCCTCCCCATAGACTTTACATGGAAACCTGCCGCTCTTGACGCTCAAAACGTGTTTGGTCGGAACACACCGTAAAACTATAGAATAAATTGCTGTTGACAGTTATGCAGATTATTCTGATTTGAGCCAGTAAGATTGACTATGATTGAAGTAAAATTAGGTATTCATAGCTGTCTAGACATTGCACGTGTGACATCACCCTGGCTTTCTCTGCTATTTTGGAGGTGCACGGCTACCATTTATGTCTACACACTAAAGGTGCAACGATTCGTCGACAAAGTAAATTGAAATGTCGACAATGAAAATTCACTGACGCGAAATTTAACTGTGCACTCGTCGTTTCCTAAATGCTCGCAACACCTTTGCTAATAAAACGATGCACCAGGCAACTTAACGCCACTTACCAACCACGGCTTTTCAGACAATAAGAATTTTAAACACCAAGCAAATGACTTCAAAGCAGCACAGGAAGTGTTGGGGGCAGTATTGTCATTTTGTGCAGCGTCTTTGTTCTTAAGCAGTGAAGAACGAACAGACGGCGGCGCAACCTGAACAGAGTCAGAAGCCTTGTATTTCCAAAGTTTGGGAATATTTCCTGCTAAATAAAGTGTCAAAACAAGTAAAATATGTCGTCTGCCACGCAGTGTTGGCATCCCATGGCAGCACAACAGCCATGCACGAGCATCTAAAACGAAAGAGTCGTGGTTTCCAGCATTCCAGATGGATAAATTAGCATTACTGAGTAGTAATGTGTTGTTGTTTACCTTACAAAACAGGCTGTTAAATAATCATTTCCATGCAATTATACAAAAAACATGTTTTCTTTTTTGTTTTCTTTTTGAGGCAAATTCTGTGTAGTTTGGATATGACACTAGCTAAATGTGAATGTTTCAGAAATAAATTAGTAGTAAGCTGTTCAACTTAAATTTAATATCCAACTGGTTTGGGAGTCATTCTTTTAACTTACTGAAGGACATTAAAGGACATGATTGACTGGAAGTCAGGTTGACATTCATATGATCCAAATAAAGAGAGTGAGTTAAAACATACTGGAGCCTGTAAAAACAGCTACGTCATCTGGAAGCACAGATAGTGTGACATAAATAATCATGACTAATCGAAAAAAGTAGATTAGTTGACTATTAAAATAACTGTTAGCTGCAGCCCCACGACACACACGTCTAAAACACGCTGAAAAGACATGTCTGTACTACATAAAACACACAAAAGGAAAAAGCTGTTATGCTGCAGAAACACCAACAATAACTTAGATTTTTACAATCTGCAAAACAATGAATGAAGTTCAGGTTTAGATGCGTTGCTACCAGTTTCATTCACATTAGTGTTTATCTAGTGTTTGGTGTAAGTTCGTACACCTGCCATGAACTCAAAAGCTACTGATTATTGGATGTTCATGCAGCCTTTTTACAAAAACCTGCGAGTCTACAAACCGTTGGCTGCAACTACACCATCATACTGAAGATGTGTTCATACCAAGACATGTATTGCTCTGATATTTTCATTCCAAAATCAAATATATTATTTGCTCATCTGTGTGGATTTGTTTCTGATAAACTGATATATTCTGGGTGTTATTAATGAAAAAGACGGATGTCTAAATATGTCAAATGACTGAAGTAAATACATCATGCTTAAACAAAGGGAGCAGTAAAACTATGAAAGCAATAATCATGAAGAAGTATATTTTTTATTACAGGAACAAGAAAATATAGAAAAAATTTTAGTGGATCTTTTGGCAGATCTACTGTGAAACATCTGAAAAGACTGAACAGTCCTGAATGCTGAGACTTAAAGAACAACAACGGGTCTTGTAATTGGAGAACTTCACCACAATCCAGCAGAAGCGGTGTTCTCATCTGAACATACGAGTGCCATCCAGTTAGGTCGCCTTAAAAAAATCTTGCATCTGCAGGAATTCTCAGGTGCACCACCCTGTTGTTTCATCATCCCGTTCACTACTGACATGTTGTGAGTCCAGCCATCTTTACTTTTGCTCACATGATGCCCAAACGGTCCTTTATGTCCAGACGACAGTCAGACAGAAGCACATCACCTGGAGAAGTTTCTGCAGAGGTCCACTGTTCTATGGGACGTTAATCCAGGATATTCACTGCACTCCACTAAAACAGAGGATAAAAATCCATGTGTTGTTTCCTTTTTGTGCGCGAAACCCGCAGCTGCTGCAGCCAAGTACACAACTTAGTGAAGAAATGATACGATGGAATACAACAACGATGAATAAGATGGAGATAAAAAAGGGCAAGAGCCACTGCTGAACCAATGCAAGCAGACCAGCGGTACCACCAAAATGGCAAATACTCCCACATTTCTGTACATTGGTGACATCAGGTCACATTTTCTATTTGCAGATAAGTTTCGTTTTAGCACCTCCCCCACAGCAGTCCACATTTTCATCTGCACCACTTATGACTTGTGACTAGACACCCTAATTTGCCCTGTTCAGTCAATCTGGGCCTACGTGCTAACATCTCAAACCAAGCTTTTACTTTCATTTATCTCATTTATGCTCTCCAATTACAGGCGAGACATGACACTTTAATGTTAAATTGTTTTTTCAGGTTTTTGTGTTGAAGCATGAAGCTATAACAACAGCCGCAGTCTGACAGTCTGAGCAGCAGCTGTGGAAAGAGCTGACATGTTCTTTGCTCTTTTTTGCCAACCTTTTTTTTTGTAAGTTAATCTAGTTAATCAGTAAAAACTGTGTCAGTGTTATTTCTCAATGCATATCATTATGCCTGAATGGAAGTGTGATTGCCATTATGATTTTCTCACAAAATCTGATCAGAAATTGGAAGAACAAGAGCTGCCTTCAACTGCAAACCACCAACGAAGCCGAATGACGAATTTCTGGATCAAGATTTGTACATTAGTAAATACAATATTGTTTGGTTTTTTTTTTGTTTGTTTTCCTGCTAATTAATAGACAAAGAACACACACAACTGAAATGTTGTTGGCAGGTGGAGCGTGAAGGCTACCTAATTGTTGTAATCATGCCATTGTCATTTAAAGCCAGTAACTTATTTGTAGTATTTGTTATTTTATCCATGACATGATTGTCATTACTGTTTGGACAGCGAGTCCCATTATGGTTTTGGCTTCATTACAGTAACGTGGCTCTCTGTCAGCAGCGAGTCCAGCTTTGAACTCCTCGCAAAGTGTTGAAATGATGTCAGCACCCACAAACTCACTGGAATAATTTGACAGCGCAGAGTGTGAGTTCAACCGGAGTGACAACACTTATCCACACAATTCAAAACTAATGAGAAGATGTTTGAAAATAGAACAGAAATAAGCGGAGAGGAAATCAGCAATCTCTAAGACTGCTGTGACGATCATTCCTTTCATTGCAAATATGAAATTACTGGGGTTTTCACATACATATACATATAAATATACATTACACTTAACATCTGCTGCTCAGCATGTCTCTTTTATGTTTTTTTTTTTTTTTTCAAATGATAGAAAAAAAAAATTCTTGATTTACTTTTTTGTTTGTGTCATCCAAACTTTTCTGTAGCCATTAATTGACAGAAAAGCTTTTCTTAAGTATTCGTTGATGTGATTCGTTGGTGTGATACTTACTCTAGGTAAGAGAAAAGCCTTGTTAAAAGCAATAAAACTGAAGAAGTGGTCTTTGATCCCAAGTCGTACTGCAACCACTTGCTCGTCATGACTGACAGCTGGCCTATTAGACGGACTGGCTGTCTCATTTAAGGGCCTATATGTTAACAATAACGTGTCCATGCTGAAAATTTTGCCAGAAACAAAAACACTATTGTAGCAGGTTTATAGTTTCAGGGGATTTTTTTTATTATTATTTTCATAACTTATTTTATTTCTTTTTATTTTTATTTGGAGTGATCCACAGTATCATGCGGATGTTTTATTACGTTTCACTGAATCCATCCCTCAGCGCGGTATATGTGCTCGTTTTGGTAATCTGACAGTTACCGTCAAGTCTCAACTGAACTGTCTGGTGCGCACAGCAATGAAGGTGGTGGTTGTGAGTGACCACCCTTCCCTTCAGTCCAATTACTCCCATCTGGTCGACGGTGTTGCGCTCCAAGGTTCAGATGCAGCTGCTGTAACAGAACTTCTCTTTTTATTTGTTTATTTTTACCCCTTTGGCTAAAAGAAAAAACATTGCAAGTGCACATACAAGCTCAAAATATATTCCCATCAGGTAAACAAACAAAGTCTATCTTAATGCAGAACGGGAGCCTAATTGTTAACAATGCACTTTATATAAGGGTCAGTATCTTCCGGGCAGAAAAGCTGATAGTGTATCAGTATCAACACTTTAATTAACACTTGACTAAAATCAATAAAACAAGTATAACTGAAATGGAAAAAGCAATCATTAACACAAAGGGGCAGGCTTTTCACTTACATTTAAACTATCTGAGCAAGGTGTCACTGAAAAGGAGAAATAAGAAGGCAAATGTGGCAATAATCATTAGGTTTTGAAGCATTTTCCAGTCATTTGTAATTCCCAAATCAGTATGAGGTGCTAATTGTTACATATGCATCTTGTCAGGAGGAGGTATAACCAGTCACAGGGGATCACATCCATAATTCATTATGTTACTATAAATTTAGATCAGTAAGCTGCACATTGGAAAACAACTTGTAGTTACTGTGCAGGAACATGGTGCCAATATGGTATCAGAAAGTCAATGACAACCTTAGATTTATCATCGATTTCAGGATCATCTTTCCCCCTCTTTCCAACAAACGCTCATTATAACGTGCATGTTTTCCCTGCAGACCTAAGTATACCCACTTTGATAATTCTGTTGAACCACACTGTTGTTGTATGTGTGTGCGCTGTGTTTTGTTTCCGAACTTGTTAATGAGCTTGTTCTCTAACACCTCAATTATGCTTTTCCCTTTTTTTGTACTGACTTTAGTTTTTTTTAGTTTTTTTTTTTGGTTTTTGTTAATACTCCTAGAGATCCGATACATTGAGTGTTATCAGAACATAGCAGAGTCAGTTTTGTAAGATCCAAATTATGATTGGCAACGCCTCATATTTATATGTATTACATACATTTATAATGCTGCTGATATGATCAGTTGTTTAGTCAATATTTATAACTTTTCCTTCCAAACACCCAGTACTGAGGTGGTAACCTCTACAATATACATGTGGCTACTATATATATATATATATATATATATATATATATATATATATATATATATATATATATATATATACTGGTTCAATCCTTGGCTGGGGAGGGGTTTGGTCAGTAACCTTTCTGTGTGGAGTTTGCATGTTCTCCCCGTGTATGCGAGGGTTCTCTCCGGGTTCTCCGGCTTCCTCCCACCATCCAAAGACATGCATGTTAGGTTGATTGGTAGCCCTAAATTGCCCATAGGAGTGAGTGAGTGTGTGCGTGAGTGGTTGTCTGTCTCTGTGTGGCCCTGCGATGGACTGGCAAGCTGTCCAGGATGTACCGTGCCTGTCGCCCAAAAGCCAGCTGGGATAGGCTCCAGCTTCCCCGCGACCCTGAATTGGAATAAGTGGTATATACATATATATATGTATACATATATATATGTATATATGTATAAACATTTGAAAAACAGGGCCCTGCCATTCTTCGTATGGCGAGGACCCTAATAAATATGGAGAATGCAGATTGATTTTATATATATATATATATATATATATATATATATATATATATATATATATATATATATATATATAAAATATACACTACTCACAAAAAGTTAGGGATATTTGGCTTTCAGGTGAAATTTATGGAAAATGCAATATGTTCATGCTACAGTGATATAATATAAAAGTAAGACATTTAAGTAGAAGGATGCACTACTGATTTCCTCATCTCAAAAAATTCATTCAACACAAAAGGTAACAACAATGGTAGTTACACCACAACAAAAAATTTGAACGTCTCAATATCTCGTCATGTGCCTTGAGCATCAATTACAGCTTGACAACGACGTCTCATGCTGTTCACAAGGCAACTTATTGCCTGCTGAGGCATGGCATCCCACTCTTCTTGAAGGGCAGCCCTCAGGTCATTGAGGTTCTGGGGTGCAGGGTTTCGAGCCTCTACACGACGGCTCAGCTGATCCCACAGGTTTTCAATGGGATTCAGGTCTGGAGAGAGTGCAGGCCATTCCATTTGAGGTACACCAGTCTCCAACAGCCGTTCCCTGATGATGCGGCCTCGATGAGCAGCAGCATTGTCGTCCATGAAGATGAAATTAGGCCTGTGCTGTTCATGTAGGGGCACAATCACTGGATTAATGATGTTATTCAGGTAGTATGGGCTTGTCACTGTACCATTCACAAAGTGTAGGGCAGTTCTGTACCAAGTGGACAACCCTGCCCACACTGTAACACCGCCACCACCAAAAGCTCGCCTGGTGACAACAGTGGCTGATGCATAGCGCTCTCCCTGACGTCTCCAACATCGTTGCCGGCCATCATTTCTGCTCAGTGTGAATCGACTTTCATCAGAGAACAGCACAGAGGCCCACTGGTTCCTCGTAAATGCTCCCTGGCCCATGCAAGACGATGATGCCTGTGCCTGGTGGTGTGGTCAGGTACCCGTGCAGGTCGTCTAGCACGCAGACCACGCTGATGGAAATGGTTTCGAATGGTCTGACGTGACACTTGGGTGCCTCTCACCTCTCTTAAACGTGCCTGGAGTTGAGTGGGATTCATCATCCGGTTTCTCAGGGCAGTGTTCACAATGTAGCGGTCATCAGCACGGGATGTGGCCAAAGGACGTCCACTTATAGGCCTTTCTGTGACTCTTCCAGTCTCTCAATATCTCTGTTGCAACCTGCTGATGACACTCTGTGACACTCCAAGCTCAGTGGCCACTTCTGTCTGAGAACGTCCTGTTTGAAGCATTGCAATGGCAAGGGACTGTTGTTCCATTGTTAGGTGTCGTCTTGGTCTCACGATGTCGCATTTTTGGGGGGCAACGGTGTGTCCGCCATCTTGAAAAAAATCCTCCTCACCATGAAACACGGTTTACTCATATCTTCGCAGAAATGCATCCGATCTGCACCAAAGTGGAAAGCATTCATATTTGGTAGGTCCTTAACATATTTTAATATGTATTGTGGGGGTGGCACATTTTGGGGGGGGGGGCCCTAGGGGCCCGATCGTCTACTTTGACGTAGGGCTACAAAATTCGGCACACATGTGTAACATCCCAAGACTCGGGTGGAGGGTTCGGCATGAGGCGAGGACCCGATGGATGCCGCTTGCGGCTTTAATTATATTTATTATCTTAATGATGTTTAATTGCCATTTCTATTGCTCGAGGGTTTATTTATCTATTTATAGGAATTGTTGGTCTTTACTCTCTCTGGCAGCTTTGCACGCCATCTAATGAAAGCCAAAAAATGTTAAGAAGCACATTTCTACCAATAGCACCCAGAACTTAAATGGCCTGGGGCTTTTAGTCCAGAAGCTGAGAGATTATTTCAGCCATGGATCTGTTGCATTTCCCCTGAGGTCTGAGGTTCAGGATAAATTAGGCAAATTCTCTGTAGTATGTCACTCCACCTCGGGAGTGTTTGCCAGAGTTTCAGCACTGCCAAGCTGAGCATTTGCATCAGTTTGCTGACTTTTTATTTTTGTCTTGGAGCATAACTGATGTGAAAGAATGAGATGATTAATGTTTTATTCCTTTTAATCACATTTTCTTATTATGGCTGCCACTGTGGTCCACTCTGGAGGCAGCTTCATCTTCTCCCTCATCATCAAACCTGGTAGCTTTTTAGGGCTTAGGGTATTTTTATTTGTCTTAGACCAGCTTCTCCAAACTATAGGTTCCCAGTATCATGTCAGGACCAGATTGTTGTTAAAAAATAAAAAAGCCTAATTTATAATATTTGGGCTTTCTATTAGGGGCTGTCAGAATGAGTGTGTTCTTGCAAAAGGATTACTCTCAGTAATCAACACTTTATTTTGAAAAACAATTTAATGCAAAGCCAAGTTATTGTTTATGCCACATTAAAATCTGAATTTGGAATTATTATGAACATCTACATTTGTTATCTTGAGGGCCGTGGAGCGAAACGTTTGGAAAACACTGTTAGAGCCTATTTGTTGAGTTAGATTTTAAGCCAAAAATGGTCTTCTTGTTTTGCAGGCTGCTTTTAAGAGCAGCAGCAGTTCTGATAAGAATTATATGATTCAGAACAAAACTTCAGAAGTCTGTGATTGTTTCAGAGACAATTTACAGCAAAATAAAAACCCAAACCCCATGAAAGTGTGTAATACAGACAGATTTTGAGGTAATACAACTCGAGCAGACTTCTTGGTTTTAATATCCGTCAAGGCTCAGCACCTCCACCAAGAACAGACGCAGGGGAGAGACACACACTTCAGTGGACTTGATTTGCCTAATCTACCCTCAGTGGAAATGCAACAGAACCAAGGCTGAAATGACCTTTTTGCGCCTAGAAAAACAATTCTGTTGTTACGGCTGTTGTGTTCTGAGTCCTGTTCATCAAAATCTAGCTACAAGTGCCACCTCCCTTCCAGCTCTGTTTGCCTGGAGGAAATTTTAACCCTGGAACTGTTTGGGCCCAGATTTCTGCAGCTGAAGTAGGCAAGAACTGGAAAAGAACCCCTTGCTGGTCCCTGGAAGAGCTTATGCGGTGAAAATGCAGCTTTTGTTTTTGTGATTTCTCAGTTATTTCAAACCAGTCTGTGTATCCTGTAGCCTCTGAATGCATTTAAGTAACGTCGACTGTCATAGTAACTAGTTAAGCACTAGTTAAGGGTTCTTAAAATGAGAAGCAAGTGTGCGTTGACAAACACACACAATATAAAAATACTCTTGTGTTAGCTCACAGTAAACGGTGAATATACTGTATGAGAATGCTAAATTGAAGGTGTCAGGAGTGAAGTTCTGGCCAAAATCTAATTTCAGCGAAAATCCCCCTGACAAGGTGGAGAGATTGTTGTCGGCAACATCACCTTGAATATACAATCCCTGCAATCTCAGTCAGATTCTTTTGTTCATTTGTCAATTTCACTCGACATTTTTTTTTCTTTTCTTTCAAGGGCACATAAACGAAAGGTTGAGTGCAGACACTGAACCTAATCATGCTGATGGTTGTGGGACTCTAAAAGCTGTGGGTCATTAGCTCTCATAAAGGTCTACATGCCGTCCCCTGAGTGACGTTTTGCTGAGGACAGGGAGATGCATCTGATGCATTTTTATTATGGACTTCACAATGACTGCGGAGGGAGGATGGTCGATAAAACAGAGGCTTTGGGAGCACTAGGAGTGTATTGTTTTCTCAACTGTCAGGCCCGCCGTCACGTGCTTGTGTTGAATCTATAATCTGTATGCAGGCTTCTATCATATATCTGCAGAGTAAGGCTCCATTGTTGTTGCAGCAGCGTGCAGACAAAATTCTGTGAGTGATTTCTGCCATAAAAGAAACTCAAAAACTAGATAAATGTGTGTCCGTCTTCCTTATCTCCCCCAGCATATTTCCACTCACTCCTGACTGCTAAGCCCGCAATTGCAAGACATCTGGACAACATAGTTTACAGAAGACGCTCTGTTTATTGCCACTAAAACACGGCTGCACCTCGGTGTATTTCCTTAAATTTAAAATTCTTGTGCACGTCTTGAGCGGGCGGTTCTCTCGCGGGACATGTATCTGTCTCCTTCACACAACAAAGCTTGATTTATTTTCAGTTCACTCTGTGCATTCAATATGTAGTTTAATCTTGGCATCGAGGTAGGGAACGCTTCTATTTGTCTGCTGTTGGATTTAGATCAATCTTTTTCTGTGGGAACTAAAACAAAGCATGTGTTGGATGAGCGCCACTACACAGACGAGTAGCTCAGAAAATGATCTTCAGCATGCATCAATCCAGGAACGATTCAGGTGGGGAGACTGAGTGGGGCTCGTTTGCAAAGCTCTCATTGCAAAACAAACAAATTGAGGTGTATGGATAGTCAGTCAAGGCATTGCATTGGTAGGACAAAAGATCACTTTATGATGACACTGTTTATACTCTCCATAGCATATATTCAGAACACTAACTGCAGCTTTCACTCTTGCCTATATGAAACCCAAACCACTGATAATGTATTTAATTGTTTTAGAACTGTACAGTCACAGTAACAACACAGTATGATACCACTGAAAGCACATTAAGGGCCCTTAAAGGCAGGCATCGATGGTGAAATTGGTTTCTTTGCTTCCACGCTGATATAAAAGCACACTTTCTATCTTCAGAAACACTGGAATATGCTCTAATTTCACACTTAACTGACTGGTAACATGGACTTTGCATGTCAAACTTTGCCTCTGTGGAATAAAATGTCCGCAGGGTGTCAAAAAATCCACAAGATAAATTGCACTGAGATAAAGATTGTTTCACAGGTAATTATGTGTATGGCAAAAAAAAGGAAGAAAAAAAATACAAATTAAAAGATGCCATCGGCATCTTCAAAGTATGCGATGCAGACACTGTTGTCAGTCAGATATTTAATGTGTGTATTTACTGTGCAAAAGTGTCTCCATAGGATTCAGCTGGGCTCTGAAGGCTGTCATTATGATTCTGTTTGTGCATTAATATGTTTTATATGTTCAACTTCTACACAGCAACACACAACCCCAACTAAAATGGAATAACATGGTATGAATGGGAAATCGAGAAGGAAGGAGGTGGGAAGTCTGCGCCACAATCTCAACAGTGATAGCAATACGTTGGAACGTTTCCTATCCGTGAAAGTTCAAGCCAAGCCAAGCCAACTTTATTTATAAAGCACTTTCTGACAGCCACTGCTAACAAAGTGCTAAACATAACATAATTAACATATTAAAACAATAAAACAGAAAACAATAAAACGATAAAGTTTAAAACTATAAAATATAAAACAATTAAACAAATAAACAATAAAAAGCAATAAAAACAAACTCATTCTGGGTAAAATGCCAGTGAAAATAGGTGGGTCTAAGAAGGGATTTAAAACTGGACAGTGATGAAGCCTGTCTGACCTGAAGTGGCAAAGAGTTCCACAGAGCTGGTCCCGCTACAGAAAAAGGCCCTGTCCCCTCTGAGCTTCCTCCGCCTTCTCGGGACTTCCAAGAACAGCTGATCTGCTGACAGGCGCGTACAGGAAGGGGGGTACATGTGTAGCAGCTCAGGTAGGGCAAGGTCATTTAAAGTGGAACTATTATGTGCATTTCAGGCTGATTTATTTTTATTTCTGAGACCAGAAGGGCTGGGATTGATGGAGTTATTGCTCCAAATGGCTTTATTTACTTCAGACCGACCCTCTCCGTAGGTTGTCAGATCAGCCTGCGGGCAAAACGAGTGGATTGAGACTCTTCCGCATTAAGCCCCGCCTCCCGCCACTACACTACATCGGGAGCGCGCATCGCAACTGCTTTCGCCGTCATTGTAACATCTCATAAACAGAAGGATTAGGCTAATATGAACTCAATAAATAAAAACAAAATACCATGTCAACACATAGCATACAGCCCTACATGTTGGAACCTGAATCAGACCCTGAAACAAAGTGGAAAACAGCAACCCACAGCAACGAATGCAGCAGGATGTCTCTCTTTGGTAAACTCACCAGCCATCGTTGGAAATAACTTTATCCGACGTTTTCCACCCGCCTGATGTATTTGTACATGCCCTTGTTAACCAGTAGAAGATAACCAATCACCGAACCTTATCCCCCGGGACGTCGCAAGGATTTCCAAGTAGAAAAAACTCTCTAAAACGAGGCGTTTTTCGTTGCCATGGAAACCGAACGGCGAGCGTGCTGGAACTCAAACTCAAACTCAAACATGCGTTTAGGTGATAAAAAACAGTGCCGTTCACATGTCTGATGAGGATTCAACACTGTAACACTGTAGAAAGCTCAGAAAACTCCAAATACCATAATAGCACCCCTTTAAAGACTTAAAAACAGATAAAAGGATATTAAAGTGAATCCTAAAAAGAACAGGCAGCCAGTGCAGTGTGGCTCAAACAGGATAAACGTGCTCTGTCTTTCGTGTTCCCGTCAGCAGACGAGCTGCAACATTTTGCACCAACTGCAGACGGGACAAACATTTTTGCGTGACACCAAAGTAAAGAGCGTTGCAGTAATCAAGCCATGTTGTGATAAAAGCGTGAATTACTGTTTCAAAGTCCTGCCTACAAAGGATATGTTTAGCCTTTGCCAGTTGCCTCAGATGGAAAAAGCTAGATTTAACCACTGCACTGATCTGCCTGTCTAGACTAAAATCACTGTCCAGTTTCACACCCAGATTTCTGACAATATTGTGCAAGAGGGCCCAAATCAGCAGGAGAGAACCCGCTAGCACCAGCACTGAAAACCATCACTTCTGTCTTCTGCTCTTTAAAGTGAAGAAAATTCACTTGTATAGTTTAGTTTAGTTTATTTAGGATCCCCATTAGCCGTAGCAAGCTGCAGCTATTCTTCCTGGGAACCAGCACATTTATAACATCAAAAACAAAAACTTGTAAAAGTTACACAGCTCATCACCACTTTCAATCACGGAATACAAGCTAATTACATACTCAAATTCATGTCTTTACATCCATTTTTACATACTAAATGCATGCATGTCTTGTCCATTCATGTTATATCCAGTACTTTACCAGAATACATTGTATTCTGTCATATAAACAGTTTACTGTAATACACACCCTATTCATGCACAAAATATGCTTACTCATAATTGAAATCAACCTATATATTTGATTATCTATAATCTTCCAGTCCACCTCTATCCACATTATCAATTAGTTTACTCCATTACACATGCATTTGTATTTATTATTAATATACTTTTATCACCAAACCCTTATAATTATGATTTATATAGATACCTGTACTTTTGACAAATAGTCTTTAATAATATTTTAAACTTTTTTTTTTTTTTATTTAGCTCAGTGGTTAATTTAATGTTATTTGGTGATGTCAGTAACAGGTTTTACAGTAGCATAAGCCAACAGTACGTGTCTTTTTCTGCCTCATTTGTAAATGAGATGAATTTATCGTTGGAAAAAAGAATAGTCGTTCGGGAAAAAATAGGCAAAACCAATGGGATAGTGTACATGAACATCTGTGCGGAGTATGGGTTAGAAGTCCCCAACTCCCGAGGGGATAAACTACTGACAGTGGTTGAGAACAACAGCGAGGCTCCTGCGAGACTTCAAGTTCCAGACTGACAAGCAGCTGCTGGCCAGCCAACCAGACATAGTGATGGCTGACAAGGTTGTGACAGATGTGGCAATCCCTGCTGGCAGCAAGACAAGGAAGAAGGAGCAGGAGAAGATCGGAAAGTAGCAGGAGCTGAAGGAGCATCGGGAGCGGATGTGGAAGGTGAAGTCCACAGCGACTGGTAACGGAGGGATCGGGACAAAAAAAAAAAAGAAAAGAAAACTGGAAGAAAACATCTCCGACAGATTCGGGGTAGCAACATCCAGTGTTTATATATTTTTAATTTGTGGCATTTCGTTCACGGTATGTGTCTTACCTGTGGGTTCATGAAATATTTAAATACAACACAGCTCATTTTGAGGCTGTTTGGATTCAAGACACCAAACATTTTACTTTCATTAAAACCAAAAGAAGAGAGCAAGAAAGGAGAAATAGGTTGTTTCATTATAGGAGAAAGGCAGTGTTACTCAGAGTGATAAAGTGCTGCAGCAGTGTGACCTTGCTGAAGAGTTGTTTGCAGTTCACTGCCTGGCAAGTTGGGATTTATTTTTATTTTTCTTTTAACTTGATTGCATCAGTGAAAGCATGGATGCAAACATTGGACATGTCAAGTTAACCCCTTCATTCAGGAAAGAAAAATAGCTTCGACCAAACAAACAACGCTGCGTTCTTTTCTTTTAACGGTGTGCGACATGAGCAGAGGACAATGACACATTTCCCATTAGTAATCCTTTTGTTCATCTGCATAACTTCAATTTTCATAATTGCTTTGCTCAAATGGAACTCCAGGCACCTGCCCAGCAGCACTATTTGGCTGTGTTTTCCCTTATGCCGCTTTCAGATTCTGGCTAGTGATTTTTCATACTTGCATTGGAGATTTAAAAAAAAAAAAAAAAAAAGAGTGGAGGCTGGTAAAATATTCATCTCTTGGTTTTGCATAAATTACATCTTGCATACTTTTACAGGCATTAACAGCACTTTCATCTTTGATTGTGTGATTAATTTAAATCCTAAACTGTGTTTGTGTCTAATTTTGTTGATGAGTTCTGTATTGTTTCATTTTTACCTACAGAGAAATGAAAAGAATACCAAAAAAAAAAAGGAAAAGAGAAGCTTGGTTGTGTGTAATGAGACACTGCTTAAAGTTTAGTTTATGGAAATAGCGTGCATCAAGACATGTATTCTCATGTCGGTGCAGATTCTATTTATTCTCCTCAAAACTGAGTGTCCCCCAACATCGAACTCTCCTGGATTACATGAGAGGGTTTCAGTTTTTGTTTGGAGAATCAGAGTAAACTCCCATCGTGCAGCCTCCGTGAAGAAATTAATATTCTGAAGATATAAGACTGATTCAACATTGAAGTCTTTTTTTTTTTTTTTTATTACATGACTGGGAAAATCATCAGAACCACAGATAACATAATTTCTATTCCAAGCAATATTCTTCCTTGTCAAAAACCTGGTTGCCCACAATCCAACTTGGGCCCTGACAGGTCAATTTTAGATCCTAGCGGGCAGCTGCTAATGTAGCTTTGAAGGGGGGGATGGTTAAATGAGGTCTGAAAAGTGTGTTAATCCTTTAAAGGAAATGTCACACTCCAAATTTTTTGCCCTGCTTTGAGTCTGTTTTGTCATCAGTCAAAAACATACATTTTTCTTTGTGCAGTGATGACTTTAGTGTGATGGGAAAAAAACAAAATGTTAGATGAAATTAGTCACGGCAAGGTTGGTGCATTTTCCTTGGCAACTAGAGCATGATTTCTGAACAGACATTTACTGTTTAAATTTTAAAATTTCCTTGCTGCTCGAAGCATCACAAGCACAGAGCGGTCCACTTCATTTGTATTCAATACAGCCAGTATTTCTACATTTCAGCAGCTTCTGAAAACAATTAAACGGATAAATGGCGCTTCAGGCCAGAGGAAAAAAATCTGGACATTTCATTCTGGTAGTTAAAAAGAAGTATATTAAAATAATAATTGAACAATTATTAATTGCAAAGTCTTACACATTTTTTTAATTAACAAATGTCCATTTTTTTTATTAGCTTGCTCGTGATAGTAGGTCTGTTAGTGTTGATCCAAATAGTAATAGTATCAATGTCAAGGTTAGTATCAGTATTGTGCAATACTATCATTTTTCAAGTGTTTTCTTGCAGGGGGGGGGGGTTGGCTTTGGGGGGGAAGAGCAAAAGGATGTGAAGGAGAGCCGACCAATCAGGGTTTTTCTTAAAAGTAAATTTCTTTTTTTTTTTTTACTATTATTTTATTTTTTTTACTTTTTTTTCCACTCAAACAATTTTGCGGAAAGAAAGGAACAAAACAGTCATTATATTATTCTGTCACATTGTTGATGATGTTATTTTATATTATTTACAAAGCTTAAATAAAACTTATTTAGTGCTAACATCCAGTTTGTTAATAAAAATGTTTTGTTTGATAAAGGTCTTTCTACTGTGTTTTATTATGATCATAGTGGTGATCAAAAATTAAAGACAAAATCATTGTATTAATGTAAAATTTCAAGAAAAAAGTATTGGCAATATCGATACTTGCTCTAGATTTACTTGGTTTCAGATCGATATCAAGAACAGTATCGCCTAGCCCTACATGATGACA
The DNA here is from genome assembly GCF_933228915.1 of Telmatherina bonti. Classification (NCBI taxonomy): domain Eukaryota; kingdom Metazoa; phylum Chordata; class Actinopteri; order Atheriniformes; family Telmatherinidae; genus Telmatherina; species Telmatherina bonti. The sequence continues at coordinate 29,299,305 of NC_136624.1, forward strand.
TATTTTAAATTATTTCCATATTTTAGGTGATGTTAGCTCTGAGTTATATGAAGGAGACAGACCAAGAGTTTTACTCACTGGCAAACTTGGGTTTAACCATTCATTTTGATTTATAGTACTTATTTTCTCATCATTTATTGATACACGAAGCCATTTATTTTTTCACACTTTTGGTGTGTTTAATTTTATTAATCAGTTTTCTGCTTTGCTATAATTATAGATTATTTCTTGGCTTATTGGGCTAACAGGCCCTCGAGGGACATTTGTGTTCACATTACTTTCAGTAAGTAAATGTTTATTTAGTTAATGGCTTTCCATTTAATCCAATCGGTATACAGTTTCATGCAATCACAGAGATAAAATAGAATGTACAAACATTAAATACATACTTTTGTCAACTTGTTCACATTGAGATACGCCTACAACTTACTTTATAGCTAAATTAACATGGAATGATAGTTGAAAAAGTCTCACATGACAAATCTTTTGTATTTTAATTTGAAAGTATCATGAGGCTCGTGGTTCAGCTTGCTCTCCCTTCCTTAAACTAAACGTTAAACTGAACACTTGCAATGAGTGGAAAGTTGATACTCTGATGTGGGAACATTTGTAGAGATGTAAGATGTGTCCATATTGATCACCACATTGTCCACATATTCATCTCCAAGAGTCCAAACTGAAGGCTTGAATATATAAAGCTGCAGTCACATTGAACTGTGAAATGGTACTATGAAGGGACAAGTCTTTTAAAAATATACTTCCCTTCCCTCATATAAGAAGCTTTTAATAAACCTTCATTCAAGCTTTTGGATTAGACAAATACTGTACATCACATGGGTGCCTCTCATCTCAGTTTAAAAAAAGATAACACAACATTTCTGCATCTACTGTGGCAGATTTCTATATTTGTGCAGAGGAAAAAAAACTTAAAACTGCTGCAAAATGAACAAAAATGGCATATTAACACACTCAGTCCTTTGCTTTCAAAAAGAAGACCCTGTACTACTTATGCTAAAGAGGATACTTAAAAGGCACTGAAGTTAATTTCCTTATCACTTATAAAATTAAACCAGCACTTATGATGGAACTTGGATACTTCTGGGTTATTAACCCTGTTCTTATTGTCAGAGCATCAAATACTGCTATTCTGTCAAACCCTGACGTCTGCCTGAAATATGCATAAGGTATCATTTGGCACTGGTTCTGCAATGCACCAGATGTGACAATATTTGATGCTGACATCAAATACTACCACCCTTGTGTTCTTTTGGAAAGTTTGGCTTTGTAGGGCATGATTTGAGCTTGAAACTTCTGAATGAGACTTTTGTTTTTGCCTTTACTCTTAAGCTCTGTTTGCTTAGTTTTAGCCAACAAAGTTGTGAAGTTTAAGCGCCTAAAGATGCATTGCGCAACTTTCTGACCTTAAAAACTCTGACCTTAAAAGCCGGCAGCATCCCGAAGCTGAAAAAAACCGCAGTATCCTTTTTCATCTGGGACGCGATGTGATGTTTTGTGGTAAAAATAAGGCAGTTTTGAACACGCAACGTCACTGATTCAGCAAAGAAAATTAAAAGAGAAAAAAGGGTACAAAACTCATTGTAAGATCATCTTATGCTCGCTGGAGAGAACTGACAGGTCAAGTAGGATGCAAGGCGGATGCCGAATTAGCGGTCCACAGGGGAAGTGTGACTGGAAAACATGGCAAAAGTTCTGTAGCGTGTCTTTAAAGCTACTTGGTTAGGTTTAGCAGAACATTGTGGTTTGGTTTGAAGAACAACCTTCCCAACATGAACATCAGCAGCGTGTGATGCAAACAGTTCAGTAAACTCAGTCTGCCCGTTCAAATGATGTCACCCAGTTTATCACATTTCATGCAGTTCCCACTGGAGTGACAAATGTTTAGGTTTTTTTTACAATTTCCACCAGATATGCAGAACAAATACTCTAAAAGTCCTGTAGAAAACACAAGGAATATTTGCTGTTTTTGTTTCTTTCATAACCAGGATGACACCGAAAAGATGGTACATAAATTACTACTAATACTTCACATTAACATGGTAGACACACACTTTTACTTCCCCTATTACCTGTAGATAATCATTCATACTTACCATGAGCACAATCCACAAAGGTGAAGCCAAACTTAAATGTCCAGAGCCTTCCAATGTTGAAAACCGTGAACAACTAAAAGCAAGAAAAGTAAAAAGAAGAAATATCCCTCTAAAGCAAGCTGAAGTCTCCTGATAGTTGAAAAGACACCAGAGTGACAACGCTGCATTTAATTAAAGCAGGAAAAGAGACACACGCAGACAAAATAAAACAGAAACTTTAATGCTGCTATTCCTACTTTTAAAGGTCAAAAGAATGTCCTTATTTATTCTAATGAAATTCAGGTGAACACAAACCACATCAGCGATGGAATAAATTTCTAAGTTTGCTGCCAAGACCTAACATGAGCTTTGTGTTTCGTTTGTTATGCCGGTGATTATGCAGGTAACTTGAGACTCATTTAAATAATATGTTGTGGCAAGAGGAGCGTGGGATACCTGATGTCCGTGGGAGGCTGTGGATTAACATGATGCAAAGTTAAACCGGAATACTTTGAGGAGCTTCACGCTTAATATGCTCAGTTGTTAACTAACACAAAAGGCTTAAGAATATCCATGAGCTGAAACACTAATGTGGGATATCATACCGAAATCATGTTAGTACAACACACACGATGCAGTTTTCTGCCACGATGCTGACAAGCTGATTTCCTTTACAAGGGCGCGCCACTCTGACAGCTTATTCTGTTCAGCACTGTGTGGCCATGTGTACAAACATCTGCCAGCTCTGGCAGTCGCACTGTGCCTAAAAAGACCACAGCCAGAGCCAGGAGGGAGATAAATACAGCAACTTCTGAATAATTGACAAAAATTCAGAGGCGTCTTAATTTAAATGAGTTTGGACATTCGGGGAATTCGAGGATTGTCATTGCTCTTTTCAATTAGAGGAAATACCTAAAAGCAGTTTGGAGTTTAACAACCTCTTGGCTCGCTGAGAAAGCTGTGGAGCAAACATGGCTGGAGATTTTTTTTTTTAAAAAGTGCGTTTCCATTTCACCTAGAATTGTGCACAAAGTAAATATTGCATTTAAAAAACACGCCAATGGAAACACCTATATTGTTTTCTTTTAAAAAGTTTCAAATATTGCTAAAAAGCTTTTACACTCTCATGATGTGGTTTTTTAGATGTTTTGATATAGAAATATATTGCAAAAGTCCAAACGAAGCTTTTCTTTTTTTTATTTTTTGGCATTTAGCTGTTCCCGGACGTGATGTGGGGGATCGTGACAAGTTCATTTTCGGTAAAGGTGACGCTGTATGGAAGAAACAACAGCAAATTTCAGAGTTTTAGTAAAGAAAATTAGGGAGAAAAAGCTTTGAAAAGCTGCAGCAAATTTTCCGCGACAAGTAGAAAAACCCAAAAATAACGCTACGCGGCTACCTTGCATTAGACCCAAGACGAGATTTTTGAGAACACAGGCTTATGCACTAAACACTGTTCAATAAAAACGCCTGTTAATCACAATTGTAGCTTGTCGAAATATTGCTTTCATTTTGCAAAAAAAAAGAAAGTAATGGAAACGCAGCTAATGACGCTAGGTGATGGTGGCTAACGTTCAGCTCAGCTCTGACATTTAGCTGTGATTGCGAGACAGTCCGTGTGAGCAGTTGCATCATGTATGACAAAATGTTTGCAGTTGTAAAGCATGAGCTTGCCAAGTTTCTTTGTATGCCAGTGTACAACCAAGCATTCTGCACGACGCCTGGGCTCACTCAGCAGAGGAAGATGCATGTTTGCACGTCTGCAAATTCAGTGATGAATTTTAAAAAGTGTTATGTTGATCAGGTTCTCCCTTTTCCACCATCTGTTTGCGTCACAGTGAGGACATTCTGCAAACCTCTGTGACTTGCAAATGAGCGCAAATTGTGGAAAGCGAAAGAAAAATTGATCCCTGAGCTTTTGCCTTTCACGGTACAAATGGCTTCTAACAGGAGACATTTTGCTTCATACTTTGAGTTTTGTCACAGTTTTTTTAGGGGGGTGGCTGTCTGTTTGTTTGTTTGTTTGTCTTTAATTCTTCAGTGTTGGAAAAAGGCAGTTGTTGCTATGTGCTACGAACACATACACACAAATGAAGGCTGTTGGTGTGCTGATGAAAACAGAAACTCTGCAGGGTTTCAAAAACCAACATCAAGTAAATTATTATGGCATCAGTATACCATATTAAACAAATTGATTCTCTATTCTGGGATGTTTTTTTTTTTCTTTCTTTTTTCTTCTTCGCTATTGAGTCAGCCACAAGTGCGTTGCCGGGCTTTGTTGCCTTTCTGTGAAAAATGACTCTATTATGTTCTTCAGGAGCTTCACTGATGGTCCTCGGTGGTTTGAACAACCGCATTGATTAATGGCAACATGAATTTTGCACACACCCTCTACTGGAGTCAAATAGCAACTACTAGAGCCTCAAATCCTTCATGTCAAAACTCTGTCTTTCCGTTGCCAACTCTTTCTTTCTCTTCCTCACATTTTACTTTTATTCATAACATTCACATTTGATCTAATAGTGACCACCCAGATGTAAAACCTTCCGTGTTTCCCTCGTTATCTCTGCATTAGAGAAACTCATTCTCCAGCCTCCAAAATTAGGTCAGCTGCACCAACACATTACATCATGGCAAAGCCTCTCTGCATTTGGGGGTACAGCATTACTTTGATGAATGAAGTAATGCGCGCGTATGAATCAAATGCATGATCTTATAATGATATTAAACTAACTGTGAAAAAGTGAGCCGCGGAGGTTCGCCTGACACTCGGAGCTCATGAAGTGTCAGATTTCATTCATTCGTTTATTTATTCATTTTCCATACCTGCTTGATCCTGTCCAGGGTCATGAGGGACTGGAGCCAAAGGCGGGGTGTAGCCTGGACAGGTCCCCAGTCCATAAGTGTCACATTTCATTTTATTTACTAAAAGATTGCCTGCCAGAGACGTCTTCACGCGCTCAGTGACGGATGACGAGCACAATACAATCAATAATCAGTGCGAGGGATGGCGGAGGCACATCCTGCCACAGTGGAGGAGCACCTTCCTGTTTCCACAGGAACTTCAGATGTTCCCATCTGCTCTCAGGGAATTCTGTTTGTTAGCGTTTTACCGCTGTTAACACCCTTGTGTTCTCAGGCGAAACTTGTTTTCATGCACAGTTTGCAAACGTAAAATCCAGACCTTAAATTCTTAAGAACACACTCATCATCCGGGGCTTAAGCGGCTGCCGAAAAAGTAACCAAACCATGCTTTCTTTTGCAATCTGGACTTATTTGCTCATTGATTGCGTTTCCCGGCTTTCTGTCAGCATAAATCATGACTGCAGTCCCGTTTGGCAACTGACTTCCCGAAGCACATGGACGCATCACGCAGGCAGACTTTTCAAATCTCTCCATGGATTTCAGCACAACATAAAATGACTTTGATGAAAATAAAACCAGACATGATGTTCTTTGTAATGGCTTAAGTTGTCTGTCATTCCTTGCAGACTTTAAATGAAACCAGTGACTGCCAAGAAAGCAGCAAAACACATCAAGAATTCTTGGCAGTAATGTGAAGTAAGTGTGGCATGTGTGAACGGACGTAAACATGCAAAACACAGGTATGGCCCTTTAATATTTGATATAAAAAAAAAAAGACAATGCCTGTTTTCTTTTTAAATTCATCTTTATAAATAGTGAGGATGGAGCTCAGCCTGAAATGTTGAATGATTGTTTTCCAGAATGTTGTTCATTTGCAAATCTCACTTGGCCTATTTTTATACGTGCAAGTTGGCAGTTTTTCACCATTAATCGGAACGGGAAGGAACAGGAAGATCACGTCATATAACACTGTGATCCTGGAGTGCATCCCATTTTTTGACATTTTCGCTTTAAAGCCAGCTATTGGCTTGCTAGAGGCTTGATTTCGAACCCCTCTTTAAGCACTTTTACGTGCTACCTCATTTCAGGTTGTCCTGTACAAGCTGACAGACACTCATCACACCCTCCTGCAGCATTAATGTAGTGGCGATGTGGCACAGGAGTGTGACACACTGATGGGAGGAACTGGAGGACAGACCAACAAAAGATATTTGGGAAGAGTGATAATTATAAAAATAGCTTTTGACTAAATAATGTAAAAGATTGAGAATCAAATAAATTATATATGGTCATAGTCTGAATTGCATTACATAATTGATGCACACAGTCGTCCATTATGCAGCAACTGTCAACATGTGAAATATGTTTGAAAAAATAAAACAAGTGTGATTCTCAAACCACTTAATGGCAAAGAGGAAGGAGATAGCTGTGGGACAGCGCTGGTGTCATTGCTGGACTCGCATGAATCATACAGCTGCTGTGTTTTGCAGCTTTCCTTTTCTTCTTTAATCTGTGGCGCAATTGAAGTGTCAGAGAGAGTGTTAGGATGCCTTTGGGGTCTCAGCTCCTTATGGGTGAAAAAGATTAGAATGTCAAATGTCGCTGCACACATTACAAATGCCTCATAAAAGTAGTGGGGACTGCAAAGGCATACTGTGGAAAGTGGAGGGTAGTTCAGGGCTCTTTTGATTTCTCAAGGTTCTGGCATGAAGCGCAACCCGATGCTATGAAGACAAAAAATCATGGCTGTGACTCAGGATTTACTGTGTTGACTGTGATTGCTTTCACGTGTTTGCAACTGCATCAGCTGTGTTGTCAGACATCCAGGTTAGATGTAATGATTAGAACTGATAGGTGTTGTTATGAATAATAACTTATTTGCCTGTTTTATATGATTCTGATACCCGCGGTGCGTGGCATGCGGGGAGGACAAGTGCTCTCATATGAGTGAAAATTGAGTTTCATCAGGGGCTGAGCTGCATCTGCAAAATTACAAGTGCAAACACTCTTGTGATAAAGAACTCATATTCTTCTTAATATTCTCATATTAAGACTTATCACAAAGAGCGTGTCACTCGTTTGTTTTGTTTTACTGCCTTTTAAATGCTATTTATTGAAATTTAAAAAAAAAAAAGCCACACATACACACAGTGAAACACATGCATCTCCTTTTTTTTAATATTGAATTTTCTAGCTAGGATCTTATCATAGCCTATTTTGAAACAGCTGGAAGGCAATTTTGTACAAGCAAAACAGGTACAGTCGCATGCAAAAGTTTAGTCAAAGTTTCTGTCACTCTCAAGAGCCTGGGAAGTTTTTCATGACCTGATTTCCACGAGGCATGGAGTTAAAAATTACACATTTCTTTAATATTTAACAATTTTAAAATGGTTTCCTTCTTCTAAAGTTGAAAAATAAGACAGGGGCCGGAAGCGAAAGCTATTGCATGCTGCATGGTCAGTGCTTAATAACACCCCTCCTGGCAAGTATCAGTGTAAACACAATTCGTTGCCAACAAAGAGCGTTTCAGTTTCCATTTTGGAGATTTTTTTTTTCTTTTTTCAGATTCTTCTTGCAAGACTTCTGTTCTGTGAATTATTGCGCCGTCTTATGTGTGCTTCACTTTTGAGGCCCATGCAGGAATGTTCAACGTTGCGTAGGCTGGGTACTGCGAGAGCCATTAATACATTTAGATTAAGCATAGAAGTGGCCCTTTATAGTGTGTGTGTGTGTGTGTTTAAAGTCACTGAGCCTGTTTTAGTGTTGAAGCATCAGAAACAAAACCGTATTTCCATCCTGTGGCCTTAGCCTGGAAGGAATTAATTGTTTAAAACAACATTAACACACCAATTTATCTCAAGATGTTAAAATAAATGTACATCTTTAATTGTCTTTTGGAGATGAGTTTGTCGTTTACTCTTTTAGCTATTCACAGCAGCAGAAAATGTGGCTCTATCTCTCAGCTTTGGCCATGTGGGAACGTCATGACTGTTTGCTTAGATAACAACGAATAAGTGATCAAAGTCCCTTTAATTTGCAAGTTACCTCTTTCAATTTGAGCTCAATGCTGTTTGCACAGCGTTTTCAGAGTTTTCCAGCTCCCAGTACATTAAAAGTAATGTTCTCTATCACAGGTGAGAAAAGACCCTGCAGAACTACTGCAGACTTCAGTATTTTAAATGGGATGTTAAGTCTAGAAAGTGTCATCTTCGATGATGAATTAAAGTGCCATAAAGAGGATCCTGCAACTGATTTTGTCTATTTGTATTTTAAAGACACCATATATTCTGCAAAACCCATAGTTTTCTATAACATACAAGCAAAAAAAAAAAGGTAAGTTATCATGGAAGAAAACCAACAACAAACAATTAAAAAAACAACCCAAAACTAAACTGGATTTAAATATAGTTGATGATTTAACTACATTACTCTGTGGTTTAATACTCACAAATGTAGAGCCATAAATATAGGTTGTTTATGATGTTACGTGACGATCTATTGGTCTGGAGAGATTTACCTCTACCTGAAGGGGAGGGGGGGGGGGGGGGGGGGGGGGGGGGGGTCAGTGTTCTGGGTCCACTGCACAAACACTTTTTGAGCCTGCCTGATAAATCAAAGAGTTGCCCTTGTTCTCTGTCATCTGACAGAAAAAGATGGGAAAACAAAACTGAGAAGTATTCCTAAACTTCTGTTCAGGTTAATTGCACTTGATCAGTGAGAAAACAATCAGGTCTGGAGCGATTGTCAGCCAAGGTGGTGTTGTGCTGCGTTGTATGGAGGCAGTGCAGCCTGGAGAATCATGCGAGGATGCCCACGAGGCTGTGCGAGCTTTGAAAAGGTAGGCATTTTTGAGAGGAAGCAGATGGCCCACATTAAAAGCAAAGGGCCCTTGTGACTGTCCTCAATGGCCCTGTAGAGAACTAGGTAATTAAATGAGAAATTTAATCAAATTCCTCAAATTAAATGTCCAGCTGGATAGTTCTGCAAGAACACCACTGACTACACATTTACCTAAGGGAGCATCGCTAGTAGATGCATAATTCTCCAATCGCCACACACTTGCATATGATGATAGCCTATTCCAGGTGATGATTACTGCTGAAGTATTCCATTCACAATTCAGCCAGCAGGAGGCAAAGGGGCATCATGTCTGGCCACAGAGGGGTCATTTTAATAATGGGAGCAGGGAGGAAGCAACAAATGACAGGATGGGGGTGGAAATCACTGGATTTAGAGAGGAATTTGTTTCATCTTTTTTTTTTGTTGTTGTTTTTTTGTTTTTGGGCTTATAATAAAGCTTAAATCCAGAGGCCCCAGCTAGATAACAATGCCAACAACATTTCACCATGTTTGATGCAACATACATCATTTAAAAGAGGCTGCTGATTCCAGTGTGGATGGTGACTGGACAATCTGCACACGAGTCATTGGTTTTTTTGGAGTCTTTCCTATTATAACACAAGAAACCAGCTTGTGGGTCCGTTCTGTGTCATTTTGCATTCAGCAGATCCAGGAACCCGCCCCCCCCCTCCTCCTCCTCCTCCTCCTCCCCCGTCCCTCCCTCCGCTGCACCCGCCCCGTGCAGGCTCCTCACGCGCAGCCTGTCCGGTAGGATGGGACCAGAGCAGTAGCCACATATCCGTGCACGCCTGACCGCTAGACTACTTCCTGGATGAAAGAATGGGACATTTCCAGCACTACTTTTCTGCTTCAAGCTCCGTCTCGCTGACGCCGCGGATAATCACTTAATAATGACCACGTATGATCAATAATATTCGACCACTTTTTCCTGTAGTTAAAGACAGCGATTGATTGCCGATTGAACCCCCCCCCCCCCCCCCCCTCCTCTCTGTCGCTCCACACTTCGGGAATGTCGCTATCTGGAAGGCTGCAGCAGACACGGAGGAGTCCAACAACAGATTTTGAATTGTTTTCGCTTTGCCGTAGTGAGCTGAACGCTTTATTCCTCGAAGCTACGAGCAGCCTCTGCTCACGCTGGAGGCGAGGAAACTGGTCTTTTTGAAAGCAGTGACTGTATCCTGTGACCGCCAACCATTACTTTGATGCTCTGCCTTCGTGGCCGCTGCTCCAACTTCGTTCCAGCTTCGTGTGTGTGAGTCTTTTTTTTTTTTTTTTGAAAGGAGGAGAAGCAGAAAAGACACGCAAACTTAATCACCCGTTGCCTTCTTGTTGCTCTCGATGAGTAGTCTAACATGCGGAAAATACGGGAACCGAGTTGCTGGTGGATTTTATCCTTAATGTTTTTAACCTTGCCCGAACACAAAGACTGTCAACCTGGTAAGTACCCGCAAGGAAACGTTAGCTATCAGTCTATTGTTGGGGTTTCATTTGCAAAACGGGTAGGAGCTAGTTTTTTTTTTTTTTTTTTTTTTTTTTTGCTTGACGATATAGGAGATTTCCCCAGAGGTGACGCTTTACTGAATTGTTAACGGGTTGCTGGGCCGAGCCGACATGCACGTCCAGAGATCGTGTGTGAACGCCGACACGTTTAGCTTCTGTGATTTGTGTGCATGTTATTGATTAGGCAGCTGGACTGTGGCGCAAACTACCCCTGCGTCGACGTTGGGCTGAATATATGGACGAGCACTGGTTGCGGATGTTTGACCTTTTCTCGTTAGCTCCTCAACACCGGGGTTTTTTTTTTTTCCAGCCAGCGCGGTGCAATTCGTCAATCAAATGAAATGTAGTGGATGTGCGTGTATTTTTACTCCGAGGCTGTGAATTTATAAGGTTCAGCGATATCTCCCCCCCCCCCGTGGAATTCACACTTATCAGCTCAACGTGTAGTTTCGTAACCGTGAAATAAGGAGTCCCAAGTTTTATTACAGGTTTACTGTAGTTATGACCAGTTCAAGTAGCGGTGTAATGTGTGTGTGTGTGCCTTTTGCGGTCGTGTGTGTGTGTGGAGAGAAGGACTGGGGCGATAGTTAGCGCTGTTGGTTTGTAGATGGATGTGCATGTATGGGGGGCGATTAATGCCACTGAAGCGTGAACGTAGTTCTGTTTGGGATTTACTAGTGTTGTACTGGAATTTGTACCCCCCTGACGTTCAATTGTGGATTGGCTAGCTTCATGCTTTAATTTTAAATGTTTTTGCTGTCATTTATTGAAATATCTTATTGGATAATATGCTATTTTTGTGGTTTTATAGTGTCGGTCAAGTTAAAACTATGTAATATTTTACTGATTAAAGTGTAACACTGCTCTTAGTGTTCTTCCTTTACCATCATTGTTTCCTGCCAACAAGTCCTTATTTGTGTTGTTAAAACGATTTATTTAATTTAATTTCATGTTAAGTTTAACTTTACATTGTTATACATGGACAAATAGACACAGATAGAAGATTAAATCTTGTATAAGCTTTCCCATAAAGCACCTTTTGAATAATCATAAACTGAGTTGACTTAACTAAGTTAGATTAACCCCCACCCTAACCATGTCACCACACACTACTTCAGCCAAAAAATAAGATAAAAACAACAACAACAAAAAAAAAAAACATTTGTCTTGTGTATCGGTAGATTGATTCAGTAAACTTACAATTGTGTAAGTTCAATGTGAATTCAAGATCTAATATCTTCTGATCCTGGTCATGCTGATGAATTTAGTTCTTTGTAACCACATGAAAACTTAGCCCATTTCAAACACAAGACATTAATTATTTAATCAAGCTTTTAAAGTGACAGGATTCTGTCATTCAGGCATTGGCCACTTTTCTGTTAATATTCCTCATCCTTTATTAACATGTGCTAAGGAAAGCGATAGGAGGGAGCCATGATAAATATGCATAAGTGGCACAAGTGCGGTACATCAGTCGTGGCCTCTGTAGAGTCACAGTTTTTATACATTATCATATCATGTCACCATAGCAATCATATACAGTCTTGAATAAAATAGAGCAGCAGTGTGTAGAAATAGCACAATATGTACCTTTTCTACACGGTTAAATTAGCAGAACTGTATTACACTTCCAAGAATTTAAATTAGCTGTTGTAATAGCATTGGTATCACTTGAGAAAACCATGATCTTTTACTGCGCCAGATGATACTGTCTACTTCATTGCTGCTGTTTGTCAGATGGGAAGCAGAGCACACACAAAAGTATGAAGTTGTTTTGCTATTATAGAGGAAATTTTGGCAGATTTTCACATTGACGCGGCCCGTAACGAAGACTAATTTGGCATCCATCTTGCATATTACCTCACCTGTGATCTCTCTCCAGACAGTAACAGACAGTGTTATGTTGACTCTAGTCTAATCTTTTGTTCTTTGTCTTTCTCTCTCTTTTCCTCTTTCTCTGATAATGTCCTCTTGCATTTCTTTACTGGATCAGTCACTGTACACATTCCAAACAGCTATAGTGTTGATATTTCCTTGCTAGCATGTGATGCAATGAATGAAGCGAAACTCGGCCATAACGTCACGTGGCGTCTTGGAAGAAATAGTTGTGAAGTGCTGTTTCTCAGCCTCGGGATGCTGCTGGGAGGCCATAGCTCTAGCAATGTGCATAATAAATGTCACTTTGCAATGAAACGAGCCAGTAATATGGAGTTTTAAGGTCAGAAAGTTGCAGAGTGAAACTTTAAAAGCTTGTGTCAAGCTACGCCACATATAATTGTACTCATCAAAATGGTGGTAGATGCTGGAGTTGACAGTGTTGATATCTGATCAGCAAGAGCAGAAGATTCAGTGGAAAGGTTTTCAATCAGTTTTTCTTCATTGCAACTAAAATCATTTGATGAGAAAATAAGTGATGCTGCTAATAATAGTAAGCAAAAGCAAGGAATGGAAAAGTTACATTGCTCAAGTTATTAATGCAACCCATGTGATTCACAAGAACAGATAATAGTTTGAACCTACCTATGTTTATCTGTCCTTCAGTCTAATTGCCATATTTCATACTAGTGCCTCATCGATGGTGGTATGTATATGTTAAAAGACTGACTTAGACAGATTTCAATAGCAAAATGTTGCAGAAAGACGTGACATTGACATATTCGCATAAAGCTTGTGTTTAGAGTAGCTGGATTCATTTATCAAAGATGGCTGCACATTTACATAAGCATTGATTAGGTGCGTGTATGTTGATAAAGGCAACCACAAGCGGTAACGCTACGTTTTGGAGAAATGAAGAAAGGGGGAGTGTAAATTAGGGCTGCGCAAATCATCAGATTTTGATCGCAATCATGATTTTGGTGGTCACACCAAATCTGCTGCATGCGTCTCTGATCAGTCAGGTTCTCAACCAGTAGTCTGCCAACCACCAGGGGGTGAACATGTGGTTAAGGCTTCATTAAGCTGCCTAAATATCAAGTGCGCACACCTTTTACCAGCAGCCAATTAAGTATTGTTGCATTGGTTGGACATTTGAGGTGGGCGTGATTAACACGGAAAAGCATGAAGCGGTAAGATGTCGCTTCCACATTTTTCCTGTTGCTGGTAAAACGGATTGTTTTGATTAAACAGCTGATCATGGTGGTAAAAAATGCAAACATTTGTACATGTGGCATTAAAATACACAAACCCTGCTGAGTGCAACACCCGCCCTGCCGCGTGCACACTTTGCCCTGCCACGGACCAAGTTGCTCGTTAAATATGAAATAACCAGGTTTTTTGCACAAAAAGCAGACATCACCCCCCCGCACCGATCCTTTCCTGCTTCAGACTAAGTTTCTCATGGATTATGAAAGAAACTTTAGATTGATGAGAGCAAGTCATGTCGAGAATGGGGGGGGGGGGGGGAAATACAGCTGCATCCAAACGTTTGATAAGAAATATGAGATCCCTTTGTGTAATTATTTTTCCAAAGGGGCGTGGCCTGCGCTGGTGGTGCATTAAAAATACATTTTTTCCAGACACAATGAATGATCATGATTAATAATCGTGATAACAATATTGATCAAAATAATTGTTGTTATTACTTTGGTCATAATCTTGCAGCCCTAGTGTAAATGTTCATTTCGGAGTAGAAGGGCCTTCTGTCGAGCTTTGAAAGAGAAGAAAAAAAGGTGATTTACACTGAAAGTATTGTAAAAGCTGCAAAGGGGTAGTTGTAACAAGTGCCAAATTGCTCCGTGTCTAATAAATCACTATTTTTATTTTTCTCTGCAGGAATAAAAACTGATGGACAGTTGGTTATTAAATCAAAGTAGACATTTTAGGTGAGGAATAAGAAAGAAATCAAGCAAGCAATATAATCAGGTTCCACAAGCTTAAAGTAATTAAAATAAATGTCCACTAGTTAACTCTTGCAACCTTTGAATTTGTTCACTGTGTTAATGATTTTGATTTATACATGGTGTTGTCATTTCCCCCAATATTTAGATAAATAAACACACCAAATACAACTAGCCTATTGCTTATAGGCCCTATAGCTTATAGGCCCAGGGTGATTAATGTTCCTTTAAAAGCAAATGGTGAAAATGTTAAAAAAAAAAAAAAAAAAGAAATAAAAAAAAAAAAGAAAAGGACAGGCTTTACTCCAGCACAAGAACACTTCATTCACCAACAAGAAATACACAATCCAGCTTTTCTGAAACAATTCCTCTTAATTCTGACATTTTACTTTTGTATACACTGAATAAGTCTGTTCCTGGTTACGTCTGGTGATAAAGATGTATGTTGCTTTGACAATCCAAGGTCAGCTATGAGAAGCTGAGACATCATTGAACAAGTTGTCAACGATTTATTCAGCCTAAAAATGAAATCTGTGCACAGATACAGACACATTTTTGAAAAAAAAGTATTAACTATGGTAGTAGGAGCTATAGTAGTTAGAGGTGTGATTGCCTGGGTTTTAAATGAACACTCAACAATGGTGACCCCTAAAGAGGATGTCTATTTGCTTCAATAGCATCAGTAATATGGAGAGTTGTTAAGCCATTAGGAGAAAAGTACTAAAGGCTTTTTGTCATTTGAAAAGATGATATCACTCTTCGTGTAAGTGACAGGAGTTTGATTTATTAAATGACTTTACATGTAGTGGTTTATGGTGGTTTATTCAGACAACCTTAAAGGTCCTTGCCATTTGAAGTTTTTATGACTCATACATCTGATAGTTGTGGGTAAAAAATTTTTTTTTTTTTTTCAGGTTGCAGATCTCAGTGGTACATCTTGAATGTCATCATCCTATTTTCTGAACATTGAAGGAGCTGGGTCATCAGCTGTGTTGTAACTCTAACAAGTTTTCCAGGGGTTTAGTGTATATATAATGTACTCTTGCTTAATATATTTACTTAAGTGGCACCGATCATCCTCCATAGCTAAGCAGCAGTAATTATGATGATGTAACAAAGGAGAATGAGTTTTCTCTGAGTCACCGCCACCATTATACCTCTCCAAAATCCCCTGGTTCAATGCTTCCACATCCTTAGTTCGCAGCTTTATTGACTGGTAGCTTTACAAGCCCCTAAGAACTGAGTTTTCTCATATGACTTGTCTCACTAGACCTTTGACACGCAGCAGAAAGGCAATACAGGCTGACCAGCCGACCAACGAGAAGGTGGTGGAGGACAAAATCCACTCGTACAGTGTCATTAAACTGCTCCTTTAATTTTAGTTGGACTGATATAAACGTTACAGTTTTCACCATGAAGACTGTTAGTGTGCATGAAGATGATGCGATATGAAGGGTTAAGTGTTTTTCTTAAATCATGCATACTCTATTTAAACTTATAGCTTTTGATAGAAATAAGAACCTCTTGATGTAATTTTCCTGACAGTTTAGAAGGTTTTGCTTCAAGTATACCCCCCATAACATTTTGAGTTTTTTTTCATTTTTCCATTTAAAAAAATTTTTTTTTAAATTTTTTTTATTTCTTTAAATATTTTTCTTCAGTCACAGTTTAAGCTCTCCTTTTTTCTTTTTTTAATTATTATTATTAAAATGATTATTTTGAAAAACAACATTTAAGGAAAACCTAGGCAAGATTGTTTTCCTCTTTAGCTGTGTGGTAGCATTTGCAGCTCTCCAGCAGCCATTAGAAGTATTGATCAGCTTCCTGATTGTGGCACTTAATGATAATACAGCCCTGCTAAAAGGGATAAATTCGTATGTTCTTGTGAAATTGATGGGGACAACTTCAAACTGACACCACTTACCTGGATTGAAAATAATAATAAAAAAAAAAGAATGATACCAAGACATTTAATAGATAAAGAAAATGGGTTAAGAACAGTTCTTTTCAAAGAAAATCACTGCTGCTTGCTGGAAATGGTAGATAAATAGGAACACATTTTCTGAAATTAATTAATGAAGTCTTGATGGAGTGCTGTACCAGGAGAATGCCAGCTGCCCGGACATCACTAATGTCGGCAACGCCATCATTACCATCAAGGTCCTTCTCTGGATAATTGGTTCAGAGCGTATAGCACTGACAAAACATCTCTCAAGGAGCTCTTGTGGTTTAAAATAGCCTCACTAACATATGCTCAGTCTCAGCCATAGATGGGACTCCGCGCAGTGTTATCTGTTGTTTCTCCACCAGCTGCCTGTGCCACCCACTAAATGGTCCGATGGGGAAACATTGCAACTGTAATCACTTTTCACTGGTGTGCCCATAATTTGCTGTTTATCCTTTCTACTGGTGATGCTCATTCTTCCCATACAGCTTTCAGGTTTAATGCATAACTTACCCATCTTTCTAATTAGGCTGGCGAAACTTTAGCACAACATTGCAGTATTCTACTAATAACATTATTTGAACTGGGACGACTTGAATGCTACGAGGGAGCCAACTTTGTTGTACAGCTGTCTGGTTTTGGTGAACTGAGACTTGGTGTGCAGCTGGTGGTTAAGCAGTGATCACCACTGTGGTTTGGGGAAAACACCCCACCATGTTTACCTCAAACTGATCAGCTGTGAAAAATATGCTTCATTTGGCTGAAATGGCTTGTGAAATGAGATGCTCTTTATTATTGCAAAGTTTCCTCCATAATTTAGATTTATGGAACGCATAAGGTTAGTTTTATTTATGCCATAGTGGAATTTAAAGACAGTTTAGGTGAACGCAGGACATTTAAATGAACATATAACAGTAAATTTCATGTGTTGGTAGTGTATGTGGCACTTAAACATATCACAAGGGTCAAGTATTACGGTGTAAAGGACAGATAAATGATAGAAAAAGTGAGCAAACATATGAGGTTGAAGGTGTTTGCCCTTTAGAAGAGTATGAATATTTTTCTTCCAGTTTCAATGCAGCTACTGATGGAACATGTTTTTACAGTAAAGTACACATTCACAACTGTGTTGTTTTAAGAATTTGGCTTAACAGCCACACACTCAACACATAGTCAATCTTTTTGTGTTATCAAGTGCTTGTTTTGTCAGGAATTATTAAGAATGACAGAATTCCCATACTGCAAGTATCTTATGAGTTTTCAGCACTAAGTGGCTGAAATTAAAACATTTCAGCGCCATTATCATTAAATGAGACAACATTCAAAACGGCTTGCAAAAATGCTTTCCGTTGGATTTATATCTTTTTTTGGCGCGTGTTGTGTTTCGTCAGCTGTGAAATTGCACCATCATTTATAAATTAAAAAGAATACTTTAGCCTTAGCTGCCACTGGATCCTCTGCTTTTTTTTTTGCATGTTGTCAAGGATACTGTTAATGGAGGAAAATATTAATGGCACAAACTATCAGTTAAAATGTTCTTTTTACAGCTCCACAGATTCCCATCGCCCGCTGTTTATTAGTAGGACTGTTGCTTATTTGAAGTCTTAACTTTATATTCAGCTGATGTCACTTTAATCTTTTTGGAAATTCTTGTTTTGGGCTCAGACTCTTGTACACAGAATCTTGCTGCATAATATAACCCTAAGGAGCAAAGGAAAAATAAGTTTGAATAATGAATAATAACCGCTTTGTTTCATGGACAAAATATTTCAGAGGATCATCATGGGCTTTAAGAGCAACAAAATGTGGATGTGAGTTGTAAATCCGACATTGTGAACATTGACTTTGGCAGTCTACCAGTCCCCTTCTTTTCTGTCATTGTAGGCGGTTGCAGTTCGTCAGTCACTCGTCAACTATTGATCTATAGAACAATGTAAAATCAGGATGTGTATAATGGCATGTCTCGCCTGACCAGAATGACCCGATAAAGCCCACAGGCTGAAATGGTGGCTTGTTAAATTTGCTTTCCATGCTAATATTGTTGCTTGAGTTGTGACCTCTCTGTTTGGCCATATCCATACAGACTTTTGAAGTAGGTGAAGTTATGCCGCAAACGTTGCTTTGCATCTACGTTTATCATGAAATGACCATTTATATGTACTGATTGCTTTCCCTCAGATGAGCGCATTATATTGCATTGCAATGTTTTTACAGTAATAATCACTGGTTGCACAATTGTAGCTCAAACATTTAGGGAAAAAAGAAGCTATCAAGGCCTTTGCACACCAAGTTTACATTGTTTGCATGCATGTTTTTTTTTTTCTTTTCTTTTTTTTTTCTTTCCAATGTATCATCTGAAAAAGATCTTTATGCACACAAAGCTGTGCACTGAGCTCAGAGTATTTTTTATTAATCTGTCCATCGTATATTTGTTCAACACGTAGCAAAGTGGAGTTGTCAAGGAATGAGGCTGATTTATGTGGTCCTTTCACATTTTTACAGGAGAAAATGAAAAGGAAAAAGGCAGGGTCAATTTGATAATCGAAAAAGCATCAAGTAGCGAACTTACCATGTACAATTTCAAGCTGTCCTGGAATTTGCCTGTCTGGAAATTCCACATCTCTGTACAGTTTTATGTTATAATGTTTTGTGCTGAAAGAAATTGAATCAGTCAGGTAACAGTTTAGATAATTTTACAATTGCATGACAACATCCAGCAAAAATTCCTTTTACATCCTGTGATGCCATTATTCTGTACATTATCTATAATTGTTACATTCTCCAGAATTTATTGTTATCCTATCAAAACATTTGCAAGTGCATTTGCACTTTTTGGTTTTCCTTATTGCATTTGTTCTTTTTTTACTGTCTTCGTGAGGAAAACAGATGTGAGATCAGTGACATTGTTTACCTTATGTCGACCGGTTGCATTGGTTCTGCAGTTGTGCCATGTCTTTGTCACGTCTCCTTTGGGATTTTCATAAGTTTCAGAAATGGGGCACCCTCAAGCAGTCTGTTCTGTAGCAATCACAATTCCAGTTGGCAGTTGCTTTAGGGCTTTCTTTTGTTTGTATAAGCTTATGGAAGACAAATTTCCAGCTCATACAGACATAAATATTTTTCATATATATATATATATATATATATATATATATATGAATGTCAATCTGGGAAGGTTATTTTTTGGTTTTAATTGCTGCATCAGAAGTCATGCTGCAGCATTTCCACTCCTCCCTGCATATCTTTGAGGAAAAATTAATAACCAAAAACATCATTAAATATTAATTTAATTTTAGCTGTCAATGAGCTTTTATACATCCATGGATGAAATTCATGCTCCAGAGAAAGCAGTCTGGCAAAGACTGATCTAGTGTAATAAATACATCGCAAGATGGAGAGAAGAGCCTTGAGTGAAATAGGACGTCATGAGCCTGCTGAACATTAGCTTCCCTCTGACATTGGGAGTGAGCTTCTGCTTCCTGGAAATACAGAAACTGGTTGTAAAGTAAAATGTTTAAGCCAATGTGACTTCAACGTTCTTTGAGCATTGTTTATTTTGCAAGATAATTGGCGTAATTTGACGGTAATAGTGATAAAACTGTTTATTTGTCTAACGTATGTTAATAAGGGCAATCAGTCATCACTTCATTACTTGATGTGTATGGTTGAGTTCACTCAGTCTTTCAGCCAAGACACTTAAAGCTGGTCACAGTAGCATTTAATCATTCAAAATGACTCACAGCCACTTCAGTCCAGATCATTTCATCTGTCTCGGCACCATTAAACCCAAAACACACGCGCCCAAACTGGATTTGACCAGGTGTCTTTGGAACAAGGAGAGTATATTGCCATTGGGGTGGATAGTGTACTTATTTCCTTTGCTTCATGACAATAGTGATTAATATCCAGGCAACAAGACACTTTCAATGAAGGACATCTACTGCTGCACTGGAGGACTTGGCCATATCAATAAATGTCCTTTGTCCTTCAGTTGCCACATCGCCTCTCCCCTTAAACAATCTTGCCGTGATGTGATACTGTGTCAGCTTTACTTACAGCTGAACTGTCAGTCAATGCTGCCCTGTGGAGAGTGGAGACAATGGAACCTTCAGGCTCCCTCTTCCTTCATTGTGTTATTGTGGGTCAACAGACCATTTGTGTTTCCTTTGTGCTCATGTTTTTTATTTTTTATTTATTTATTTTTTTATTCCTCTTCTTTTTTGTGACAACATTCAAGATAGTCTCTTTCTGAGGCGAGGGAAACAAATTCAAAACTAGGCTATCTCCGCCACGAAGCTCATTTTCCCTGTCATGAATTATGGCAACAATCACTGAAGATATAGGATTAGGCTGTGCATGTTTTATCAAGCTCCGGGTGCTGAGCTGAATGCAAAATATGCTTGGTGAATGTGAATCGAGATGCTCTTGATGAATTAAAGTTTAACCTTCACAAAACTGTAACAGTAGGAGAAAGTAATATTTACCTTTGCTCCACTGGAAGTTATGTCTTTTCTTTTAAATTTGTTTTTATGTGGGTTCATAAAACTGTGTCCGGGTTTTATTATAAACCATTGTCGGTTTATTCAGTTCTTAAACTCAAGTGTGGTGCTTATTGACGGTCAGATAAATGGGCATTTAGTTTGAACGGATGATGCCAAGCAGATTTGAATGCTGAAGGACTTTGGTGTTCTTGTCATTGGTGAAAAATAAACTTATTGGCTACGATCACGTTTTTTTAAAATTCGGAATTAACGTATTCTCCTATAAGTTTTCATGAAAATAATAATTCTGAATGGAGCAATGCACGTGACGTATGAAGTATACCAGAAGTAAACAAAGTTGGCTCCCTGCTTCTCGTCTTTTCAGTCATAACTTGTAAAAACTACATAAGTACCAGTTTCGCTGCTATTTTGATTGTAATTTTGAAGCACCAGCTCGCCATGAGCATACTACTTCACTTTTTGCAGCAACTGAGCAGAAGGATAGACCACCAAACACGGGAGGCAAAACAACATGCTCTTTAGCACTGGACAATGTAACAAGCGTTGCAGAATGACCGGAATTGACTTGGAGCAGAATTAAGGTTTACATGACAGAGGAATTAAAAAGTTTGGAATTAAAATGTGAATAAACCAGCCACTTACATGGGAATGAAGTTTAATTTGAATAAAAATTTGCATTAGGAATTAAATGTTTACTTAAGCGGAATTAATTTTTATTCAAAATTAAACAGGAAATAAAACTCCCATGTAAACACAGCAGCTGTTTTTTTTTTTTTTCATACAACTGGAAGTACATTTGTCAATGCACTCATTAGTGTCATTAGTTTAGTCACAAAAAAAACCTGATTTTATGGTTGGTTTTTTTTTGTTTTTTTTTTTTGTCTTGTTTATAATACTAAACTGTAATTGTCCATATTTATAAGCATTAAATTAAGCGGCGTTGTCTTAGTAATAGCTATTCAGTGATCATTAAAAGAATAAAAAGTGACCATGATAATTATCTAACAAGATATTCTCTTTGTTTAAAAAAAAAAAAAAAAATTCATCATTGATAATTGTAAAATATAATAATTCAGACATACAGTGAATATAACTCCAATCATAGTTGAAATCCACATAGATTTAAGAGAAATGTTAGTTTTGAGGTGATCAGACATAACAATACCGTTCTGCTAAACTGTTATGTTCATAAAACTGACCACCAAAGTTAAAACTTTGGTTTATCATATTCCAACTCAGCTTTTGGTACTTAATTTTTATTTCAACATTTCACTGGGGAATGTTGTAAACTTGTCATAAGATCATTTGCACCCTATCAGTTTGCATGCTGGTAAACTTAAATGAGCGCATTAAAGCACTGATTTATTGCACTTGCCTGAGAATACTTGACATTGATGTGTGTACTACTGTCATGTTGATGACATTTTATTTCATGATTAATTTTTTATTTTTATTTTGATGCATTAACCCAAGAGACCGGGACAGTATGTCATTACTTAAAACCACAAAACACTTGCTGGTATGGTTACCTTGTCTATAAAGCACGCTTATTTAGATGTGATTGCAATGGTAGCGTTGACATTCAAAGAACTGGGTAGCGCTTTACTTTAGTTATTTCCAGTTTTGGAATTTGATCAAGTTTGTAGAACTAATTTGCAGGTCAGTTTATTGACAAATCAAGGAAGAGACCAGAAGACCTTCTGGCATTACCACCATGGCGTTTATGTGCATGACAGCGCCGAACAGATGAGAATCGTACAGCCCAAATACTCGTTATAACAAAACTGTGTCAAACATCTGAGAAATCAGAACATTTTAGAAAGAAGTAAAGAAGCTACCTCTTTAAGTTTTTTGATACTTTTTATTATAATAATATTTGCCCTTTATCTTTGTGTGTGGATTGTCAGATACTTAAAGTGATTTCTGTCAGATGAAGCAGAGTTTACATGCGCTGACGTATCATTCCCAAATAAAACAGAGTAACTTTGAGATTGCCAGATGACATATGCTCATTAGTAACTGTGGGGCCTTTGTCTGATGTTGTCAGTCGGGATATCCGTGCTGCTGTCCATGCCGACAGGCATTAACAGAAATTAGGTGATTAGGACTTTCCACAGCAGTAATGGCGGCGCTGCAAGATGACTTAAAGCACAAAATGGCCACCAGATTCATCTATAGGAAGCCTGAAAAAGCTTTTTGCACAGTGGAAATAAAAGCTGTTTCTTCCCATCAACCAGTTAAACCCAGAAATGCCTATTAAGCCTAGACAGCCATTCCAGTGCTGTTTTTTTTTATTTTTTTTAAATTTTTTTTTATTAAATGGTAGAATGATTCTAGGATTTATCAGCTTATTAATGTCATTATTAATGTGACAAAAGTAGCAAATTAAAAGCATCACTAGTAAACATATGCTATTAAATGTTAAATTGTAACTCCTGCTTCATAACTGCTCAGGTAGTCCTGCGTTAAACTCATTTCCTTTAAGCCCTAGTCAAATGTTTTTCTCCCCCCCACTCCTTAAGTTAACACCCTTGGAGATCAGGCCTAAAGCTCTTTCCTTTGGGTTTAGAGTGAGATTGATGTTCTGTTTGTTTCTCTTACACTTCAGCTGTCTCTGAGAAGAAGCACTAAAACATCACAACATTTTGGGATAATTGGTGTTAAACCATGTTACCTGTTGTACGCCTCTTCCAGGTGCTCGCGATATGATAATTGAAAGCTTACTTTTTTAAAAAGTTTTTGCTGTTTTTTTTTTTTTTTTTTCCCCCAAAACAAATTTGATGAAATGAATCTGCATTATTGTTAAAATGACACGGGCAGCAAGTGTCAAAATTTGCCGTTAGTTATTTCATAGGACTCCTAGGGAGAAGATCTGCTGAGTTTAATGCTGTTTTTTTGGAGGCAGAACAGGAGTTCAGAGACTACCCTATCGATCCTGTTGACACGCTCCCCTTTAGGGAATGCAAATGTTTCTTTTCTTCAACACAAACATTCAAACCCTCGCAAGTAGTAGAACCCTAATTAACTAGGGATTTGAATACCATGGCCTTTTCATTTGACATTTTCATATTTCAGAAAGAGATTGTTTTACACTTCTTCAACAAAGACAACCCTCGCATTCATCAGTTATATAGGTTTTATGACGAAAGAGGCAACAGTTATATTTGTTAAACTTTTCAAATAAAACACCTCCTACTTGATCCCTAGATAATTCCAGACCCGCTGTAATATGAATTTCTGTGTAGCTGTTTATCTGTCAAACACTTGTGTGGACTCAAGGTAAGAAAAAAGCTGCTGTACGTTATTGTCACAGCCAACGTGAACCTCATAATACATGTGTTTGTCACGGCAAAGCAAACGTAACCCATGGTAACCACAAATCACTCAGGGATACCAAAGATCATCCATCCCCTCACCTAACACTCAGTATAAAGCAGGTTGGAGCTCCATAAATATCCAGCTCCCTCAACATCCGTATTCTTCAGACAACCATTTGTGATATTTTGATGTTTCGAATGAAAAACATTGTTACTTGATGTCATCTGGTTGAAATAAAAGTGGTGACTTTAAGGTGGAGAAGCTTCTGTGACAGTTAAGGCTGATTTTTTTTAATAAAGCAAAGTGTCAGCTTTTTCATTCAGTGACAAAAAAATGTGTCAGTTTAATTAGTGAATAATTTACTTTGACAATATTAATTTATTTAAAATTTTCTTTGGCACTGGCTTTAAAAAAAAAACAACTCAGCAGTAGCTGGTTGCTGTGGTAATTATGATGACTATTACA
This sequence comes from Telmatherina bonti, assembly GCF_933228915.1. NCBI lineage: Eukaryota > Metazoa > Chordata > Actinopteri > Atheriniformes > Telmatherinidae > Telmatherina > Telmatherina bonti. The sequence continues at coordinate 29,323,687 of NC_136624.1, forward strand.
GGATGTAATAAATGGATTTTCTTGAGATAGATTGGCAAGACAGTTGAAGATGTTCCTCTGACCTGAAAAAACTTAGTTTGAAAATTTCCTGCATTCTCATATTTCATAGATAATGTAGTTAGGAGAATGATAGACATATTTTAGTACCCTGCTGGATATTAGTAATTATATGAATGCAATCTCTTTTTTTTTTTTTTTTTTTTGTCTGTCACTTGCAAAGTGCTAGAGTAGCTAATGAAGTGCAGATGGAATATTTATCTTAAATTCTGGAGACGTGGATTTTTATTGGACCACCTTTACTGGGACACACGATTGGCAGCTAAATGTCCAGATTGCATGATGATGTTAGCACTCAGCTGTGGTGGGCTGTATTTATTTAAAACCATTACCTTGAGTCTCAGCCAAGTAGCCCATCATTTGAATGCTGCTTTTCAGTCTTTGTTTGCTTCTGCTCCTGTGTGCTCTGGAGCACATGTTAAAAAGCTTTGAATTTGTTTTTCTACAAGTTTGGCTACACAAGGATGATTAGATCAGTGCCAAAGTGGCCTCACTGTGTGTGTGTGTGTGTGTGTGTGTGTGTGTGTGTGTGTGTGTGTGTGTGTGTGTGTGTGTGTGTGTGTGTGTGTGTGTGTGTGTGTGTGTGAGAGAGCGAGAGAGAGAGAGAGAGAGAGAGAGGGCAGAGGCAGAGAAGACCATTGAGTCCCCATAAATGAGAACGAGACTGAATGTCAAGGAGCTGTGGTCTGAGCAGATGTCATTTTCAAGAGTGATACGTTGCCATTGACAACTTGTACTGTAATAGTCTTGGAATCCCCTCTGGCTAATTGATGGTCATCTTATTTTAGCATGCCGTATGATTTCTTCCATCATAATTCCTCAAAAGTCTATCAGCAGCAACAGTTTTATAATATTTGGATCATTTATATTCATCAGTGATATTAGGGGTGAATTTAATCTTGTAAATTTGTTTTTCAGAAAAAATTGTACGAATTGGACTCCCAATGATTGTCTTTTAAACCACCTAACCACCATGTGCCTAACTGATATTTATGAGTTTTATTTTTGCGCGTGACAGAAAATGTAAGTGCAAGTTTAATGAGTTTGATAAGCGTGTGTCATTTTTTTCCAGCAAAAAGAAAAAACAGCAAGAGGAAACCGAGAATAGTCTGATGTGAGGCAGACGTTATACATCTTTCAAGCATTATATTTTAGCATGCTGTGTTCTGGGAAATTGTAATAAAAAATGACAGCTGCTAATGGATCATCATGAATTCCTTTAATAGAGCTTCATTGTGCATCATGTCTGCAGGAAAATGACTGATTTGTGAAAAGAAGTAATAAAAAAAACATGTATGAGATGTTAAAGTGATCTTAAGATGTTAAAGAACACTTGACAGCTATTTCAAGGTTAAAATGGGCTGTGGGATGCAGTCTATAGGCTGCTAGTGTTTGGTCAATTGGTGTTTGGAACAATCATTGAAATGGTGTTTTTTTTATTATATAAAGCCTGTTTTCACACCCGTTTTGCATTGCAAATATATCCTAATTAGGTTCATTCTGATTTTAGCACACCTGTGTAGAGGAGTGGTACGGCGTATTTACCTCTATTGTGCAGTAGATGTAACACACAAGTGAGTTAACAACAGAAGCTGTAAGAGCGGTATCAGGGACAATGCTAGTCATGGTTTTATCTATCGTTTCTAAATTCAGCCTTCAAGTATTGATTAGAGTCCAACATCAAAGAGCATTTAGAGAGGAAAGGAGGTCTTATGGCCCTGGGCAGGCATGACGAATCTGTTTGGAAGTGATGCATGCAAAGTCCCGGTGCAGCGTTTTTATTTATGGCTAACAGCGACCTGCAGGTTAGGTATTTTTCATCAGTACAAGGCACGCATTTTCCTACTGAGCCACATTTCTACAGGTATTTAATATGATTCCAAACATTTTAATGAATTTGCCCCAGTATTGTAGTTGTGTTTTATTGCCTGACAAGTATACTCTACCACTTTGCTGATGCTTTTCTCTAAATCACGTTACAGTAGCTGCACCATCATAAATTTTCAGGCTGGGTGGTCATACTGGCCAGTGATCAAATAACTGACCTGGTGGTATCTGTGTCAAGCTCCTAGATGGACCCATTTACATTACCAGTAATCAGCCATCCCCACTCAGGAGCACCATTAATGTGTGAGGGGTGTAATGCATCCAACAGAGGCAGCTGAATATATTTCAGAATCAATAACGAGACAATTCATGCAGGACTGCACACCATGCTTTGAAGAATGACCTCATAAGCTCTTGGCACTTAAGTGATCGAATTGCCACATATTGAAAATTGAAAACTCACTTTACACAGTAAATTTCCTCAGCATTGTCAGAGCTCTTATGTACAGTCCTGCCAGTCCACTGTGTGGACACAGATTTGAAGATTGTTTATAGTACTCTGTGCAGGGAACAAGCCGTAGCCGGTCTAAGAAGGATCACAAGCCTGATTTTGTGTAATCTTGTTAATGGTTTTCATCAGAGTCCCTGATGCACTCAATCAGTAATCACTCCAGCTATTTAATGCATTTAATTCACTGTACAAGCATTGGCCTGGAAGCACATTTAACGGCTGATTGACACAGTTAAGATTTACTGTATAATTTCACCATTTCTGAGGAGTAGCCATCCGCTGCAGATTCAGCCTGTCTCTACATGGCCATGTGAAGCTCCGAGCCCTCAGCAGGAAGTCATGCAGTTTTAATTCACAATCAGATTTGGCCAGACAATACAACGATTGTTCTTTACTGGCTTCTTTATAAATGAGAGTAAATGCCAGGATATGTCGTTTATTTATTTTCCCCCTCCTTTTTTCAATTTCTTTTTTGTATTCAAGGAAGGCCGACTACACTGGAGAGTCTCATCAAGACCTTTTTGCCCACATGCTCTTTCAAAGTGTGACACATTATATACTTTATGTCTCACTTATCGCTTGTGGTAAAAGGTTTAAGAACACTGTAGCACATGACACATCACGCTATTCAGGCCCCTTTTACCTTTTGACGTATGCAATATTGTAGAACAGACAAGGCCTATCTGCACAATACACCCTTTGTAGAGGAGCGAAAGTCTTTGGTGAATGCTGACATGAGCTGTGAGCGTGTTTAGAGTCGGTGACACATTTTGGATTTGATTATAATGAGATGGCCTTATCAAGTTTTTACTAGATCAGTTTCGACAAAAGACTGCAGAGGAACATAATAAGAAAGTCGAGCATGTCTCCTCTGCCCTTCCTCTAATTCTTCTCGCTTTGTTGTTCCAAGTTGTGCAAATGAAACGCAAACAAAAATGTTTACTGTTTGGGAGGAGATTCAAGGCTGCAATGCACACAATGCTCGCAAACCGCATGTGGTCGACGGTCTTTGTGAACTTTATTTAAAACTTGGTTTTGAGCTCCTGCCACGCCACTGCTTCCGACTGTCTCTTGCGTCTCACAGTGAATTAGAATGAGGGTGTTGGCATCCTATGTGGCATTGACAAACAACTTCGTATTTAGCATGCACTAGCATTTCCTGTCAATTAACATGATGAACACGAAGACTCGACAGGTGTGAACATGTACACAGATAGGCTCATGAAAAAATGACGAAGACAAGATGCGAAGGGTTTTTTTTTCTTTTTTTTCTTTTTCTTCTTCTTCTTCTTCCTCCCTTCCAGTCGAGGAAGGTTTTGTAACACTTGACTAATTGGCTTAATTTTACTTTAACATGGCTTCATTTTTGTGGCCCAAGGATGCTGATGGAAGCCTCTTTGCTGAAACTGCTCATTTGCGTTTAGCTGTGTGGGTCTAAATATCTGCATTGGGATTTGAGTTGTTGTGTTATTATTTCATAGTTTGATGTTTTAGCCCTAAGGCCCGGCTCCCTCTGTGATGTATCTCTGGCTGATCTTGGCATTTCTCATGTTCCCGAGGTCCTTGGTGTGACTGGAACACTTCCGGGGATATCTTGCTACATTTCCTACTCTCCCGACGAACACATGCGCTCACAAGACCAAGCTCCACTTTTTTCCTTTCTGTGCTCCCCTTGCTCAGCCACAGAGACCGATTTTTACTGTCATTATCGTTTTTCTTTTTGCTTCCACTGTGGCCTGGGCTCTAATGGTGTTTTAACTAAGCTTCATGCACTGCAGAGAGACTGAGGTGTTTGGTATATATAAAAAAAAAAAGAAGCATATTTGAAATGTAAGTGTGCTTGTCATAAAGATGTTCGTCAACAGAAAGCAGAGCAGATGTCCTTACGTTTTCACAGTTGATTCTATGCATTGGAGATGAGTTTGCTCTACACAGCAGCTGTCGTCCTCTATATGCACATTTTTCCCCTCATACATAGCAAATTTGTATCAAGAGTCCATCCTTTATGTGCACATGATGCCTGAGAAAACACAATTCTGTTTAGCATTATTTAAGACAGTAAAATGTAAACGCTGTTTAGACTGTAGTTTTTCTAATTAGTCAAGTTAATGACATGCGTTCTCTCTCCCTCTAATTAAAGGGACAAGTTGAGAAGTGGGGATGGGTGACGGGCATGAGCCGCGCTGCCCTCGCTCACAACACTGCTGTCAAACTGTCTGTATGTATCCTGAATGTAAAGCAGGACAATGCTGAAGGAGAATGTGCAAACTGTAACGGCACTGACGGATGTTGTTGGAAAGAATCCACTTTATTTAAAAGACACAATTCATCACATCGCCTTCATTAGGCACGTGGATGTGATGGGAAAACACGTTTTTCTTCTGGGATGATGCCTGGAGATATGCTTTTTTTTTTCATTATTTTTGCAAGGTAGTAGAAAGAGTCTGTATATGAAATAGTGGAAGCGAGCTAATGTGTTTTCTTTTTTTGTAATAGATGGATCTTCTCTCAGTGATAATGGATTTACATAAAGTAACACCAAAGCTGTGTGACTACAGTAGAAGTATTTGTCTTTTGCTGTCTTATGGTTAACATATTCCAAGAAAAAGACAAACCCAGGCATGGATGGATCCTGTGAACATTGCCTTGAGATGATTAACCTGGATACAGTGCCGTGCCGGAGACCTCAATCTTTTTTTTTTTCTCTTTTTTTTCTCTCAAAATCAATTAAAAATACATCAGTGAGCTGAGCCGTTTTTCTTTCATCACATGCTCCTTCATGACCATGAGCACAGGCACTGTAGTTTATTTTGAGTCAATCCCACATACATTGTCCTGCTGCAGTAAATATTTATTAGCATACCAAATCCATGCCTGAAAATAATCCAGTACACTGTTTACCTCTCCAAATGAGTAACGTTCATTGGCTGTAAAATGGCAGCACTCGGATTGCTTCAGGAAATTATTTAACCTTCTCTGAAAGAAAAACTGTATTTGTGACAATTTAAAAAAAAAAGAGAAAATCTGTCCTTTTGCTCAGATCTGAGGTGCTGGTATGTGGACTAAAGATTGCTGCATGCTTTCAGAGGATTTGTTTATCATTTCCAACAAATAAAATATTAACAACCTCATTTTTTAAGGGATAATGCTTTTACAGAGGATAGATAGGAATAAAGATAAGCACATGCCTTGTGCACAAAACCTGCTTTTAGATTTCATGTTATTATTGTTAAAACATGTCATAAGGAAAAAAAAAAAAAGGCCTCAGACTAAAGTAGTTTCTTTAGCTTGCTTAACATTCGATGCTCTTTTTGCTTTCAGTTGTGCACGAATCATGATTGTATTTTTTTTTTTTTTATGGTATCAAACCTTCAAGTAGTTTTCTGTGTTGATAATAGGTGAAGTACTTTTACTCTTTGAGTTGCCATTAAATGAGTTGAGTAAATTTACTAATCAAGTTCATATAGTGTATGTAGATGTTGAAATTTACCTGCAAATTGCAACTCGGGGTGCATTTGAGAGCTTAATAAATCCCCCAGTAATCCTTCTGGTGACGTGGATGTGCCAGCCTGGCTACCCCTCACATATCTGAGGCTAAAACTGGTGATTGATATTTTAACTCTGTCCCCCAACGACTAATGCAAGTTAAATGCTCCTGTGGTTGTTGTTAGGCGGCTGTTTTTCAAGGGCTCTCAGGGGTTCTTGGCTTGTTGTTGCGTGTGATATTATGGAACAAATAGTAGGGCTTAATGGTAGTGTAGATGATTTAACTGCCCTCGGGGCGATGGAAAAAGGAAAATGATTTAGCAGGAATATACAGCGTACAAAGTGTTTTTCTGTAGCTGTTTAGAGACCTTTTCTTCATCCTCGGCTTCCGAAGAAAATAATCAACGAATCCAAGACAAAACCAGCTGTGTGTGATGGCTCAATGTAAACTACCCGTTAAGCGAAATGATTCACCCCATGCTTTCCACATTTCACGTGTACGGCTGTAGTTTGTGTGCAGCACAGCTCTCTTCGGGCTCCTTCAGGCTCAGCCATGACTGTGTTGTCTGCTCTGCTCCATCAGAAATGCTGTGGCTTTAATCCTTTGCCCACAGGGGAAGGCTGACATGGATGTGTGTAAACTGTTGACATGGTGCTGTCTCCTATGCTCTCTGATCAAAGACAGTGCAGCCCTCCTGTTTCACAACCTGCCTTCAAATATGCTGCAAGTCTCACTCTCAGATATCCCCTTCCTCACTGGTTCGCGCCTTATGTTAACCCAGGTCTCCTCGCGGAAAATCAGCACATCTGATAATAATAACAAAGCAGCCATTTACGACTGTGCTCATGTCGCCTCTGTGACCTCCCTTTGAGCAGGGAATTTGATTTGGGGGAAAAGGTGTGTGAACGGCCTACGCCTCAGTGGAAACCATTTTAAGAAATGGCAAAGCACCGACGTTAAGTGCAAGAAGAGATTTGGCTCGATGTTGTGCTTACTTTAATTAATCCTCGGTAATGATGCAACTATTAGTAAGAGCTCAGCTCATCTTAAGTGGCTGGAGATGTATGTGTGTGTGTGAGATGGAGTTTGCATTAGATGTGTGGAAATGCTGATCAAGCCAGTTTAAATGAAGGTGGTCTTACCTTCAGGAGTCAGGGGACTTCTACCGCCGTTCTAAAGTTCCCTTAAAGCTCACAAGGCGACCGACGAGTGAAATAGAAACTTGTTGTCATGGTTACAACATCACAATGCAGTTCTGCATTTTATACAATAAGAACTGGGGAATGGAGATTTTAAAGAGTTTGATTTTTGGAAGAAATTATAAAAACAAAAAACCACACACACACACACACACACACACTCTTTGTTAAACTACTGTTGTGTGAGATTGAGCTGATACCAAGACGAGTGTTCTGGTGAGTTTAACGTGTTTTGGATGTGAGCTCGACTGCGTGTTTGTAGAGGAGTGGATGTGAAGACGCAGTTTCAGGTTTCAGTGTGCATCGAGGTATTTGAAAAAGAATGTAATATTGAAATGGATTCGGAAGCAATGTCGTAGCAAGCAACGCTGTTTTTTTTGCCCCCAATTGAGTCTTGAAGATTGTCATCTTTGGTTTTGTTTGAGCTTTTCCTGCTGTTCTCTTCACGCAGAAACAATCTGCCTTCAAAATTGTTTGCATCCTGCCAGCATCAGGGTGCCAATATTAGCCAGTCTCCAGGTTTTCAATGCTACAGCGAGTTTTGACTGCTTAAAGAAACTCCAAACTCTATTGTTTTGCACCTGATTGACAGCGGCTTCAACTAGACATTCTCTTCTCCACTGGCACCGACTGCATCCGTTTCAGAGCACATTTCCCCCCAGTGAGTTTGAATGTTGCATGTCTGAGGCGACGCTCAGGGGAGTGTGTGTATGCTAAAGGACATTTTATGCCCCTAGCATTCGCTGTAATTCTGTTGACAGTGTTTGATTTTCTTTCAGGCAATTTTTCATAAAAGTTAAAGAGACATTTGTGCCTAAAAGATACGGAGGCTGAGTGTCTACACCCCTGGTAGCAAAGCCTGTCTGCATGTGACTAATTTGAGTTTTCATCAAGAGGCTTGGTAGGGAAGCTGTTTTGACATTAGTATAAGCATGCATGCATATATTGTGTATATAGTGTCCAGCTTAAACCCCCCCCCTTCCCAAATGAGTTGCTGCTGTAAAGGTTTTGACGGATTGTATCTGTAAGGGGGCATGAAGCAATCCGATTGGCTGGAGGAGAAGCTCCTCTTGTTTTTCTGCAGAGTCCTGATGGTGGTGATTACCACCCATTAATGCTTTGTGTCAACTGACAGCACCTGGGCTGAAAGCATGGATGTTTTCCTTTTTTTTTTTTTTCTCCTCAGGTCATCCTCATTGTTGCTTTGCTTTCTCTTTGCAGCAAGGCTGTGAGATTATCCAGTTCGGCAAAGCTGTTATATGTCAGACTACTCAGTCAGCAGAGGGAAGGGAAGATATGATATAGATTTATTAATTGGTCAGCTGATGGGGTGATTATTAGTCATTCTGAGGTGTTTGCCAATAGCTCTGTGATATTTCGCAAAGCACATAATTGCAGCCTTGTCAGTGTGGCCAATGTGGAACTGTATACATTTTATTTTTTTTAGTACATATGGACATTTTTTTAGTTTTATTTTTTGTTTCAGGCTCCCAGTTTCAACCTTAGATTGTACTTTGTGTGGAGTCTGCATGCTCTTTGCTCTTTCTTTGGTTGGGTTAGTTTTCTCTAGCTAATCCTTTTTTTTATCGTTGCGTAGTCTATGTATATTAGGCTAAATGCACCTTAAGTGTGAGTGTGTGCACTCGGGTTGAGTGGAGAGACACACAATCCAGGAATTACTTTTGATTCTCACCCAGTGGCAGGTGGAATAGCCGCCAGCCTCCTCTTGACCCTGTACAGATGAAGCGAATAAAGAGGATGGAGGGATGGATGGAAGATATTTATATTAGAATTTGTCCGTCGGCCATCCTAGTCTCTAAATATGCAGCAGGAGCCTTTGAAACACCTGTCCTGGTCAGAAGTTATCATTGAGAAAAGTATGTTTCCGCCACCTACATCTCCGGGGGTCCCGGCAGAGAGTAGCAGCCATTCGAGAGAAGAGTAAGAGGCACAGTTGTTGAGCGTTGCTATCAAGACTGCAGATGGGTAAATTTTCTGATCTACAGTTGTGATTGCAAACACTGATTTGGATGAATCAGGAAAGAGGCATTTAAATATTCGATGCCAGTTTTTAGTCGCGTGGGCAATTTATCGATGCTCGTTGGCTACGTGCTAAGATAAAAACTTTATATATTAAGTATGACGCACAGTGGCTTATTGAGACAGAACAACAAGCCTTTTTCCATCTGTTTGTACTAATTGTTTGTGTTAAGGAAAAAAAAACCTTTTTTTTTTTCTCCTTGTGACTTTTCTGACCTTTATCTCCGCCCTTCACAGTCGCATCGGGTGACCAGATTCGCCTCACTGGAGGCAGCCATCCTGGAAATACAGGCGTAATGAGGGAGAGGAGGACAGCTGGTGACCCCTACTGGTCCTATTCAGGTAAGCTCTCATTTATGCTCCAGTCAGAGCTTACAACAGGAAGGAAAATGGCTCACCCTCTTTCTGACTTGCCTGTCATTTCCCTATTTTTGTGTGATGTTTTTCCAGCAGCCCTTACTCCCTTCTTCACAGCTGTAGCCAGAAGGGTTGATTTAAACATTTTAGTATTCACATAATAGCATACCTGTGCTGTATGTTTTTATTGCTCTTAATAACAGTAATTAAAGTAATGCATTTGGGAGAGAAACACTGACATGGCAAAGCGAGTTAATGTTCAGGCTGCTAATGGCAGATTATTATATTGTAGCCTGCAATGTTTTACTGGAAAGAATCAATCAACTTAAAATGGATTTATTTGAAAGGTATTGGGTTAAGAATACAGATTCTATGTATTAAGACAGGTAAGGAGCAATCTTTGTATATATTATTTAATTGTAAACTTGCATCCAATTTGGATTTTTTTTTTTTTTTTTTGTTATTTAATAGCTTTTTATAAAAATACACAAGTTTTCAGATGGCGATTACGGCTTCCACTGTGCCATATTTTTTATCTGCAACTGTTTTAAGAATGCTGTGATTTGTTAAAAGATAAAAAAAAAAAATAGGGGGAGAAAAAGTTTAATCAGAGGGACAGGAGGCCAAGCTGTGAAAAATGCGGCTGTTAAAATTCCTGTCGACATTATTGATGATATGCATGGCTTCAGTGTCAATGTCGGCGTGTTTGGGAATTTTGCGTTGCTGCCTCTTCTAATTTTTCAGTCATCTACCTTTGCAAATTGGAAAGATTGATGAATGTGGCAATCCAGAATAAACAGTGTGATGTATGCTCTAATGGATGATTCATCATGTGCACTCATATGTTTGTAAATGTTTTCACTGGCACATATCAGCACATGTATCTTATATCTGTGGATTTCAGGTGATAGTAGGGGAGGTGCTACAGCTAAGTTATAAGCTTTACATGACCAAAAGTCTAAAAATTCAAACATTTGACAGGTTTATGTATATGAAATGACTACTTTAAGCATTGTATTACAGGAAATCTAGTTTTTGCAACTAAAAGTTTGAGGTTTATATATTTTAATTGACAGAACATAAAACATTTACTTTATTACTTTTTTAATTAGTTTAAAGTGTGAAGGTACCTTAAAGTTTCAGTCTTTGTAATGGGAATCGGAATCTAAATTGGTATTTTAATTATGACTGTTGTATATTTTTTCTTTATTATAATAGTGTTATTACAAAGATCACAGACTATGAAACCATGAATAATAAAAGTAAATACATTTTGTGGCTATAAATACATTTTGTACTAAATCTTCTAAAAGATTGTAGCAAGATGTTGTTGTTTTTTTTACAAAATTTTTTCATTTTATTGAAGTGGGCCTTTTCCATGACTTTCTCGAATGCCTGTGGACTGATGTGGGTGTAGCATGTGTGCTTGCATTCTCTGTCAGTTCATTTACATGACACCTAGGAAGCATTGAGTTACTGTTAGTCACACTAAAACCAGGCTTTCATAAGCATCCCATTCTCGCTGATGTGATACTAAATTGGGTTTCTTACAGCTGGTTAACACAAACAGATAATGCAGTGGGGGGGGCGATGACAGACAATTACATCTGCAAGTTTTTTGGTTTTTTTTGCAGATTATGGGTTTTGACCTGGAACTAACGGAACAAGTCAGTAAACAGAGGAAGAAGAAGCTGGTAGCAGCACTGAGCCACGAGGGGAAAGCATGCACTTCATTTGTAAAGAAATAAACTGTGCCGCATGTATAAAATGTGCAGAGCTGCAAAGCTCTTCAGTTTACCACTCAAAGTGAAACTGATTTGCCGCAGGCTACATTGTCGGCTGTTTTGCTCTGTGACTTTATATCATCCATTTAAGGCCTAATGCTAACATTCAGAAACGGAGCATATCTTCAGCTATTGTAGCAGAGTTCGACATTGCGAAGTGAATGAATCTGTTTGTTGTGCTTTTACACTGGGACACGGAAGGAAGACATTTAAACCGCCTGGCAGGGTTTTAATTATTGCTTGATTTAACTGTGCATAATGTACCTCAAACCTTTTTTCCACCTCCTGGAGCACAGTGTAAGGTTTAGCCTTGAAATGAAGTCCAGTGTAAAGAAAGGACTTTGAGCTCCACAGATTGCAACACAACACAGTGATCTGCTGAGTGCCTGGGAGATCGTTGCCATGATGCAACACTGTGATAATATTTGGGCCGTTTTTTGTTTTAAAAGGCCACAGGTATCATTAAGGGTTTTCTTACACACCTACATGGGGAGGTTTTACTGTAAGAACACCGCAGCTCTCATCCAACACGTACCAAAACTGGCTTCATGTCACACAACAGATGGATGTATGTTTAAACAGAAAGGGTGCACGCTATTTTGGAAAACACATAGTTACAGCAATATTAATATCACCAAAGGCTGCTTGCTGTGCAATAAATGATCGGCTATGGACCTTTTTGACGGCTGACATTTTGAGCTGAAATATTCCAAGCGCAGTGCAATAAAGAGAGCTGCACCCCACTTAGAAAATATGCATAAAGCAGAATCTCTACTAACCAGCATGCATAGAGGTACTGAAGTGGCATGCAGCAGGCCATGCGCTTACGTCACATACTGACATGTTATTTGCATATTGCAAGTCATAGATCACGTTTTCCTAATATCATGCTGCCCTACTTTTAGAGAACGTTTATTAACCTATGGCTACTTACTGAAAGCATAATAGGCAGCAGTTTTCATCAAGTCGTATGTGTTTTCTGCTCATATGATTACTGCGTAATCCTATTGCAACATGCTCTACTTTGCCCTTCCAGTACATGTGTTTACGAAGGCTCGAACAGACCACAGGGTTTATTTTTTATTTGATTTTCCTTCTGGTGTGGGTGGCGAGCATTTCTGATAAGCATGTTCTTTCAGAGTACTACTTCTCATGCAGCCATACACTTCCACACTAATGCAAACACAGCCCTCTGTTGCCCATCAAACAGTTCCAGTGGGAAATTTGGGTTGTGTGCTTTGATCGAGGGCACCTCACTGAAAGAGCTCTGGGAGGGGGCACTTGTATTTACAGGTCCGAAAACACCACCTTGCAAATAACAAGCACGGCCCCTCTGCTACAGGAGTGCGTCACGGCTGTGAAAATCATTACACTGATGGAATATTTTGTCTTTTGCGCTGCGGTTGTGAGCCCCGGAAAATCAGGGTTTTAGGCAAGAAAATTGCGCAATTCACTGTGGAAAAACGAGCTGTGCTTACTTTGGACTCAGGTTTGTTTGATATTCACGTCACTCCTGTTGGTGGTCTTCAGCTCCCTTAGTTGTCTGGTCGAGGCAGTGAAAGACTGTCTGCTTTGACTATCCAAGCATGACAGCTCTCTCACAACGTACAAGGTATGTGGGGCCCATAATAAGAATCTTAATCACTTTAAACATGCCTTTGTTTTCTGGAATCCTCTGTGCAAAGGACTCTTCCATAAATAGTCAACATTAATCACCTTTCTGCATCTGTGTGTTTTATCTGATGAAGAGATTAAACTCTTTCAGTTCTTTGATGAGGAGAGGATTTTAATGGTACAACACTGTGGCAATACATACTTTTTGGTCTGTGCTGCTGCTTGTGGTTTAAAGTAGATATGGCAGCAAGCTTAGTAAGTGATGATGAGATAGCCACCGGGGCTTGGCTAAGGTAGTTAAATACCAAAAACCTGATTCAACTTATGTGATTTTCTCTTTTATTTCTACATGAGTTTAAATAGCAGTGGCAGTGTTCATATCTAGCTTTTAATGTGTGTAATAAGAGCTCTTGTCCATTTTCCCTAAATACCACTGCATGTTTTTCACTGTAAATGCATTACATTTCTCTCATCTTCATTTTGTGTGTGTGTGTGTGTGTGTGTGTGTGTGTGTGTGTGTGTGTGTGTGTGTGTGTGTGTGTGTGTGTGTGTGTGTGTGTGTGTGTGTATGTGTGTGTGTGTGTGTGTGTGCGCTCTTTGCATTGTAACTGTAATTATGTTCTCATCCTTGATTTGTCAAGCAGTCTCTGACCGCTAATTCAGTTAGTCTGAGTTCAGACTCCAGAGGGGAGGACTATGATGCAAAAAAAAAAAACAAAAAAAAAAACACACAGCTAGTCGTTTGGTTTGCTGGCTTTACAAAACCTAAACTCACACTCCGAAATCTCATCTTTCCCTCGGTCTGTGCATGCACACGCACACACAAAAAAGGGGGTTTACTTCACCACGAAACATGCTAATCACCTGAGACTATGCAGAATATGAGTGGGCTGATTTTAATGTAGAAGTGTGAAAGCTGTTCGTATTATTACAGAACAACTTATTACCTGCTTTCCGTTTATTTTATTTCAGTTTAAGAGCTGCAAGTGAAGTTAGAACTGACGGTGACCCATAATGGTGTGCATAGGACTTAACCATCAACCAAATAAAAGTGAATTTCTAATGATTGAATAGTCTGATATTCAGGCCTATGCTAATTAATTTCTTGTCCACAGCCTACTTATTAATCAGGACAAGGTATAAAGAGTCATTCTGGATCACCAACTGAAAGCGTGACTATATATATATATATATATATATATATATATATTGTTTTACTGTAACTGGTGGCAACTACAACAGTCTCAGCCGGTTTGATTCATGTATTTTTAGAGTTAATATACTTGCAAGTTCTAAAGTTAAGCGTGCATTTAGGGGGGATGGTGTTTAGTTAGAATTCAAATCCATGTTTGGTCAGATATGTATTTCAAAAGCATGAAAGATGTAAGCGAATCGTGATTAAATCTGCCAAATGAACCAGCAACATTAGATCAGGTTCTAAATGTGGAATTATAGTTTACTTTTTGAAGATGATGGTTAAATAAATTATTTTCTGTCGGCTATCTGACAATCAAACATTTATTCAACAGATGGTGGCGTTCACATTATTTACCGTGTCAGACAAAAACTTCCACAACTTCTTTCTTATGACATTTAAATGTTCTTACAGCCTGATTTTTCTGTCTGTAATATAATTACAATCATAATAACTTAAAGAATGCAGCTCTTTTATTTTACAAGATGACTTAATCCAAAACTGCTCCAGAGCAGGTTATGGTTGCATCATAAGTTACCATGGTGATGTAACCAAGTGAACAGACCTTTGTAAGATCGCAAACCCTCACTTTCAGCTTGTTAAATCGCTAAATCTCGCTTCATAGTGCAACCTTCTGCAGGACTGTCTGAATATTCCGGTTGATCCCCCCCCATTTTTAATCTGAGACATCACACTTGGGTTTTAGTCACGGCACATTTTATTTTCTTGTCAAATTTCATGCTGTGCATTTTTCACTTGAGTAATTGTTGTGTAAATCTTTGAAGACAGATGTGCAGATTTAGTATGTATATTTTGTAATGTCGTGGGAAGACATTAAGCTTTGAGTTGTGGTGTTTGTTCAGAGTTGCATGCATGCTTAACAAGAGGGAGGCTGGCATTTGCAGGAAGATTGGCCATCTTACTAGCTTAAAAACAAAAAAAACAAAAAAAAAGAGAAATCTTTTGAGTTTTATGTTAGAGGGTGGCCAAAACACAAGCAAACATTTGGTCTGGTATCTGGTTGGCAGGGGTTGATTTTTGAACATTCATTTCAGGCCTGTGCAGACCACCGATTCCTGCTAGTAAAGGCAGCTGGCTGATTGTACTGAGAAAAAGGGAAGCATTGAGGGAACACAGAAATGTCCATTACTTTGGGAATGTAATTAGTGGCTAAGGCTGTGAATAGGGGACAGACAAGCGTGCCTTAGCAGCTAAATGGTTATTAAGGGCATTTGCTCTGTGCAAGTGAGTGTAACCAAAATGCACGCAGTAGGGTTAGCCTCAAGCTAGAAGGTACTGGTGCAAGGCAGGCTTCATCTCTGTAACATATAGAGGAATGAGCCCTTGCTTACCTCTCGCTGCGTAGCTGTCTAGCGCACACTGTTCTGGGAGAGAGCCGTTTGAAGAATGTGGGACGATATGAGCCTGAGAAAGTAGAGCAAAAACAAAAGAAACTCAGTAAAAATACAAAAGTTTTTTTTTTTCTTTAATTCCTCCTTTTCTTCGGTGGAATAATGTTACATGTATATGTTGTGCAACTATAGCGAACAATTTAAATTTCATGCATCGCTTCCAAAAGTTTGTTCAATTTTATTATTTTAATTATAGTATAACTTTGCCGCAATAATACTCTCACATATTTCTCCAAAGCATCGAGGGATAAGGCACACAGTGCAATGAGAGCTCTTATCAGTCAGTGACATGTCTGCTTCCTGTGTGCTTTGATTATGAACCTTAGTGCAAGTAGTCTTGAAACTCACACCTTGAAACTTGATTAAAAGTTATTTAAGGTGGGTTCACTGTGTGTGTCTGTGAATATATATATATATGTGTGTGTGTGTGTGTGTGTGTGTGTGTGTGTGTGTGTGTGTGTGTGTGTGTGTGTGTGTGTGTGTGTGTGTGTGTGTGTGTGTGCGTGCGTGCTTGTGGAGAGACATTTTTCATAAGAGTGATGATATCATACTCACCATAAGACTCCCACAGGAACAGGGCTATGCATCATTTCCCCCCCCCCTTTTTTTTTTTTTTTAATACCTCTGCAGGTTTTCACATCATCCCTGTTAGTTTCTTTCACCTGCTTTATCAGTTGTTCCATTGTTTTGTTTTTTTTTCATTTTAAACATTATTTTTATTTCATATATATATATATATATCTATATATATATATATATATAGATAGATATATATATATATCTATATATATATATATATATATATCTATATATATATATATATATATATCTATATATATATATATATATATATCTATATATATATATAGATATAGATATATATATATCTATAGATCTATAGATATATATATCTATAGATCTATAGATATATATATCTATAGATCTATAGATATATATATCTATATATCTATATCTACATCTATATATATATATAGTGCTTATACATGCAGTAGTTTGTTTTTGATCAGCATCTTGTTGATTTATTGTTCTAGTTTAATTACAGCACAACATTTGGAGTACCTTACTGTGCATTTGCAGAAGCATTACGTTTGATCCCCTCTAACGGGGTGTAAAATGGAAAACGAATAAAGAAAAACAAAACAAAGAAAACCAGCAGCTCCGGAAGAAGAGAAATATAGATTAATGTCCCACAGATGACTGTCGATTTTCATTTTGGTTGCATTATGAGATTGTCCCTGAATTAACTCGCACATAATTTCAGACTGATGCGAAACGTCAACCCTTAATGAAAGATTGATGCTTTTGCTTTGATCACGGCAAGAATGTGTGATGTTTGTTCAGAAAACAGGAGAACTGTGTGAAATCGTGGAAATTAAAAGTGCAGTGAAAAGTATGCAGCCATAACTCTAATCTTCAGACGATATCTGGCATCTGGGCCTGGATTGCTGCAAACGAAACCACACCGAATGTCCAAGTTTAACTAAAGGTTGAATGTATGAATTAATGCTACAGCTGCCTACCCTCCACAAATTGATTATACAACTTAAGGCGCTGCATCTCAGTGATTATTCACATTAACAGCTTACTAATGGCGCAGTGCTTCATAGAGATAGAGGTCCTGCCGTCTGTTTTTCATGCAGCAGTTGTGGATGTTTGGATGGAAGCCACCTTGACAAGCTGCTGTAGCCACTGAAAGAGCCTGCAATTGTCTGATATGTGTGGATTATATTCCCCCTCAGCCTGACTGTTTTATTCCACTTCACTGAGGTTGCCCATGATCATTAGCAATCTTTCCACTCGTGTCTCACATAATGAAGTGAATGAAGTGTCATTTTCAATCAACTGTTCTGTTGATCCAACTTAATTAGTACTTTAGAGGATACAAAAAAAGATTAGGTAACTCATGGTACTTGATTGCCAGAGCTGTTTGTTTTGGCTTTGATTTAACCCTCAGTCCAACCGTTGCACTATTTTTCTTTAGCTACTTATTGTATTTTTCAGTGTATGAGTTCCATGGCAGCGTTGCCTTGTAGCTAGAAAGCTACATGGAGGTAAACAGGCATTGATCGCTTTGCTTTTAAGATAATTGTGTCAATCATAAATTATTCAGAAGGTATATAACTGATATTACTACAAAGAAATTCTTATTAAGGCATTAATTATTTGGAAATGCTGCACAAGACTAATTTCAAAGCTAACTTGGACTTACTTCAAAATGTGTCTGTGCTCAGATTTAGTTTGGTGGGATATGTTGGATCTTATGATTCATTTTAAATTAGCCCTGTGCTTGCGGAGGTAGTACACTTTGTGTCTTATGTTGTGAACCCTACCCCGCCAAAAGCTGGAGGGAAAAGAGCAATGCCATGTTGTCATGGTGCCCAGCAGAAGGAGCGCTGGCTCCTGGTAGTAATGAATCGAGAGGAGGATTGCTCCCTGTAGACCTCCTTATATGAGAAGTACACGAGTTTAAAGCAAAGCTCCTCCACTCTACGTCTACACAAGGGACAAGAACGGAGCTTAAACTACGGGGCATTCTATGCAAGGATCCTGGGACATAGTCACCTGGGATGAAGATAAAAACAGCTTTGCTTTTTTTTTTTTCTTTCTTTCTTTTTTACCTAGATAAAAAAGAATAGCTAATATGCAAAGACAAGCTCGCTTTGCAGGAACTTCACTATGTTCCAGTTGATGCAATTTATTTCATGGTGATTATTGATGCTTTTCTCCTGATTGTTTTGAGATGGTGGTGTCTCAACAGATCTAATTACTAGTTTGGAATTTTTAAAAAAAAACATCTTAAACTATTTAGAATATCAAATAAGACTATATTAGGAATTATTATACACTTTGAAGTTACCATCAGCCATCAACAGTGTGTGTGATCTTTTCAAGCAAAGTGATTAAATGATTTTAATGTAAATATTCAGTCTCTTTTATATCCAGTTTATTTAGAAGTAACCAGGTAAACTGTATCAGTCATCCCACTTTAAAAATTTAGCTCATGCTGTCATCTAATTATTATGCACACCAACAATGATCAATTTGCATAAAATTGCCGTCTATTCAAATCACCGGAACTGACAGATTCTTGTTGCTCGCTCCATCAAGAGCCTGAGTATACTCGATTAACACAAGTTAGTATGTCCCACGCAGAATAGTAAATGCAAAAGCATTGTGGATGACTATTTTACTAGAAACTAATTATATCATTAATCCATTAGTTAGAGCAGCTCTTATGAGCAACAAACAAACTAACAACCTAAAAACACCTGCTTGCTTTCTTTTTTTCTGCATGTGCTTCCTGAAAAGGGTTTGACAAACATCATTACCAGATGTCAAGTGTATTGAAAAGCTGCAATTTTATAATATTCACTCCTCACACTGGCATTTGAGTGCCACTTCTTTCTGTATGGAAAATTGGAGTGTGTGTTTTGGTCATCAGTAGGTGCATTCTGCGTGTTGCACTAAAACGTTTCCTCCCTTCTTTTTTTTTTCCCCCTTTTATTTTGACCCCCTGAACTTTATGCTGCTCGTCCTGAAACATTTCTTTACAGCCGCTCGTACCACAGTGCTCCCTGGACTTGATTAATTTCCTGCTCCTGTGTGAACACAGAGAGATTCATCTGTCTTGCACCCTGCGTTTCAAGTCACAGCCATTCTGTGTGATGATGGAAGCTTAACACACAACATCATCTATATTCCTCCAGTCTTGCTGATGTGTTGTATCAACCTGTAGATGTACCTGCTCTCATTTTCTGAGAAAATGAGAGGTGCAGGAGCACTAATTATTAAAAATGAATTTTGCTGGAACCAGAGCTGACTCATTATTCATCTTGGTTATTGCTAGCACTTTGGATCAGCCTTTGTGTGCCAGAATTGGTCAATTTGTCTCTGTCAGGGGTGGGCCCTTGACAGATGTGCCAATATGGCTGCCGAAGTTCTGTGCTTGGGGAGAGGCATCTTAATTCTCCATGATGTATCACACTGGCAGCAACCAATTTAGCAGAATTGAGCTCCAAATCATCTTACTTCCCACTGCCTCTGACAATCTGTTTCCTTTCTTAGATGAGGTAAATATATTATGGATGGAAATAAATTAGAGATTCCAGCAACCCTGAGTTAACTGAGTTTTTGTTGACTCGATTGTTTGCATTGTTACAGTCGCATGCAGAGAGCGGCGTTCTGGGTGGCGCCACCATTATGCACGAAGCCAAGCCCCAAGTGCACAACTGCTATGATAAATGCAGCCAAATTTTCTGGATTCCCCGTTTAGGGCAGATTGATGTCTTGGACTGACAGTTTGTTGTGTAAACCTAATTAATTAAATTTCAGGTGTCACATGGTGTTATTGTGCCTCATGGCAGTATATTAGGCTTAGTTGGTGGCTCAGGTCCAACTTAATGGATGTGGACATGCTCGGCCTGCTGGGATTGCAATATTGAGGAAGTGTGAGATTGCCAGCCCACAGGTTTCCTCTCTAATGTGGTTATGCTGATGAGCTGAAATGAGCTAGATAGCAGCTCAGCAAATTTTTAAACTCATAATCATGATGACTGACTTTATAATGAGTACACATCCCCCAAGAGGTGAGGAGTTAACTGTTGGGGGCAAGGTCGTAATAGTGACATGATGACACAATTTCTGAAGGCGTGCAACGTTTCGCTTGAATTAAAAAACAATATTTCTTGAAATGCAGTGAGGTGTGTAAGCATGACAAGGTACCTCCGACCACAGAGTAACTGTAAAGAAGCAGTGCATGCTGTTTTGCACTGCATCATCTCTACTTTCCCAGGCTTGTTAGGTTGTTTATCCTGTGCTACTATCTCCAGATTACTGAGTTACACTGCTGCTATTGATTTCTGTCTGGATTCTAAATTTTAAGGACACTTACTTTGCAAACATGTAGCCATTGTTGTTCCTGCCTCGCCTGCAGAACAACTGCAAGAGTAATAGCTGCTGAGGGGGTTAGCAGTGCACAAGGATGGCAATAGCTCAGAGTGGTTCAAGTTTTTTCTCTCTTGTACTGAATTAGTGTGTGAGGTAATGGTGCCTGCAGCAGGGCTAATAATGTGTGTGTGTGTGTGTGTGTATAAATATATATAAATATATATATATATATATATATATATATATATATATATATATATATATAGATATACATACATACATGTGTGTCTGTGTGTAAATGCTGCTATACATTTAGATAATTGATAACTGCAGATTCACTGTAGAAAAAACGAATATCACTTAGGCCTGTCATCCTTTGTCCTTGCCGAGTCCCGTGACTCTTCTAAGTTGTGAGCTTAAATACCTTCAAGGCATAGTAAATAATGTAGATGTATCATGAAATAGTTGGGGTGGAAGCTTCTCCTCACATTGGTAAATGTGCGTTAGGCCAAAACCTCTTGAACCTGAAATAGTCTAATGTTGAAAATGTTACATTGGCATTTAATCAATGTTTTTAGGAGAAATTTTTTTTTTTTTTTTTCATGTCTTCAGTTTGTATATGCATTTTTTTTTTAAAGTTTCCTCACATATATATATATATGTATATATATATATATATATATATATATATATATATATATATATATATATACTATATATATATTATATATATATTATATGTATATATATATGTATATATGTATGTATATATGTATATATGTATGTATATATGTATATATGTATGTATATATGTATATATGTATGTATATATGTATATATGTATGTATATATGTTATATGTATGTATATATATGTATATATATATCTATATATATATGTATATATATATGTATATGTATATGTATATATATATGTATATGTATATGTATATATATATATATATGTATATGTATATGTATATATATATATGTATGTATGTATATATATGTATATATATATATGTATGTATGTATATATATATATATATATGTGTATATATATGTATATATGTGTATATATGTGTATATATATGTATATATGTGTATATATATATGTATATATGTGTATATATATATGTATATATATATGTATATATATATGTATGTATTATATATGTATATATATATGTATATATATATGTATATATATATATATGTGTATGTGTATATGTGTATATGTATATATATATACATATATACATTATATATACATATACATATATACATAATATATATATAT